>NW_028274815.1:60860717-61162904 GCF_037043125.1 Eumetopias jubatus | reverse complement strand
GCACGCGCTCACACATGCTGCTCTCCTGAACACACCGAACCCTTTCCGGCCCGGGCCCCCGGGTTACTGGCGTTATCACAACTCTTTTTTTTTTCCCAATGGCAAGCCAGGAAAGATGATAGAACCTGTGTGTGTAGCCAAAAGACTGGCCTCAACTGGTTCAGAGGGGAAAAAATTGGGCTGTGTGTCTTTTTTTTTTTTCCTTGCCTTTGGCCAAAGACCTGGGAGCATTTGATGTACAGTCAGCAGGTATTTTTTTTTTTTAAGAAAGAAAAAGGAAGGAAAAAAAAAAAACACTGAAAAGGCTTGGCTGCACTGGGGCCCTGACATGCTCTCATCTAAAGCTTGGCCCTAGGCCAAGTTCATCTGTTAATGGACAGCCACAACCAAGGCCTGCACCTCCCCCACCTCCCCGACTCCTCTGTGTTCTCCTACCTCTTTCGAGCTCCTAAAAACTAGACATCGATTATGTCTGTGCTTTTCCCTTTCTATTCAAGATAAACAAAGTGCTTCAAGTTCAGGGCACACCCTGGGACCCTTGACAAAACAATCTATCATTCTGTCTGCTAAACCAGTCTGGCTACACCAGAGCCGCGAGAGCAACGCTCCCAATGTACAATTTTCCCTTTGTGCTTCTTCCCTCTTGCCACTAACCTCTTTTCTTTACCACCTTCTCCGGAGCAGATGGACTTGACCACTTTGCTTAAGCCCCTCCTGGTAACCTCAGAAATTAAAGAAAGGATCGGAGCTCCTGGCTGCCCCTCCTACTGCCCAGGTTTTCCTCCTTCCCCTGTGTGGCCCCCATGTCCCTCGGACACACACACGATTCCCGTTAGATCCACATAATCCTTTCCACCCTCTCACCACAGACACCCAGAAAATAAATTTAATGCAAGGACCGTTCCTTCTTTTGCTCCCTGCAAGATTATTTTAAGTTGAGTTTTGTTTTAAATCATATCCATTAATTTAGCCTGACTTGCAATTAAATGCAAATATACTTTTTACAACCAGTACGGAATGTATTAATTATAACTACAAATGGTCAAATGAGAGCACAGTCCCTCCTAAAAATATTAATAAAATACATAATAAATAATATTAATGAAACAAAAATAGATTCATAAGCCTTGGCCAGGGCTTTTATTATTTCACGCAAGGGGAAATCCAGCCAGTGAAACTTGCTGCACATACTTTGGCAGGACTCTGGCCAACCACCACCAGTGAACTCTAAAGAGCGCGTTTGGAGGGGGGCGGGGAGGGGGGCCGGGAGGCCATGCTCTGGTGTTGGGGGTTCTGTGTAGACTCCCCTCTGAGAGACTGAGCGATGGCCACAGAGCACAAGGTGGAGGCCATAGCGTCTCACACAGCTTTCCCATGTGGTCGGGGAAAGTAACCCACAGGCAGCTTCCCCTTCCTAAGGCAGCCTGGCTCTTATTTCAGGGCCCACCCCTCCCCTCAAATGAATCTCCTACACCCGAGGGAAATGAGCCCAGCTAAACTAAGGGCTCAGGATTCTCACCCCATCAGCACCCTTTACTGCACAAGTGCCAGAAACCACTTTCCCCCCCACACACACCACCAGGCCCCTGTTAACCTGTCTCCACATCACACAGCCCCTCGCCTCAACCCCCACTCCCTCCTCCCCCACTCCCTGCCCCCGCCTCTCCCCCCAAATCCAACACACCCACCGCACAATCGAATCTAATTAAGATCAGGAAGAAATTTGCATTTTCTTTTCACTGTACCCCCAGTAATCACAGAAGTTCTTCAAATTTTGAGAATTTTGTTCCTCTGCTAATTATTTCCCTCATTTTGCATTTCAAGGCACAAAGACAGTCTATCTTACTGGTGGTCTATTAATAGTTTGAAGTTTTGAGCATCAGAAGGTGGGGTGGGTTTTTTTTTCCTTTTTAAAACTATTCTGTCATTTCCAGTTTTGTAAAAAGGTTTTTTTGTGGTTGTTGTTGTTAGTGGTGGTGAATTTAATGTTTCTTCCAAAAGATAGCTTAGCTGTGCCATTCTGTGTATTATGATTTGATCTCCCCCTACTTTACTGATTTGCAGAACCTTGGTATGTGAATGTTGGAAGGAAGGAAGGAAGGAAGGACGGAAAAAGGGAAGGAAGGAAGGGAAGAAGGAAGGAAGGAAGGGAAGAGAGAAAAAAGAAATTAAGAAAAGAACGAAAGAAAGAATGAAAGAACGAAAGAAAGAAAGGAAATTCCTTGGCATAAGTACATGTTTGCTGATCAAATTTCAGATCATGTGTTGTTCATTATTATGACTTTACTTGAAAAACAGTTTGCCACAGTGAGATGGATTCACTTTATATGCTTTCTACCCCTCCACTCCCTTTAAGTACTTTGAAAAACAGTACAATTTTTTTAAGGTATATTTAAAGCATGAACTGGTTTGGATTAAAACAATGTTTCAATGTCCATAAATTCTCTCAAAATACATTTTTAAAAGACTTATGCAAAGCCACACATGATTTTGAGGGACCTAATGAGATTGTCCCACCAACAAAATTTAATGGTGATTTAAGAAATTCTAATACTTTTCATTTACTTCCCGTAGAATTATTTGTGTACTTGACATTTATACAGTTTCTCCATTATATAACAATCTACTCCGGGTACACTAGATTATGCCAATCTATTAGAATGAAATTTGTACTCCATATAAGCAGAAGTTTCCAGTCGGTTTTGACTTACCATTATGTTTCAATGTAAAGTGTTATTATAGCTGAGTATAAAGCACAGCTACTCCGTGCTCACGGTTTTTAACTCTAATACTGTAATCTTTCTGGCTGCTTCTAGGGCTGTGTCAGTGTTTACATTCCTGGAAGTTAAATAAACCGACATGGCAAAACTCCTGGATAGACTGAATAATAAGGCTTGTGATGACTAAATTGTTTACTTTTTACCTTGTTAGGATCCCTTTCTTGTAAAGTTTGGAGGAGAGACAGAGAAAGAAGGAATGAAGGAGGGTGATATGAGATAGAAAGAGAGAGATTTACACACTGGCTTCCATATGTCACAAAGACCTTCCTACCCACAAGCAACATGATTGAAGCAGAGTGCATGAGTTAGTTTTGCCTGTTTCGTTTTGTTGTGTTTTCTTAAATAGCCGGTCATCTGAATACGCCCTTCTCTGTTGCCCTCCCCCCAATAAAAAGTATGAACATTTTTTTGCCCATTTTCAAATAGCAAATTATCCATTAGATTTCATCATATCTTAGTAAAGCAATTACATCAAGAAAATGATAGTGCGTGTGGAATCAATTATGCATGCAGTTGGCCGGAGACCAAAGGCTGTGAAGTCGGAGAGGGCAGAATCGCTCGACACACACAAATAAAAAGCCCCTGGATCTCACAGATGGACCCCATCAGTTCATCTTACTGCCTAAAAAGTTCATGCACTTAATAATTTATTTGTGTTCTGGATACTGTTTCCCAGCTGAATATTAACAACTTTGAACTGAAGCATGCTTTTAGCATGGTATGGATGGAAGTCACAGTAGGGCAGTGCTAGGGTCCCTCGGAGGTTAAAATTGTAGTTACGTTTCTTACACACTGTTCATTTTCCATCACAATTTATTTTCTTTCATTAAACATTCCTTTTAATCAGAATATCAGTTTCCGTGTTCTGATTCTGCTTGTTAACCAGTGATAAACTCATAGACCAAAGATGAGCATCAATAATACAGCACGGGCTATTCAACAGCAAGGGCAAATACCAAAATCACAGGCTCTCAAAAATCGGAAACCGTTAGTTAGCAGCTTGTTTTCACAACCAGGGCACTTGTGTACCTTGAAGGAGGCACCCGGGAGCCCAGGGATCAAGATTTACTCTCGTGACTAGGGGAGGACACAGACAGAGCAGCGGAGAGCAGAAGCCAGACGAGGCCACAGGAAAACTTCCTTGAGCTCAAAGGTAAAGAAGTCAGCCAAGCCCAGGCCCAAGACGGAGGGCTGTGGGTGTTAGGCACTTATTGAAAGAAGAAACCCAAAGCATTGTTGCAAAGGTCTGTCCGTACTTTGTAGCCATCTCTCTTCCAAAGGAGAAGCCTGATGTCTTAATACGCTGGAAAATTCAAGTCTCCCTGACATCAAACCGCTTAACAATGAAACTGCCCGACAACTTTCACGGGGGAAACAGGGAGAGGCAGCACATATTTCCGCACAGATCTGGATATGCCTCAATCATACACTTGAATTTTACAGTCTTCTCCCCAAACGAGAACAACTTCCAGCCACCACTTCCACAAACTGTACTTAATGTTAAAAGAAAACGGATAAAACATATGTAATTACTCAAGGTTAGACTTCTAATTCCTCAATTCACTAAAGGAAACTTGGCAAGAAGATGCATCATTTTGCTCCTTTCTACTGGGGCATCCTAGGAGGAGAGCCACTGAGGCAGCTAATACACAAAACATGATCAAAAGTGATTAACAACAGCTTCATATGCAAATTGCATTAATGAAGGAGTGCAAAGTCATCATGTAAATTAAATATGTCAAATCTCTTGGTGAACTTTCAATCTTGAGAAGAAAAAACACTGCTTTAATTTTTTTACATCATCAATTTTGCAAGATTGAAAATCTAAGAATCTTGGTGCTATAAACAATTTTCACCTTTTTTTTCTCCTTCAGCAGGCTGACAGGCCAGCCTGATGTGCACCGAATGTACATGTTAATAGGCCAATCAAAAATGCAAAACAATTCGCAATTACTGGAAGGACCTAATGGTCATTAGAATTTACAACTAGGTAATGAACTGAAGTCTGCCCACACCATGCATATTCATAAAGCAATTTAGCCTTTGAAGATTAAAGAAGTGCTTAAAATTCAAATGAGCTTTAGCAAATTATCAGTAAGATTCATCCAAAAAGCAAAGGGTTTTTCTTCCTATGATTTCCTCATTTTTTTAATGCAAAATTGTTATATCTTCCAGACTGAGCTTAAACTAAACATTGAGCTTCTAGTGAAGCCAAAGGGGCTAAGAGACAAACAGAGGCTGCAAACATCGTTACGGACTTTGTTCATAAAACTAAGCCCTTAAGAGCCAAACCTATCTCTAAACATGGTAATTTATCAAAAACAGCCCAGAGTTGCTCATAGGCAATATACTGCACAGGCCTCCAACAAAACAGATTAACACGAGTCCCACCACCCTCCCAAAAAGCCTTTTTCCCCTCAAGTTGAGTCTCCTGTGTAAACATCCACTGTGGTATAAAAACAGCTTTTTCATCGCCTTGGAGTGGCATTCGTTTTAGAAGTTTCTGCTTCCAAAAGAAAAAGAACAAGAAAGGAGAGGATATGAGGCAGAGGAGCGAGATCTGGTTTACTTCTGAGGACTGAAAATCCTATCGTTGGGTATTTATCTTCCTGGGGGTTCCCCCCATCCTACACTGGCAGCATTTAATTCAAGAAGAACAGGTCATGCAGACATCAGCTGACATTCAGAAAGTCGTTGTGTCCACCCCCCCCACCCGTTATTACATAGTGGGTATTTGAATTTTCATGCTTCCCAATGACAAGTATGGAGAAGAATCTATCTCACACCTCGAATGCTAACTCACACCTTACTAACCTCATGATATTTAAGAAATTCTAGTGATAGAATTCCCAGTGAATGTCTCCTCTTCCCCCATCCCATACACCCAACCCAGATGAAAGCACATGTTAAGTCCTATCTCGGCTAGTGTGCAAGTCAGACTGAGAATAACAGCTCAGGACCACGTGCCCGTGCTTATTGCTCCGCTTCTGGACCCAAAAGACTCTCTGCTTTGGTGATTGTGTTGAACCCCTACGGAAAATACTCCAGTAACTTCCCTCTGCCACTCTTTCCCCCCTCCCACCCCCAGCCTCAGATGTTTTCCTAGAACTGATCCTCCTACCTGAAAGGCAGGTATACCAAGGAAGTAGAAAAGAGAAGAGAGAAGGGGAAAATACCCAGGTACTATCCCTGATTCTTTAGCGCGCTTATCCATGGGCCCTGCTCAGAAACATGCCCCATCTTAACGTTTATTAGAAAGAATCGGATGCAGAGCTGCATGTAACTCACATTCACAACCATCTGTATGAGCCACAGGTCCACAGTCCTGACCAATTCCGTTTGACACTAATGTTACTCTACATGAGTAGAGTTCAATGCGGGTTGATATGGGATGTGACAGAGTAAATCAGAATTAGATTAAAAACAAAAGTTTAGAAACTGATGCTACACTGCAGAGCAAATGGGACCTGAAGGCCAAATTTCCCCTAACTGCCTTCAAGTCATTTTCCCTATTAGAGCATTTGCCTGCCACCCCTTTGCTGGCAGCGCCGCAATCACATCAGAAAGGAGAGTGGAATGCATACAGGAAGGCTTGAGATGTTCCTCTTTAGATACGATACCTATACATTTAATATATAGCAATTAACTTCTCGTCAGGAGTCTGCAGGCAGCAAGCTGTCCCAAGCAGATAGGGGGGAGAGGGGGCCCAGAGCTGGGACAAGCACAAAAGACAGGTCCAACAACAATGCCTGCTGTCAGCAGCTGAATTATTTTTATACAGGAATTTTTATCTCTATTGTACAAACAAGTACGTGTCTGTGCAGACTTGTTAAGCAATCCACTTGTATGTAGAATAAGATTTTTTTTTCTTTCTTGCTACCAGTCACACAGTTCCAAGATCAGAAGAAATACATAGTCTTTGAAGCTGCTCAAATGTTTTAGTTAAAAGGACAGCAGTTGTTTTCAAAGATCCAAGAGTATCTTTATCAGAATTAAATTTTTCCTTATTGATTTTTTCCCCTTAACATAACAAAAACATAACATGAGAAGGTTACGATTTATTATTAAAAATTTTCGCAGCCTTTAACTCATTCTTCAGTAGCCAATGTTCACTTTTAAATGTAAAAGAATAGTTGTGTTGTTTTTTTTTTTAATCTTAGGATAGGACGGAGTAGGAGAAACTCATGAGTTTTAAAATTTAACATTGGTTAATGTATTGTTTTAACTGAGAACTCAAAGACTTGTGGAGAAGGGGGCTAAAAGGAGCCGTAAATGGTTCATTGTGAGCTGCCCCCTAAATGTAAACCAATCATGAAATCGTGGTATCCCCTGAGTCAGTAAAGGGAAATGCTTCAGAGTTTTGTTTTGGGGTTTTTTTGTTGTTGTTGTTTGGCCCAAAGAGAAACTCCATATTTAAAAAACGTAAAAAGATCAAACATGGCATGTAGGGCCTTGTGCTCCAACTAAGGTAAGAATCCAAGCTACACCTTCTTTCTCTAAAAATTAACAGATGTGATGTTTTTTGCAGTTTTTTTATGCATCATTACATATCAAGAAAATGAACAACTGATGAATATGAATTTAAGTGCCCTGATGCTTAGCATGAGGCTTCCTTGTGTTTTGTAGAAAATTCAAAAAGAAAACAGAAACCAGAGGGCGGGGGACACAACAGCACCTGTGTTCTTTTTGCAAAAGCACCTTCGAAGGCTTCACAATAATTCCATTCTTCATTTTAATGGGAGTTTTTAATCAGTGGACTCACCTGTATCTAAAACTCAGATCAAATTGTAGGTGTAATTGTTCATCGCCAATGCTCACAAGAGTGAAGATACAAACAGAAACGCATTGTGAGTGACCCAAGGTCCCCAGGTATCCCCTTCATCAGCAGGCCTGCTCCACGCTCCCACTGGGAATTCCCTGGCGGGGCCGATTCCATTCGGCATAACACACAGCCAACTCTATCTGGAAAAGGGTGTGCTGGGTGCCTTCTCACCTCTTTTACAGGATGTTTAAATCTGATCATCTCACCTTTAGTGGATAGAATTTGTTGCTTAGCACTCTACAAACTTGGTATTTTATCTCTGTAGAGAGATCAAAAAGGAAAAAAAGGAGGGCAGAAGGAGCAAGTTGGAGCCCCAGCTAGCCTGCGTGCATGGGGAGCACCACCCCAGCGCAGCCACCTGGTCAGGTAAGCCTTCCAGGGGCATTGCATCAGATCCGCTCACATCAGTCTCCAGGGTGAACCCAGAGATGAAACACTCCGGTTCCCTGTCTGCAAACTTCTCATTCGCCAGTTCTTGGCAGCTTATTTTTCCAAGTGTTTTGTTTCAGGAAACGTGTGTATTTTCTTTTGTACGTTTTGTGGATTTACCACAACTGGTTCTGACAGCTGTTGATTCTGTTAAATGAACACATTATAAAAATCCTCTTTAAAAACCTCAAGCAACAGTGGACTCAAAAATAATGGCGAAATGTTTTTAATGGAGTTCCAACTGAGAGTTGGTTAAAAAAAAAAGTATAAATGAAGGTACAGAAGTCTTTTAAGTCAGCACTAGATCTAAACTGAATGTCTGTGTGCGCACGCACGCGTGTGTGTGTATGTGTTTAATGGGGAGAGAGGGGTGTTGCAAATCACCACAAATATTTACACTGTATTCCCTTTGTTCAAATCACATACTTTTAACAGGAAAAGCTGGAACTGCGGCTATTTAAAATTTTAAATATTCAAACGCCTGTAATTAACCATATGAAACAAATTATGTCGCACTTCTCCATACCACACATGCAAAAAATTCTGGTGGTGGATTGGGAGGTGGCAGAGTTGGGGAGACAACTCCAAGAGGAGGAAAGGATGATGTTTTCATTTTGCTATAGATCAAAGGAGAACAAGAATGGAAACTGTAGCATATCGAGCATTTTTACATTGCTGTCTTTCACACTGGGCTATCTAAGTTTACACAATTCCCCAGACTAGCTGCATATTAAGCTTGCTGTGTACAGCTTTATTATGGTGCGGTGGTGGAAGGAGCATTAATATTCCGGCTCCGCATCTGACAGGGCATTTACATGCGCCCATCTGAGCAGCACCTGAGTGCTCCTCCAAGGTGCAGTAACTGTGCGCCTATTGTAAAGGCAAATGAAGCTCACCTATTCCCTGCTGGGGTCAGAAGTGACCTCACCACCCCCCATGCTTCAAATCCTTCCCTTGCCAACCTAACTCAATGCCATCGCAGAATGACGAATGAGCTCAGAAATAGACCCCAAGTTACTAACCCTGCTAAGAACGGCAAAAGCCTTTGCTGAAATGTTTTAAAAATGCATAGGGAGTGCAGCTGGCCAGTAAAAAGCAGAGAGACAGATTCCAGTGAACCCAATATGGAATACGTTACATTCTAAAACTGATTAGAAATACAGTCTTATGTTTACTGGCTTCAAATTGAGTTTGGCATCAAGCATACTGGCTTTAATAACGCTGGCATTTTTTTATTATTATTATTATTTTAAATTTGCCTTTGGTCTCTAGGAGCACATGTGGAGAGCTAAAGCATTCTTATTCGTCAGGTTACATTTCCTGGAAATTAAGTTTGTGACAGAAAATGACTCTAGTAGCAATAATATGGTTCGTGCTCAAATTAATTAGGTCATTGTTGTAAAAACTACATGGCAAATTACAAAAGTAAATTTACTGATATTGGCCAGAGCCTCTATACCCTGGAAGTAAAGGGGAGAAGCAGTTTAAGGATGCTTATTTACCTGGGTAGGAGGAAAGAACAGAGGACGGAGGGATACAAGGGCCAATTTTCTATTTGTCATTACAAATAAAAGTATTGGTTATTATCCATTAAATTACATGGTCTGAACATATTTATGAACTTTATTAATGTCCTCCAAATTGACACATAATATAAAAACCTGCTTGATTTGAGACAATTTTAAAAATGGGCACTAAGTTAAAATCTTTTTCTTTTTTAATCCTTGTAATAACAACACTGCTGACATAACTATGACCCAAATGAAATCTGAACAAGCAGAAAGGTACTAAAGATCCTTGGTGATTAAATCTGTTTCTAAAAAAGTGGCAAGGTGCCAGGCTGGGTCCAGTTTGATGCTAAGTGCTTTTTATTGCATGAAGCTAGTACTATGGTATGTAAAAACAGACTTGGGCTTGGGGTAAATTTTGTCAAATGATTCCTTTGTGCAGTAAAGGGTGTGAACAGACCAACCAAAGTACATTAAATTCACATTGAATGCCGCAGTCTCGGTGCATCTCGCTAGCTGTGCTACTTTGGTTCGATTTCATGTTTTCCCCCAAAGGAAAGCCAAACTTTTCTTCCTTTCTTACTGACTAGTGTGCACTGCCACCATTCATCTATTCTTTTCTTTCTTAAATACTTTCACTTAAGAAATCACGAAATTCTGAAAAATGCTTCCCTAGGATCTGCACGTTTGTTATATACTCCAATTTAGTCCTCCCACATTAGCCAAACTACATTGAGGCTATGGTGTGAAATTAATGATTTTCCAGGACTCGAAAATGTGCCATTAATATGCATCCAACTCTCCTCTTCCCTGAGCTTAAGTTTCGCTGTCCTGACATTGCCTGCACATTTCTACACCCAGTTGCATTTTCCAGCCCATGGGCAGCTCCACAATTAAATGCCACATTCACTCGGAGAAAGGTGTGCAAAACAGATTTCAGATCCTTTAAAGTAAAAGGCACAACTTGCAACACAAGGAATGGGGTGATTTAAGAAATTACAGCACTGTTTTTTTAAGCTTTCACAAAATGAACACAGAGAATGGGAGGGAAACTTTCCCCCTCTGCTCCTGTTCTTGAAGTGAATACATATTTGTGTTTCCAATAAAAGGCCATTTTTACATTAACTGTCTGTAACAGCAGGAGACAGAAAAACTAACACAATCTCTACATCACACACAGGATGATCTTCATATCACGTGGCCCTATTCTCAAAACTATTATTTATAAAAGACAAGTAGGAAAATGCACAATGCCTCTTTTCTGTGTCACTGAAAGGGTAGTGTCTGAAGAACTTTGGGATCTTTGGGATCTTCCACATTTAAAAAAATTTTTTTTCCTTTTTGGCTTTCTGAAGTAAATTTAGCATCCATGCGGGCCACTGTGTTTAATTAAGCTTTCAAAAGTCCTCTGACAATGCCAACAATTGTAAGACACTTCTGTGGCTCAATCATGCAATCACTGTGACAGTTCTATTTACAATTTGTCTTAGAGAGAGTTTCTCTGACATTGTACTTTGACAAAACATCCAAGCTGCCAGTTCACAACCTTTCTCGGTCTTATTTACAAATACAGCTTGTATACAGGACTCCCAAACTCATGAACATGAGTCTTTGGGTAGTGGCCTCACAAACACAGGCTCCCAATGAAAATCCTAGATATATATAAGGAAACAATATTCTCTATTCTCTGGATTCGGAAGGTAAGTAAAATGTTCACCAGTACATTGGGGTTTTTTTTGTTTGTTGTTTTCTTTTTCAGCTGCCATGCTAAAAATTCACTTCAGAAGTCAGTGGTTTTTATTCACAATCACTTGAATAAAGAGAAATTAAAAATAAGTAGTCATACTAGGATACTACAATTTATAGTCTCATTTACAGTTACACCATGAAGTATACAAATACATTCCAAATCCAGTCTGAGCTAGAGAATTAGAATGAGTACAAAAGGAAAAGGCAAGTTGATTTTCTAGATTCTGAAAAGCATGTTATACTTGATTTACCTTTAAGTAACATGCTGATGTATTTGTTTTGAATTAGTATTTCTCCCTCCCATTAGAGTAACTGTCTTACATATTTTTATCCAGTGATGAGGTATATTGCCTAAGCAAATATTTTGAAATATCTGATATAAAGGCCTATGTTCACAATTTTAAGGAGAAAAAAATAATATTTATCAATGGCAGTAGACTTGACTACATTTTATAGCACTGGTCATATTTTCTCCCATTCTCTTAGAAAGCTAACTTCATGACAGCCCAACCCTAATTTGAAGATTTCGTGTGTAAGAAGCCAAAACCTCAAATCTGACACTGTGGGATTATATTTTTGGCCTTTTCTATAAGTGAACAGCAGTTTCCCATTCACTAGTCTTTGATGAGTATTTCCCCCATCATAAAACAGGAGACTAGAAAACACAACAACACTCCTATTAAAAGCCCTGACTGCCAGTCACACACAGGCTGCTCATACCTCGTGGTGAGTATCTGAAACACAAATACATGCACTGGACCCCACGCAATATAACCTGCTCATTTCCAGTTAAGTGAATACTATTTCAATGGTCTCAATGGATCACAGTCACGCAATATTTTTAATTTTGAATGAAATGAAAAACCAAACTGATTAACGTCAATGTGTTAACAGACGTACGTGGGTGAAGTGCTGGAGCACAGACCCATCTATTTGCCAGGTAAAAACCATCCTTTCCTAAAAAAAAAAAAAAAAAATACTGATCTTGGAGAAGCCTGTGTACAGTCAAAATGCATATCACTTTACTAAGGATTTAAAGAACTCTACTTTATTCTCCTATCTGAAAGCCCCAAATTCTAAGCTTTATTTATCTCAGGAAAATCTGTCATTGTTTTATTCCTGCTTCCTGCCTATAAAATGGCACAGAGCACACTGAGCTCAAATCCAACTTACATCACTTTAATAAAGCCTATCCTACACAGCGCACTTAAATGACTACCTTTTATGTGGTTGCCAAACATATTCTTCTAGAGATTCATCAATAGATCTCTCTCCTAATATGGAGTATTGCTTCTCCTTTCTTTTTGTGACACAATTCAAATATCTACTGAATGATTATTCTTCTTGTTTCCTTCCTCACCATAAAAAGAAAAGCAGACTTGGAACTGGGAAGACGTGGGCTGGAGAGAAATGGGCTAGTTGTGCACAGCCGTCTTCCAGAACTTCCGTTCAGAGGCACCTGAGGGCCAGGGCATCTTAATTTATGTGCAATGGTAGAATGTTAATTTCACCATAGGAAACTCTTAATTCATTACTGTGAATTATGAGAAGTCGTGATTCTAGTTACTGACATCTCGCTTTGAGATGTGACCACGCTATTTATGTTCAGCCAATTCCAGGGTGGGAACAGGTGATTAAACACAATGAAAGGAATCAAGACTTTGTAATTATTTGTGCATGAAAGGTTTACCTCACCTGGGTTGCAGCGCTGGTGCACCCATTGAATATCTTAGATACCTTACACTGCTTTTCATCTCAGTGAAATTATTTAGTATTAGCACTCTAAAACATATTTTAAATTTGCTTTCTTTTCTTTTTGCTTTCTTTTGTGTTTGTGTTTGTTTTTGTTTTTGGCAGGGCGGGGTGCTTCTCTGGGCTCTGCTATTGTACCAGGTTTTAAGAAAAAAAAAAAAACCTTTATGACAACCAGAAATTAAAGAAAATATCTTTTCTTTCCTTACGTAGATTCACAACTATCACAGTAAAAAGCTTTCACTACAGTGCCTTCCCCCCAGCTTTTAGATTCCTCTTCTAAGTACAGAAGCACAGAATTTTGGAGCTGGTTAATCTGAGAGTGAATAACCTATTTGGGACCTCAGTAAGAAGTGTGGTTTTAATTCCTGCTTGACAGACACTGTGTTTTGTCTTTTAAACGAGCAGCTCGATATGTAAATATGATGTTACATCACGCAAGTGTTACTCCATATTTGGTGATTTAGAAAGGCTTTGGATCTCCGAAGTCGACAAATCCCCTTCTGCCGGCTCTTGCTTCATTAATCATGCCTTACGTTTTCCTTCCAGTCACAAGACAGCACATGGAAATGGTCATTGCCATATCCTACTGGGGGGGTGGGGGGAGCGAGGGTATAAAATCTTAACCTACATGTCACTTAAGCTAAATGTGGTGGAGTCTAGAAAAATATTTTGTAAATGCAGCTCCTCTGGTACAGATTTCTCATTTCACTAAATGAAAAGTATCTGAGTGTTATTGCAGGAAACATTAAAATAAAAAAGAAGAAGAAAGAAAGAAAGAAAATGCCACGTTTCATTTTAATGATCAAATTCCAGAGGGGAAAAGGAGAAATAATACGACATTTAATCCCCTCTGGACCACTGACCTACTACAGTTCAACTCTATGGTCAAACTAGGTCAGAAAGACAAGTTTCAGTGAATCAATTGATTATATGCACTCTTTCCTAAAACTGAACAAACCTTCTGCCTTTTAGGGAAGGGGGCAGGGGGAAACAGAAGAAAGGGGTCCACCAACAGCCTTGGTATTTTTGTCACCACAGACTCTGCACTCACTCTGTCTTGTGTGCTAAGTCACTGTTGTTTCACAAAAACACATTTTAAGGGTCACTATATAGGGCTGCTGTTTATCGCTTAGAGTAGGGATTTAAGTCCCTCTGTTAGCCCGCTAATTCCTTTTCCCCGTGAGCTGCTGAGAAACCCACACACCTAGCTACCTCTCTGCTAAAATTAACCGAAAGAAGGAGAGCTGTTGAATATGGGTATGTGTTTTTCCAATAGAATTTTTACGTTGTGTTATAGCAGAAACAGGGGAAGTCTGGACTGGACATTTGTAAGGGTGACATGTGGTTGTGTAAACCACAAACAAAATCAAGATACATCTGTCAAAACCACATCAGAGACAAGAGGGAGCACAGAGAAGCATTTATCATTTAGCTGAGGAGGCAGGCTGCAGGGAGCAGCCGTTCCTGTCAAACCAACCTTTTGAAATTTCCAACATGCCCTTAAACTTTTCGAGTAAGCATGTCTGTGCGCTTCAGCAACTGCCCTCTCTACTCTGGCCTGGCCAGTCGAAAATGGCATCTTAAAGTCAAGGTCACAGTGTCATCCCACCACGGGGCTGTGTTTAATTACAGCCCCATACGGGCTGACAGCCAATATGGATCCAAGGCTAGCCCTGAAGCTCAGTTAACTCTTTCTAGCCACTCCAAAACATCCTGCCAGCCCACCCCACTTCATGGAAGCCTTGAGAACTAACTGTAACCCTAGGGAGGTCTGACCAGGTATTCAGACTCAAAGAGGTCATCGGCCGAACCACCAAATGCCTGTATGGCCACTTTTGCCTCTGACTCGTCACCATGACTGGAAATGGACGGTGGAAACTGGGCCACGTAGAGTAAGGTTCAACACTTAAAAATAAGGTGAGAAAAAAAAGAAAAGAAATTCAGTATCAGTAGATCCAGAGAGAGGGCATCAGGTGTGTACCACCCTACATCTGACTCAGTGAAGTGGAAAATATTTATTTTTTTGTGTTCTGGATGTAAGCAATAGGACTGATTATTTTAAACATTACAGGGCTGTCAGGGACAGTCACATGGAGAAATACAGAAAGCACTTCACCACTCCTTAGTGCTTGGCTACAGCACCTCTGAAAATGAAAAGAAAACATGCAAACAGCTTTTCTCCTTGCTTCTCATTTACCTGCTATGTGTTCCTGTTTGGGGCAAATTCCTCTAGATGACGTTGATAAACAATCGTCATCCTCTGGCGTGACCTGGATGCCAACCTCCACGGGATTGGATGCTTTTTTCATCTCGATTGGTGAAGGGGAAGGTGGCTTATCCACAGCTTTTTCTAAGCAGAGGCTGCCATTGCATTGTTTCCGTTTGTGCTCGATAAAAATAAGAATGTCCCCCAATGGGAAGTTCATCTGGCACTGCCCACACGTGAGGAGGTCATGGTCCCCTTCTGGAGCTCCCAAAGGGCCGTGGTCTGGTTCATCATCTGTAAGAATGGCTTCAAGAGGTTCGGCTGTGGTTGGAGAAACAAAAGCACAATTATTAGAGCGCCAGAGAAGAGAGAAAAGGGGGAAACACATTCTCAACCCCATCCCATCCCACCACATTATATAAAGTGTTTCTAGGCTCCTTCATATAATACCCAGAAAACATGAGCACCTAAAACATGTAAGGATGTGAAGATGATCAACAAGAAAGCAAATTTATCAATGAGGCAAATCATCATATATTTAAAGAAAACTCTCTGACTTGCCTAACTCCTGAGAACACACACACACACACACACACACACACACACACACACACTATAAACTGTGTTTGGTTTGCGAGTTTAGAAACAATGTTGACTGTTAAATAAATCCTCACGCAGGGAATATAAAGAAAGCTTAAATAATAACTACCCCCCCAAACTGGTAAAAACATGTACTGAAACCAAATTTGTTTCTTTTTTCCTATAGACTAAGTTGTCCATTGTGCCAAAGAATAAAAGAGAGGTGAATAAACACACACACCCTTTGTGTGTGAATGTATATACTCCTAAGTATACAGAGACATAGCTTCATAAATTAGAAAGCTACTATATCACACAGAAAATGTGCCACATTTACACCGTCATAATAAGAAAACGACTGCATTCACCTGTGAAACGGATCTAAATAATAATCATAACGCAGCATAATTCATACTGCCAAAAACCTTTCTGATCTCACTCTCAGCAGTGCCACAAAATCAAAGAAATACCAAATTCACTGACAATTCTTCTCAGACACATTAGCTAAATGGGATACTTTTGAGTACTTAAGAAAATAAGCCAATTAGTCATTTTTTCATTCTGAAGAAAGGAATGCCTAAAATATTCTAAACATGTTTGCACTTGGTGGCCTCCATCACATAAAAATCAGAATGGTCAAGCAAACGCCACATTTCAGAACAAGGCTGAGAAGTCCTTTCTTTAGACTTGAAATACTTCGCCTAATGTTGTCAAAGTTGACTAATTTTCTGAATGAGCTCCAAAACGCTTCATTATGGGACTATTTCTACACACATAATCACCAGTGGATGGTATAACAAGGTAGATATGTCTTTCATTCCTGTTTCCTTTTTTTTTTTTAACTTTGCACCAAAATACTTCAGCATCTCATTTGAACAGCTTCTATCATTTTTTAACCTTCCAAAGGGGAAAAGAGAGTTGGTTAAGTCTCTGCTTCTGAAACCGTATGCTTACTCTATCAAAAAAAATCACAAAATACAAAACACATCCAGGATGCTGCCAGTTAATAAAACTGAAGCAGAAAATGTACAAGTCTTAAACAGTTAATCAGTCTGACCTTCTTTAGCAAGCTGCCAATTTCACATTTAATGAACTTAAAGCCACAGAGAATCAAAAAATAGATTTTAATTTGAGTGTAGAATATTGGAACCGATTTTGATAAAGTGCAAAAATCCAGTGAACTCAGGTTAAATTTATTTCAACCCTACCCAGGCTGAATATTGAGGGGGAAGATCTGGAGTAACTCCCAGATGTGCTGGGTGAAATAATATTGAGAGAGCCCTGCCTAGCTGCACCTGTGCTCAAGTAGGACATGTCATAATTTCTAGCCTCTGGTACTCCTCCTAATTTAACATAAGGTCACCACAGGAATATGAAGGTTATATTCCCACTAATAAAGGCAGCAAGGTAAGCACTTATGTTTCTTTGCCCAACATACTGACCAAAAGACAAATACAGAATACACATGCACGCTTTTTAAATAAAAGGAGATAAACGGAAGTGCTTTTGCATTATGCCTCTATGTCATTTTTCTCCTACATTTGCTTTCATTTTGACCAAGTGAGGAACTGAATAGGGAAGTCATCTCCAAGATCACTGATATTTGAATTAAGGATTTTTAAGGACACATTGACAAATGTGGCTTTTTGTTGTTGTTCAGCATTAACTACAAGTTCTGAGGTTCAGAGATTAAAGAAAGACTCTTTGCTTTATTAAAGTTAGTACTACGTAGAACCTTTCCAAAAAAAAAACAAACATTTTTTTAAACTCCACCATTAAGATTCTTTTTTTTTTTTTATCCCCAAGGCCTGACATATTTCTGAATGTGGAAATATTATTTAGGAACAAAAGGAAACATTCTCCTAGGTATCAAATAGTTAAAGGTAATGCGGTGCAAACAGACTTGGTTAAAGTCTTCTAAATGTAGTGACTGAACTGATTTACAATCAAAACCAGGAAATGAAGTGGTAATTCAGAGGTTGCTGATTACACCTCCACATTTCACCTAATTAATTTTATAGGAGGCAAAGTTCTTGAAAATAACAAGATGATCAAATGTACAGATATAAAACCTGTAACCTCAACATTTTCTATGCTCTTAACGTAAATTATTGCTAATTAACAAGAATTATATCCTAATGTATGAAATACGTCTAACATCGGGCTTCTTGCAAAACATTTGGCTAGTAATGTTCAGAGAAATACCAAAACGTGTTCTTATTATTGCTGCTATATTATTAAAAATAAGACGAAGTGAGGCACAAAGAAAATATGAAAATACCATTCTCTTGGTGTAGTCTACTGATTTGCATTGACATCTTTTCTCAGTGGTAATCAACATTTCCTTTCTGGGCATCTGATAATTTCTCTGTATTTTAATGCAAATTCCTCTTTCCCTAAAAACATTCCTAACCTCAGCCATTTTACCCCCTCCCTCAATTCAACTCCATCCTCTTTCGCCCCCACAATACCATCCTTTCTAAGCTCTGGCCTAAACCTCCCGCTACAAAGCGGGGAGTCCAGGATTGAAGTGGAAGGGAGTGGGCAAATAATCATAATAATTAGCCGCGAATTCTCTACAAGAGGAGAAAGAAATAGGAAATAAAATGCTTCTGCGTTGAAACAGCAAAACAGACTGGAACGTCTCAATGCCCCAGCGGCTGACTGAGATCTCCTTCCTCTCTGCAGTTGCAAAGGAATAAATTTAAAGAAAAAAAAAAAAGCTTTAGAAGAAATGTAGGGAAGGAGCGAGGGAAACGAGGGCTGCTGGGGAAGGGGGAGGGGAAAAGGAGCTATGCCTTCAAGTTTGCTTTCCAAGTCCTTCCTTTTGATTGTCTTAACAGGGTAAGGAAGCACACCAAGTCTGAAATGCGGAGAGGAAAAGCAAAGAAACAAAAGCGAAGGCTAGGGCGACAGGCCCGGGACAGGGGGCCCAGCGGGGGCGGGCTTTGCCGAAAGTGAAGTTGGGCGCCGGGACTCTGAGGCACAAAGCAAGCAGCTTGCTGGCTGCAGCCTCCGGCCGCGCTGGCTGCAAACACGTGCAGCGGCGGCTGCCGGGCCGTGGGGCCCGGGCCAGGCCGGGAGGCGACGGGCAGCCAGGGGCCCCTACTGCCGCCTCCACCGCCGTCCAGCCCGGCCTCAGGGTGACCACCGTTCCCTGGCCCCGCCAGTTGGAGAAATGGGAAGTGAGGCTTGGAAAACTCGGCTGGTTAACCTGGTGCAGTCTCGGTATCACCACACACACACACCTCAAGCGCGGGCCCCGAAATTCATTCTGTGTCCCCAGGCTTACACTTTTTTACTTTGGGGGAATCTCTGCAAATGCATTTCTCCCGCAATTCCGGGCACGAGTGTGCGCAGCGCGGCGGCGGTGGCTGCTGCGGTTATTCATTATTAATGATGCTGCTAGCCCGCATCATTATGATGATAACTATTACTATTGTTGTGATTTCGGGCTCCGAGGCGAGAGCTGCAGGAGGCGGGGGAGCCAGAGGTCGGGCTGCAGAGACGCCGTGCAAGCCCACCGTAGCCGCCGTTGTCCGTGCTTTGCGCGGGGGTGTGGGGTAGAAGAAGTGAACCGGGAGACTAAATGCAAACTTGCTGGATACCGCCCTTTGGCCTTGCCTCGAAAGCTGAAAGTGCGTACTCCCCTTTTCCCCCCTACCAAAAATGCCCGCCCCAAAAGAAAGCGAAAACTGCACCCCACTCAGCGCCCGGCGCACCCGGTTGTCCACCGCGCTCCCGAGCGCTTCTCCGCAGCCCTGGCCAGGAGCATTTTTAAAGTCAAAATGAAGAACAAAGACATAAGGGGTGATGGGGGGAGAAAGGGAATTCTGCCTAACCGTCCGTTTCCCCCACCCCCACCCTCGCAAAGCTCGTCCCTCCCGGGCCGAGAAACGCAGAGCAGGGAGTGGGGGAGGCTCTGGTACAGGTTCAAGTTCGCTGAGCTTTCTTGATCTTGTTCTGCCTCCTAGCGACCGAATGGCTCAGTCAGCCCAAGAAGCGGAGGATTGGGGGGGAGGGGGGGTCTTGAAGACCGGAATGGCTCCCGCCCCCTCTGCGCACCCAGAGAATGAGAAAGAAGCGGCCCCCGCACCCCCTCCATACTAGTCCCTTAACCCAAAGACCGCACTGAGACAAGGCTAGAGGCCGGCTAAACCCACCCAGCCTGGAGGGTCCCGAGATGGACCCGCGGGTGGGTGGGGGACAGGGGAGCAGCCCGGACTGCACGCCTCAGTCGGTCCTTTGAGCCCCCAGTGCATCCTTCCGAAGAAGGGCCGGGCTTTCCCGAGTCCTGCGAACACTGCCCTTCCTTCCCGCCGGTACCTGGCCGGGCTGTAACTTCACACCGCCGCGCGCCGCGTCTGCTCCGCATCCGGCGCGGCCGGGGGAGTGGGGGGCGGGGGAGAGCGACGAGGGAGGGATGCGCGGGGGTGGGGAGAGGGAGGGCCCCGCAACGTGCCGGGGCGGGGGAGCTTCCGAAGTGTGTGACAAGTTCCAGGGCCTAGTGAAAAATTCAACTCCCTATGCGCACCCCCCAACCCTTTAATAAATACAAAATTGGGTATAGGTGGTGTTTTTAAATTGCATCAGAAATTAAAGTAAGGGTCACGAAGGAGGAGGGGAAGGGATGTGGGCCCTCTCACGCCTTTCTTTCCCCGGCTGCCAAACTTTCCTAAGTGCCCACCGCCCGCCTTTCCAGACGCACTCTGTTAGCCAGGACCCAGTAACCCACCCGCCACCCCATAAAGACTCAAAAGGACCACCACCATCCCCTCACCGCTGACCAAGACAGGCCCGGGTTAGAGAGTAGGAACTCAAGGGTGGGGTGCACGGAGTACCGGGATCCAGCACTCCCCAAACACACACTCGCACATACTACTATGCCCACCTCCCACCCCCCCATCTCACCCCCCCCACACCTGGTCTGGCAGCGCTTGGGAGGCGGGGGCTAGTGGCCAGACCCAGTGGGAGGGGGGCAAGGAAAGCACGTGGTGACCTCCCCGCGGTCCGGAGCAGTGGACAAGAACGTCCGGGGGCGGGGGGAGGGGGCGGCAGACGCGCTTTTTCAATTGCTTTGAAAAATAAAAATGCTTCGCAAAGCTGAGTTTCTCCCCAGCCGATTTCGCAGTCTGGTGGGCTCGGAGAAGGTCTAGGCATTGTGCTGGGGGCGAGAGTGCACTGTGGACCCGGCTGGCGCGGAGTCGCCGCTCGGCCTGCCGCTGTGCGGGCGGGCAGACGGCTGGCGCGGGGTGGGCGATCTCGAGCAGGGCGGGGGCGCGGCGAGGCCCGGCGAGGCCCGGGCGAGGCCCGACCGCCGCCGCCGCCCGCTCCCGGGCTGCCGCGCGGCGCTCGGTCCTCTGTCTGTTTGTTGGCAGGAGGCTCCCGCACACGCGGTGCTTGTAAACATTCAGACACGAGATTTTTCCCAATCAAAATCCACTTCCACTTTTTTTGAAAATCTTCCAAAAAATAGTAAGAGGAGGGAGTTCCTCGCTCCCTCTCCACGCCGCCGGCGCTCCAACTTTGCAATCAAAGGGGTTTTGGGGAAGGGGGTAATTGTATTTTTCCCCCTCTAATAAAGATTGAGATTTTTTAAGGGGGGGTGGGGGAGTCAGAGGAGAGCGTTGCAGAAAACGGCTGGCTGAGCGTTTGGCTTCTGTTTGGGGGCAAGAAATTTTACATCCTCTTGCCTTGTTTTATTTTTGTTTTTATTTTTATTTTATTTTTCACGTCTTTTCGCCGCCACTGAGGTTTGTCTGGGATGTGCGGGCAGCGGGAACCCAGGCGGCTGCGGCCCGAGCGCCCTCCCTCCATCTCCCGCTCGCCCTGGGCCCTTGCTCCTGCACTTCGGCGGCGGAGGCGCGGAAGGGCAAGCGCGAGGAGCCGGCACAAAAGGCAGCGGGACAAACACCCACCTCGGGCCGGAACAAAAGGCGGCAGCGCCGGCCGAGACTCCCGTCCTTCCCGGTCGCCAAGCTCTCCCAGCCGCCGCGGCCCCTCTCCACACTCGGCAGACTCCAGAGCGCCGGGGGGCCCCCTCCCACAATCCCACTTTCTCACTATTGTGGAGATGACTACTTTCCTCCTGATGGCACACTTGACCGTGAGCGCGCTGCTATCCGAGGGCCAGTCTCACCTCTTTTCTCCCAGGGATTTGTTTTTTTGGCTTGGGCTCCCTCCTCCCGCCCCGTTTTCCTTCCTTCGGTGAGTGGAAGCAACCCCCCTTATCCCCTCCAGCTCCCTCCTCTAGGTTTGCAAGAGAGTTGTTCGCATCCATAGCATTGTTCATTATTTTGCAAAATTGAAGGGGAAATCATTGCATTCCTTTTCGAAAAGCGAAATAAAGCAGCGGAAAGCATGAAAGAGGAGGAGTCAAATTTTTGTAAATTAAATAAAAATTAAAAGGTGCGTGCTATCCCAAAAGTGTACGTACGGCTGTGGTTCGGGATAGGATGAGGTTTGTTTTTTGTTTGTTTGTTTGTTTTTCTCCCTTTAAGCTCTTTTACCCCGACTCTCGGAGGTTCATCTCGTGAAAAAATTAAAAAATGCATGCACACACCCCTCTCTCCCCCTCGCTCTTACTTCTCGTCCTGCGCGCTCTCGTGATTATTAATAATTATTATTACTATTATTGGGTTACTTACGCGAGAATTCCCGTTTGCTTAAGTGCTGGGGTTTGCCTTGCTTGCGGCGAGACATGGTGGGCTGCGGGGCGGGCGGCGGCGGCGGCGGCGGCGGCGGCGGGCGGACGACGGCTCGGTTCACATCGGGAGAGCCGGGTTAGAAAGAAGGAGACTCCAGAGAAAATATCTTCATCAGTGCCTTTTGACATCCAAAATAAATTAGAAATAATACAAAGATGGCGCAGGGAAGATGAATTGTGGGAGAGCCGTCATGGCTTTTTTTTTTTTAAGCAAAAAAAAAAAAAGGAGAGAGAGAGAGAGAGAGGAGAGAGATAGAGGGAGAGAGAGAGAGAGAGAGATGAAAAAAATGGCAAAAGCCCCCCTGAGCTGCAAGTTCAAGTGCGGACGTGACGTCCCTGCGAACTTGAACGTCAGGAGTCTGGATGGACAGAGACACACAAAACATGGGCAGGGCGAGCAGGAGAGAAGGGGAGGAGGGAAGGGGAAGCTCACACCAATGGACACACATCAGGGGCTGGACATGAAAAAGAGACCAGGACAAGCCAATGGCCAGTGCGGGGCGGGGGAGGTGCGGGGCGGGGGGCTCCGCAGACGCCAGACGCGGCCCCCGGGGGAGGGGCGGGCGGAGGGGAGGGGGCGCTGGGGCCGCGGGCTCACCAGTGGCCGCAGCTAGCGCCGCGGCGGCAGCGTGGCCGGGAGAGAAGAAAGGGGCGGCGGGGTTGGGGGGGAGCAGGGTGGGGGGAGCGAGACGTGCGCCCTGCTCCCCCCCCGGACGCGGACCCCAAAATGAAAGATTACTTAAAAAAAAAAAAAGGCAAGAGTGTACGGCGAGGCTGCAGCCTGGGTCCCGGGAAGCGCGGGCGGAGGGAAGCCAGGTAGAGTTGCTCCCGGACACCCTCCTCTGTGCGCACACCCACTTCCCCTCACCGCCGCGCGGCTGCCGCGCTCGCTCCCCGTGTGCGGACGCCCAGGGCTGCACTAAAAGCCCTGAGCTCGGGGCTGCGCTCGGGAAACTTTGCCTGAGGAGAGGATAGCAAAGAAAAATCACCCGAAGTTGAGAACTGAGCCTCCAAGTTACAGTTCCGCAGCGGGCGAGGGAAGGCGGGAGGAAGCGCGCAGCAAAACGGAGTCCAGCCCAAGTTTGGAGGGTTGCGGGTCCGGAAAGGCAGCTCCAGGGCCTCTAGGTGCCTGGGCAGCCTGGAGAGAGGGCGCAAGGGCGAGAGAGGCGGCGCAGGCCCGGGCTGGAGGGCACCCCCAAGGCCGAGCCGAGGGCGAGGCCGGGGGAAAGCTGGGATCTGAGCGCCCTGACAAGTGACTGGGTCTGAATGAAACTGGGAGCACGGACTTGAGGCTCCCAAGGGTCGAAAATAGAAAGGACAAGGAATAAAGAATGAGGAGCCAGACTCGGGGCACGTTCCAGCCCCCAGAGGGGAGCGCCGCGGCCCGGGGCTAGGAAGGCGCCGAGGCGTCCACCTCACCGAGCGGCCGCGGGCCAGAGGACAAAGCAGGGGTAGTCCCGAGCGTTCCAGTTCCTGGGAACGTGCTCCGGCGCCGCGGGAGGTCCTCGGGCCGGGTCCCAGGGATGGACACACCCCCTCCCACTCAAGAGCAACTGCTAAAGCATAGAGGCATGGAAAGAAAAATGTTTCTTACAGGCAGGGCACAACTATGCCTGTGCTGTTACCCGGGGAAAGAAAATGGGGAATGGAGAGAGAGCGACTGGCTCGCAGGAGCGGCGGGGAGACCACGGTGGTGGGGTGACCGCCCTGGGTCAACGCCGTGCTGCTCAGACGCCCAGAGCCAAGGCGCACACCCTGGAGCCTGCAGGCCCCTCCGGCCTTTCTACAGACGTTCCCGGGAAATTAAAGAAGACCTGTTGGAAATAAACCCCTGTCTCTTTAATGCACACACGCGCTCGCGCGCGCACACACACACACACACACACACACACCCGCGCGCGCGCGCGCGTGCTGCCGCTGTCAAAAAGCGGGCTTCACTCTGGCGTGGGATACTTTCAGTTTTACGTAAAATGTACAGCAACAGCACCCCCTGCGATTGGAAAGTTTATTCAGAAACGTGTCTGCAAAGTCCCCCGGCGTCTCCCGCCTCCCAGCCTCCCCGCCTGCCTGCGCCACCCTGTAGCCTCAGCCGCCGCCGCCTAGACCGCGCTGCGATTCCAAATCAGGAAGGGCGGGGGGGGAGGCAAACGGACTCAAGTCTAAAGGAGACGCGGAGGGTGCAGGGTGGAGGCGGGTCGCTGCGGTCCGCGAGACTCCGAGCTGCAGGTGGACGTGTGTGAGTGTGTGTCTGCAGAACGAGGAGCCTTCCTTCCCTCTCCTCCAAGCGGCTCCACAACCGCTCGCGTCTTCTCTTTCCCCCTCCTCAGTCTAAAGGACGTCGTTTCCGTAAATTCACCCACCCGGCTGGGGGCTTTATTGCTTTAAGCTGAAGCCCCTGGCTTGCAAGCGCACACCCACCTCCCTGCGGTGCCGGCAAGCGGCTGTTTATTCTCGTGTTGTCTTAGTAAAGTTTCAAACCTATTAGAAAATGACTGGCTTGCCCGGCTCCGCGAAGCTTCGGGCCCCACTAAGGAAGAAAGAGAGGTTTTTGATGCTCAACATTAGGAGAGATGTGTGCTGAACTGGGTTTGTGTAAATGTGTTTTGTTGTTATTGTTTCTCTCCAGTTTGGGGGGGGCACTCAAATCCTGTTTAAGAAGCAGGAAGAGTCACTTGCAGTAAAGCTCTGTAGTGTGTGCGTTACACCATTTCCCCTTTTTCATGAGTTCTTCAGAGCAGGTCGGCATCTCCCACTACTGTCTTTTTTCTTCTTCTTCTTCCTCTTCTTCTTGTCCTTCCTCCTCCTCCCCTTCTTGTTCTTCGTCGTCGTCCATTTAAACTAGCTTTAGAACGACCAAAAGAGTGTCATTGCACGGGAGGGGGGCTGCGTGGAGAAGAATGGTTGGAGGGAA
This sequence comes from Eumetopias jubatus, assembly GCF_037043125.1. Classification (NCBI taxonomy): domain Eukaryota; kingdom Metazoa; phylum Chordata; class Mammalia; order Carnivora; family Otariidae; genus Eumetopias; species Eumetopias jubatus. The sequence continues at coordinate 61,137,459 of NW_028274815.1, read as the reverse complement.
GGTGAGGAGAGAAAGAATAAAGTGCAACTGGGAGGTTTTTGAAAAATAAATAAAATAACAGCCTCTTCAGGTAACAATAGTGAATCAGATTCTTTCGGAACCGAGTTTTTCAAATTTAAGTATTTCCCCCATCCATCCATAAAAGTCCATATATAGGGAAGGCATATACATGGGCGAATGTGTGTTATGGAAATATATATGTATGATTTATATATAATGGTGTGTATAAAGCTTTTCAGGGTTGGCTGTAGTGTAAAAAGTAATGACTTTATTACCTCTGAAAGGTTCTGTGGTTCACATTTAACAGTCTTCTGAATTACAATTCATTACACAATTGTGTGCTCTCTAAAACCGGCACCCTATCAGGGCCGCTATCTGTGGTTATTTCCAATAAGTAACTGGCAACATTTTATTGATTTTCTTTAAAAAAAAATCATAGGAAATTAAGCACTTAGTTACAAGTAGGTCTGCTATGTTATTGCACTTGTTTCAGATTCCAGGGGGTTCCTTCCGAAACCACATCTTAAAACATACCTTAAAAACCCAGTTTTGCAGCTGCTTTCCCTGGGTGCCAATGGAGAAGTAAGCAGCGACGTTTCCACCATTAACATATATTTAATTTCACCACCATAAAATGCCCAGAGTGAAATAGGAACTGCCCTCCGCTCCCGCCCCTCCCCCAGCCTGATTTCACCCAGTCCAGAGAACCTGGGCTGTGTATTGGCATCTGATCCCTCCTCGTCGCAGACCCCCACTGCCGGTCCCTCGTGCTCGCCCCTAAGAGTGACGCCCCCTCCCTCATTCCTGCTGGATGCTCGCTAAAGCGCTCAAAAGTGGGGGGAGGGGAAGGTTGTACGTGTGTTTAAAGAAAGAAAAATGTGTTGTTTTAAAAGGCTTAAAAATATTACATAAGTACTGATTAATGATGCAGGTGCTTTTGTAGAGGGGTGAAAGGTCACCTTAAACGCGCACACTTGGATACACAATAAGTACATTTACCTTTCCCAAAGTGGCTTTTAGAAAGTAATAAATTATGACAACGTTAAAATTATTTTCTGGCCGTTCAGTTAACTTAATTTGGAGCTGTGGAACCTTTGCTAATTACGCTCCGTGGGCTCTTTCCCAAACCTTTGGTGACGACATTGAATGTAAACTCCAGGCCAACAGACGACCCCTCCCCTCCCCTCCTCCCCCTTTTTATCTTGCCCGCGGAGGAGACTCCCCAGGACTTCCTGCAGTATATATTCTGCCTCTGATCTCCGTACTTAATAGCCAAGTCCTGGTTTATGCTTTATAATGTGTTGACAAGTTTTCTAACAGACTTTCTGAAATAATGCACATATATTCACGTCGGTTAGAAACCCACCGTATTTTTAGAGTCGAGTAGATCTATACCCTAATGCAGTGAGAGAGTGTAAATCATAGAGGATTTCATAGTCCTTTCAGTAGTTTTCGGTATGAAGTATGAGCCGCGTGGCCTCCAGACGTAACCTTTTAGAAAAAAAGACAGTGCTTTTATTTTATGGTGTAAAGTGCTTTTAGCTCCAGGGCTCTGAACGTGAATGTGGTCAACAAACAGCTCCAAGAGGGAGAGTTACAGTCCCAGCCCTCGTGCGGAGGATCGCCTGGCACGGGGGACTCGGGCAGAGCTGGAGAATGAAGGGTTAAAGGTCTGTCTCGATGGAAACTACAAGATTAAAATAAAATATTCACTGTCTGCCTTTAGGGGGAAACACCTTTATAGGCTTAAAGATAAATAAATGAATGACTGAATGGTTAGAAAATTGTTACCGTCAGTCCCACCTTACTTTTGACTTCATTCTTTTCTTTTTTTTTTTTCTGTTTTCTCTTTTCTTTCTTTCTTTCTTTCTTTCTCTCTCTCTCTCTCTTTCTTTCTTTCTTTCTTTCTCTTCTTCTTCTTCTTATTTTTATTCTTCTTTTTTTGTCCTAATAGCAGTTCAGAAAATAGAGAATGGGCAGTCATCTCCATAAAAATAAAATTTGGGTTTAGATTCTATACTTGACATAGGCTTTGCATTTGGGATTCTTGACGGTGGGAGTGCTAGGGTGTCTTTAAGACAAAGGAAAAATTAATTTTAAAAAAGGGGATTGGGTGTGAGAAAGGGGGTGGGCATTATGGGGGCACCCTAAAGAGAAAGGTGAAAAGAAGGGCCATGGACCCCTCCTCTCCCCAGCCTCCCTCAGCCTCCACCTCTCTATAACATTTCTTCCCCCTCTCCTGCCACTGTGATCCAGAGCTGAGGACCTAAGGAGGCCCTGGGGTGGGGGGGGGGGGAGTGTCTACACCTTATGCAAGGGCAGACATCCCCCAGGAGGCTCCTGGGGGAACAGTTTGTCTGGCATTTCTCCAGAGGCTCCCTGGGTCTTTAGCTGGCTGGCAGGCTACCTCACCTACCTGGATGGTCTGTCCAAAAAGAGGAAAGAAAAGAAAGAAGGTAGGTAGGGTGGGAAAGAAGGAGGGAAGAAGGGAGGGAGGCAGTGAGGAAGGAAGGGAGAAAGGGAGGAAAAGAAAGAAGGAGAAAGCTGAATCTGCTCTAAATAAGTCTCTACTTGCCTCTACACTGGGCTGCTGTGTGCTGAGTCAATAATGTATGGGTCCGGGGAAGGAGTCTCACCATTTAAATAAGAGGCCCCTTTGAAGACAAGAAGGAGTTCTAGTTAGAACACTGCTAGGTAAAATAGTCAATTCAGTTCCCTCACATTGACATCAAAGACACATAGGTGTTGGGCAATAAAGCCAGTCCAATGTACTGCATTAAAAACATACAAAACTCGCATACAGTAGATGCTCAATAAATGGTTTTGGAGTGAATAAGTGAATAAATCCTATTACCATGTGAATGAAACCCACATAACCATTCAAATTCTACTAGTTTTCCCCAGAGACCAATAAGGCTTTGATCAGGCAACCCTATTATAAGAGCTATTATAGCCTAAAAGTGATTCCCAGCAAAGATGGTGAGTTCAAAAAGATCATCCCAAATATTAGAGGAACTGAACAATCATTCAGGATATAATGCAAGATATTTCCATCATCTCCAGCAGTCTACATTATCAAATATCTTCCAAATAAACCAGTATCAAGAATCCAGTATCAAAAGATTCATTTTTTAACACTGTTTTTTGAATCTGTACAAATCTGGTTTCCCAAAGGAGAGCACTTCTAAAGGAAAAAATACTATCAGAACAACCAAAAACAAAAAGTATCTCAAACTTAATTCTCTTCCCCCCTCTTTGATTCCTTTTAACTAGGGAATAATTTTTTTCAGGACATGTTTTTCACACCCAGTCACGCCCAATCACAAAACAAGCCTCACCTATTTGCTTCTTTTGGCAGGGGGAGAGCTAAATAAGAGGAAAAGCAACATCACACACACACACACACACACACACACACACACACACACACACACATCTGGTCTGACATTTTGTACAGCAAGTTTCAGCCCAATGTGATTTAAAACAATGTGAGTTAAAAACCTCTTAAAATTTGGGTTTATAATGGAAACGCTGACAGACTCTTAATTATAGCAGCCCTGCCAGACACTGCTATAATGAAATAGTTGTGCTTTCATTACTATAGAGGCACTATAGTTAAGGGTCTGTCAGTGTTTCTATTATAAACCTCAAGTTTAAGAGGTTTATAACTTGGGCTATTTAAATGGCACTGGGTGGAATTCAAGTTATCAGTCCAGATGTGAGGTTGTTTTATAAAAGACAGGATAACTCAGTTGAGAAAGCTTTTGGAGAACTCTCTCTCTTTCCCTTTCCCTCTTCCCCACCCCACTCCTTCCCTCTTCTCCTCCTTCTCTACCTCGGAGAACATCACAGAAATCATTTTTAGTGGTTTCAGATGGTCTTATTGCCAACTTCTAGCTGTGACTTCACTGTCTAAAAGGAAATTTTATAGGCAGTTAGTCCTTTATTTGGACAAGTACTCTTTGCTGTTATTACAAGTTTTTATTATTTTATTATCCTAGAATATACATACAAACATACAGAGAGAGAGGGAGGGAGAGAGAGAGGAGGAAGAGAGAGATGGAGAGAAACAATTAAAATTCAGACTATATATGAAGGAATGTTGAAACCTCAGATACATACACAGATGTATATATTCTGTGTTACATTCTGATAAAAAGTATAAATTTACCAAAGAGAAATAAAGCACTTAAGATCTTCTTTATCTATTCTATCAACTATGTGGTAAAAATAAAAGAGGTATTTACAACATCTTATTTCGGAAAGTTGTGTCTTCCTGGTATCAATTGATTTGCTCAGAAAGTAGCAGTCAGCATTGAACTACCCAAGGACCACGTATACACAAACATGAGATATTTCTCTGCTTGACTTTGTTCACAAATAAATGGAGGATATACCTTGGATTATCTAATGGGTCAGAGTTGTGCAGTATGTTCTATTAACCTGGTATACCACCAATATAATATGTAATTTAAGTTTGCTAGTGAGGATGTGGCTGATTCTATCATAAGGAAAACAAGGATGGCGGGTGGTAATGGAGGTGATGGTGGTGGAGATTAGTGATGATCATGGGGGTGAGAGATAAGGATGGTGGTGGTTTCTCTAGTTAACATGTCCATGAGAGGGCAGTAAAAATGAGATGAAAGATGAAGGTAAAAAGCTCAAGCCCTTGCTTCTCCAATTCTTGTTGTTTTAGCTGTTCCATGAAGAGCAGGTGGTCGATGAGTTCAAATGAAGTTTTCAAATGTGCCCCTCCCACACACATAGCAAGATGTGGCCATGGCTGGGTATTGTTGGCAGGCCCTAAGGTCACTGACTTCATACTGAAGGACCCACCAAGAACAGTGTGGCCACCATGTCTGCATTCAGAAATCTTTTCACATCCAGAAGAAGAGCAGTTTTTCTCTGTTCCTTCTTATGGAAATCAGACCACCAAACCAGGCTATCAGTTATCATTACAGCCTTGATAATTCTCACCTCACAATAGCTTTAGTTAGTCTCTTCTGGCATTAGTTAGGTGACAAAACAGAAGTAGTCATCAAGACATGTCACCGAGCTCAAGTTCCTTCTCTGCCAATTTCTCATAAACCCCGCATATGCCTAGCCCCACAACCACTCCAGATGTGTACCAACCCTTCCCAGAGATCACTGAATAGCTGGGACTATTCTGGTCCCTTTTCCAGAAATTAAGACACCTTTTTTTCCTAATAGTTAATCATCAGTATTTGTTTTTCCTGCCAAATTCAGCAAAGGGAACTTTTCTGGTAGAAAATGCCGATTCTTATTTCATCTTTCTTTGGCAGCCCAGTAGAGAATAAACAAATCTCTCTAGTCTCCCATTTCTGCTTGTATAAAATTTGCCTGTTTTCTCTCTTTCTCTTAAAAAAAAATTCTTTGCACAAGGTCAATTATCTAAGCCTCCAGGTTCCTATAAAATGAAGAATCTGGTCCTAAGAATTGTTATTCTTTCTTTCTTTTATGGAGCACTGCACCGAGACATGAGACATGGTTCCTGCTCTTGGATGGCTTTTATTTTTAAGGCACTAGGATGCACATACACAGACACAAGCATATCACATAAAGTTCATGAGTCACACACGCCAAAGCCATACTGATGCACACTATTATCCTTGCTTTATATAGCCTTGGCTTCACATTGCTGATTTGAATAGTTCTAAACCTTTGGCAAGGACCTGTTTGAGGGAACACCATTCTGGTCACTTCTGACATAAGATTTTTACTTTCTAGAGAAAGAACTTGTTTTCCCAGAAACAAGAATGGTAAATAATGAGGTCTAGTCATGAATATCTGTGATAATCTATTGTTTTCAATTTTTATGATGTTATAAAATAACTAGTTACTTTTGAGAAATGAGTTTTCTGTACTACATTTGTTTTGTAGGCAATATTATAAGCTATTTCTAGCATGCATTTGTGAAAGTATCCTTTTTAAAATGACACTGTTTCACTTCCCTAACACAGAGTGGGCATTTAATACATTTCTTGAATCAAGGAATGAATTCCACAAATGCCTTTTCCACAGATGCTGCTGCAGGTGAGAAAGATACAAGTATTTGTGTCTGCTCACTAATAAATTAAATATGCATACAGTGGAAAATTATATTATTTTACTTTTTAAATAGTTAAGAAGTATAGGCCATTTGCACTATCTAACTGACACATAAACTGCAAGCCCATTTGTATCAGGTGGAAACAATTGCATGTCTCTGTGTATATTTCACATAATAACTTATGTCATAAAAACCTCACTCAGGTCCTGGGCAGTTAGTGCTTATAGGGCAGAGCCTCTGTCATTTTCATCATCTCCCCCCACCCCACCCCCCAAAACAGAGAAGGACCTTAGGAAAATGTCTGGTACGTGAATAAAGACTTACAAAGTAGACCAAACTTTCAGGAACTTCAAAATCCTATCTACCCTGAATTACAATGTCCTCTTCATTGTTCTCAGTTCTCAGATTTTGAAACGCAATAAAATATTCAAACAGCTCAAATCCAAGTGCATTGTAACACAGAGTAATTCTGTGAGATTAATTCTGGAGCCTGATTCTTCACATACTACCTTCTTCAAATATCAAGGCCTATTCTAGCTGGTTCTAACCTGAAGGAAGCAAGGCTCATAGAGCCTTATATTGGCACCACCCTCTTACCTATTCCAAACAGTGATTTTATGTGGTCTTGCTCAGGGAACAGGGAAATATCAGCATGTGCTTTTCACATAAGATGGGAAAAAGAATCATGACCCTCTCCTCAAAAGATTGAATCTTGAACTCCAAGCTTAATTAGTAGATAAAAATACAAGATTAGTGGATTTTCAAAAGAAACTCCATTTGGGACTGTAAACATGAGGGGGGAAAGCATACATATTAATTATTTGAATATTAAGGAGTTTTGCTAAAGATTATAGGTCTTTTGCCTGTGTTGATTTAAAGATTCTAGAAAATTTAAATATGCTCCTTCTATAACATGTTTTACAGGAAGTCAACTCTTCTTCATGGAAACCTGCAACTTTTAGTTTTTTTCTTTTATTTTAGCATAAATAAATCACACTGAAAAGCAGCTGCAAACCAAAACGGAACTACTCTTTAAAAAAAAATTGATATAACTTTAGTTCTACTAACATCTTTAGAATTCCAAAGCTGGATTGCTTTATTTCCACTGGTCTTCACATTTAAGTGTTTCAATCTCTTTAAAGCTAATGTGACAAAGAGAAAAATTTTAAGCTGAGTTCAGGCTTGTGTTTTTAGCTAATTTATCCTCAGTGAGACTAACATGATATCTTGTTTGTAGAAACATTCCAAGTTAATATACTTCTGACAATGCTAATAAGTTGTGATTCATTACTTCCAATTTTTAAATATTCTGGAAGGAAGACACTTTTCACTATGGGAGCTGAAAGGGGCAAAAGAGCCCTGATTTCAGGTGGTATCTTTTCTTCCTTTTTTAGGGATTCGCCAGTACCAAGTAAATAAATTTGAATCCTGAGGTGTATATATATATATATATTTTTTTTCAACATAATACCAAATGCCTTAACATTGTGGATACACTAGCGCTGAAATAATAAGATGACGGCAGTAATTATTTTAAGGAGAATTTCCCTATCCAGAATAATAAACAGATATTTCACCTAATGTTGCGCTGAAAAGTAGTACCTAAGTACACATACCGCCGTGGTGAGTAATGTGTGCTAAGAGAATCCTTCCGCCGGCATTTTGGGCATTTTTGTCACCACATATTATTGATAACACATATTACTTTTACTACATGGCCTCTTTATTTTGTAAAGCCGAATTGCAGGAAAAATTATTTTCATCCCTGAGATTTTGATAGACACTTCAGGCTATCGAAAGGAAAGGACAGGCTACAGAGAAGGCTGTGTGTTGTGGAGTCCCACCATCAGTAAGGTTTGCTGATGATTGGGATAACGGCTCTCGGAGCCCTGTTTACTGGCCTTTTGAGAGGGAAGGAAATTAAGTCCAACAGACTTGTGATAAAATCAGGATGAGGTCCTGATGAAGATCCATGGAAACCGAACGACTTGGAATTCAAGTCTCAGCCCCCATATTCCTGTGTCCAGGTATTGCCAACTGAAGATTGCACAAAGCCTCTCACTGAACTAAAACCCCTAATCAAATATCACACGGACTGCCTCTTGGTCCTGAGATGGAGATAACATTAGGTCTTTCTGAGTGTAATTTCAATTGTGATGCTTACTTTGGCAGAATGCTTTTCAGAAGTGAACAGAGTAACAGAAATCTGGCATCCAGAACCAAACACGTCTGAGTGGCCCATGTAGAGTTTCCCCAAAGAAGGTCAAAAAGGGCTGCGAGAAAAGGTGTATCAAAGGTATCCTTGGAACTCAGAGCCAATAAAAAGGAAACTATTCTCTTCTGAGACCTAATTAACTTTTATATCCAAAGCTACACTGCACATTTGTTCATTGCTTATGACTAGGACGAAGAAAATATATGTGCCATGGAACCAGGCTTTGAAATGATCTATTGGGTGGCTTTTCTGTGTCTGTAAGGAATTTTCTGTTCTTTAGAGGTATTCATTCAATGAATAAGTAAGTCTATGCTAATTTTTTTCTCAAGATGTTAAGTATTTTCCTATATCTATTTTCAAGGAATCAGGGACTTAGTCCAATAACTTCCAAAATATTCCCTTTAAATCCTAAAACAAAACCACAACAAAAATGTTCCAGAAACAAATTTCATGCTACAGGCTTTGCAAGGATTAGTCTCCTATTAGAGTCACTGTTCCTATATGATCCTTTTTCATGTTTTAAAGGAGGATATATATTTTTCTGTTACCTTTCCTGACTGTAAAGCAATCACAAGAACCTGCAGGAGGCACCATAAATATGCAAATTTCTGAGAGATAACTGTTTTCAGTGGCTATGCCTCCAAGTAGTCCGGGAAACAGGAGAGCTGGAGCTGCCTACTTCCAAGTAATTCGTATGTTGGTAGTGCCCCCTGCTGCAATCACAGGTTGTCCAAGAAAGGGAGAATAAAATGCAGAAGCATTTAGGTCTGGTTAATATGTGAAATAAATGCCCACCACCCCTGCTCCAGAAATAGCCATACCCACGTTCAGAGTTCCTTCTGCCAGTCACAAATACACTTGAAACACTGTCCCCGGCCTAAAATTGGGAAGATTTCCCTTTATCTCAAAACCTTTAAATATGCAGTTTACATAGGAATAGGTTTTATTTCTCAAAAAAGCATACCACCCCAAGATCTGCCACTGCATTTTTTAAAGAATGAAATATTTTAAGAATTTTCTGGAGGTTACCTAATGATAATAAATTCTGAATGAGAAGAATATCACACTACCCACTAGGAGATTGGAGTAGGAAGGGAAAAGTTAACGTGTTAACAGTGTGTAGAGCTATTATTCAGTTTTAAATGGCTTTATTTATTGAAGGAAATTTTGTGGGACATTAACTCATAGGGTGGACTGGACATTTTGATATTCAAAAATAAAATGAAATAAAATAAACAAAACAACCAGGTTAGGAACATTGGAAAACTGATTGCCGTAGCTCTATAGTCACTCTGTTACAGATTTTCATATGAAGACTTTGCGGGGGGGGTCATAGAACAGAATAACACGATACATTTCAGACCTGTGCCGGTCTATTGAATACATAATATGCATTTTTAAATTGCCTGAATATGTATTCATATGACAGAATCTAATGGGTTTAGGAGGAGCCCCCGCTCTTGATAAATCATAAAAACTGTTATAAACTTGTCTATCACATCAGGTCACACACACTTCTTTTAAAACTGTTTTTGTCTTGTTTAAATACTAGAATCAGAATACATAAAGGAAATTAAACCTAAAAAAGCAAAACCCTCAGTTAGGTATTAGAATCTCTAGATAGAGCCACCGGGGCAAGCCGTGATGACACAGATGCTTTTTCTGTTGGACACTCCCCAATCTTCCCCAACGCCCCAAAGTCCCCCACCCCCAAGCTTTGCTATTTTTTACCATCAATTTCAGACCTGTAGGCTCTCTCCTAGTGTAAACATGTTACAGGGGCTATGTACTGGAGTTTGAATTTCACCTTAGCTTCGCACTTCATTTCCATATTCAGATCTTCGCAGCTAGAGCACAGTAGAGGACTGGGGAAATTACCTATATAATTTTAGCAATGAGTCTGCCTTTCTCTGCATCATCCAGGAATCTTGTATCCTGTCTGTGGAGCCCTGACCTGAGAGCCTGTGAGGAGAGAGAAGGAGAGGAACTGGTGGATATTAGTTACCAGGAAGAACTAATTAGAAATAGATCTTGATATTAAAGGTATCCATCTTTTCCTTACTCAAAACTTAAACAAGCTCCCATTATTCCATATGATGAGGAGCATTTTTAAGCCCCTGCTCTGGGCTTTATTGCTACAGAAGGTGAACTGTGAAAAAAAGAAAACCAGTGCACAAAACAGCGGTTGGGAATCGAAGCTCCTCTTTACCAGAACCCCTGCCATATATGTTCTGTCACTCACCTTCTAGACACTCAGTACAACCATTCAATCTATTGAATCAAGAGACTGTTTGATCTTATCTGCATCTGTGAGCTGACTGTCAACCTACTTAGGCTGCATATTAAATCATCTATAGTAGCTGTATCAAGCTGGGATGATCTGTTAATTCTAAATTTATTAACCCTTGGAGTGCAGTCATCATGTTTAATCTAGTGTAGCCCACATTTATTTTACAAGACTAAATCCTTCTTTAAGATATGGCTGTGCTGTAGGTTAAAAACAGCTAATGTGGGTTTCATTACGATAATTGGGGGGAGAGACTGTCTGAAAAATGCCAGTGCAGCTACCTTAACAGGCCATGTATGTCTGGTCCCAAGCACTCCTAGGCTGGGTTTGCCTGTGAGATGAAATTTTCTCCAGAAACAGTTCTGTCTCTAAAGAGAATGCAAAAGGACAAAGAGCATGAGGAAGAAGTGGGAGAGGAGGAAGGCCTCTGATAGATTCCCAGGGGGCCAAAGCCAGAAAGACTGATTTCCATGGTAGTGTCAACCCCTAATGTAATGCCTGAGGAATAAATTTCCGAAGTCACACACCTGGCGGAAGAGGCTAACAAATTTCCTTAAGTGAGTCAAACTTCTTGATCAGTAAAAATCACCTATTTCTGGATTGAATGGCTTTGTTTTCACACACCCCCCTCCCAAAGAAGAATTCCAAGCAATTCAAAATATAAGGTAGTTCTGCTGAAAAGAGAAAAAAGTGTTCATTTAATATGTTAATCTGGTCTTCAGACAAAAAAAAAAGATATCCATCTCTTCTACTTGCCCATTACTGATGTTATCAACATATTCATAGCTTTTCTTTCAGACACAAACTACTAGGCATGCTCCCTTTTTTGGTAACCACGTGCCTGATATCTCTCTAATGTAGCCTAATAACAATTTTAGCATTCAGATGAAGCGATTTCATTCTGTGACTGCCTTTTCTATTAGATTTGATTTTGAGAAGCCCCAGTGGGTGCCTTCGAGGCAGAGATCTATCTGTGAGGCTGCTACCGACTCAATAGCAGCCTGGGCTAACCTTGACCTTTCCCGAGACCCCGCTCCATCTGGTGCCAGCCTGCTTTCCACACACACACACCCCCCTTTCTTGCTTCATAGTCAACATTGATCAAGGCAGAACGGAGCGCCTCGTCTCCTGGAAGGGCTGGGCAGGCTCAGGAGGACAGCACATTTCAGTATATGGAAATGATCAAGCTTCTTATGCAATCATAAATCTACATAGGAGTCTTGTGATTTGATATTTCATTCACCTCTAAAGATTTTTTTTCTCCCTCCCAACAGGGATTTATAAGCTCTGTAAGAGCTCCCGGACAACGGCTTTCCCCAACACCTGGAAATTATCAAGCTTGCTGCTTGCTGAATGATGCTAACAGCTCTAATGCTGCAAATTCATTTTTAACAACTCACTGGCTTTTATCTAGGACGTGTGTGTGTGTGTGTGTGTGCGCGCGCGCGCGCGCGCGTGCGTGTGCGCGTGCGCGCCCTTCCTTAAGAAAAATCTACCGAAGCAACGGACAGTATCAAAGACACCCAAATCAAATCCGACTGGAATATCCTACATCTCCACACCCATCTCCATTATGTATTTGTAGATAGATTTTTTTTTCTATCCGTGTATTCTGTCCCCTTTAACTGCTTAATAGGGGAGAGATAAAGAGGAAAAGAAGAGACTGAGGGAAAAAAAAGATAGAGTAAAGAGAGAGAGAGAGAGAGATGGAAAGATGCCAAACAGAGAGGTAACTGGATGTAACACTTGAATGGAGCTTGAAACCTACCTCTCCCCTCCCCAGGCCACATTCCTCCTTTCCCCAAAACCCTCCCAAATGGCTCCTTCTCAAATCACCCACTACAGTACACAGATGCCTCCTCTGCCTCACACTCTCTTTCTTTCCTCTTCTTCTGTCTGTTTCAGGGGCTGGGTGGTAAAGAGGCTGACTGAGGGGGAGTCACGTGGGCAGCCCGTGGGCAGCGGCGGCAGCAGCTCAAAAGAAATTGACTGACTGGCCGCTTGGGCGCATTTCAATATATGGAAATGACCAGAGGCTTCTGCAATAAATCAGCACTCAACACTTTGTCATTTTTCTAGTTCTGCTTCATTTTCCTATTTTCCTCTTCTTCTCACAGAAGCCTCATTTCTTGTATTTTACCCTCCTGCGTCTCTTCTCACCTGCAACCCTCCCCCACCCTCTCCAAATATTGGCGCATCCTCGCCAAACGCCACCCCCCCCCACTTTCTGTTCTCTGGCTCCCCTGTAATTGGAAACATCCGGTCGACGACGATTGTTTTCTTTCCCTTTAATTTTTTTTTTTTCTAACAACATCGGGCAGTGTTTGCTGTCGTGCCTCAGATTTTCTTCAACCACAGGCGCCCAGGATGCGCTCACTCAGTCCTCAAGACCCGGACCTCAAGCCCCTTGCGATGAAGAAAAAAGAAAGACACGGTCCTCTTCTCACCTTTGTCCATCCCAGCGCCCGCTCCCACCCTCGAGGAGTTCCCTTAGCAAACTTAAAAGAATATCAGAAGCAACTTGTGCCATGAAATGCCCGGGATAGCGCCAGGGGGTAGCCAGAAGAAAAGGGAGGGATGTAGGGGGAATCTAAGTGGGTTTGCAGGTTCCTGCTTTTCTTTTGCAGATCCTGTGGTGCCCTCCACCTAACCCTGCCCCTATGCCTCGGGTCTTTTTTGAACTAAAGCAGCGCATCCCTGCAATCTGCAATTACTCTGGATGTTTCTCAGGAGCTCGACACAGCCTGAATTTCGTGGCGCTTACAAAAGCGAAATTAGCAAAATCCCATTACCGCGCCGGTTTTTGTGTTGTGTTGTTTTGTTTTGTTTTTAAGTTCGGTGCAGAAGCAACCATTACCTAGCTTCCGCCACCCCCTCTCGCGGCTCCTACTTGAGATTTCTAATCTTTCAACTTGGAACTCTCTCTTGTCGACTGGGCAGCCTCTCTTTTTTCTTTCGCTTGGATCTGGGAACAATAGGCATGTAAAGGGTCAGTGGGCATCACCCTATAAAGCTCAGAACCTAATTAATTTTATTAAAGGAGGATCTGTTTATGCAATATGACAGCCTGGGGGAATTAACCATTTGAGGACACAGACGCTGTTCAGGCACCAGAGATTGCCTTTTCACATCACAAGCTTATACTTCCTGCCCCATTTGAGGCTGGGCGGCACCGTGATCCGGGTCTGGTTTTTTGTTTGACCTTGTGAAGAGCTTGTCTAAACCCGGGGTTCTGCACAATTCGAGGGACGCCCAGAAAATCCATATATTCCCACAGCCAGATGACAGTTGAAGTGCCCACCCATTCACACTTAGCTGCAGTGACAGCTCAAAAGGTCTCACTATTGGGAATGTGGGGGGTGAACCTCTCCACCGCGACCTAAAGTGGATATTTGGAAATATTCTACTTGGAAATCAAACTGTATGAAATCCATTTTGCTTTCTCAACAGCAAAGGAAAATGTAACCATTTTAAGTTGTTATTTTTTATTTTTTCCTGCCACTCTGGTAATTTGAAATACATTTTTAATAACCTCCTGAAAAAAAAAACAATTTAATAGTTCAGACATACTGTTCTTTGACTTAATATCCCTGTGTATTCCTTAATTGCCCAAAGTTTATTTCATTTACAAAGGCTAACTTTATGTCTCCTGGGAATTCTAATGTCATAGTTGTTTTTTTTTTTAATCATCACCTTGGATTTTGTTCAACAGGGATCTAGAAATGTATAGCATATGTATAGAAATAGATATGATAAAATATTCAAGAGCTCTCTGAAGGAAAATGTGCTTGAAAATAACCCCCTCTTTTATGGAATTTGTTTTGATTTAGATCTATAGATAGTAAAAAGAATGAAAGAAACTGTGAATTACACTGAATATAAGATGTTTATCACTTTAATATTACACTTCCTAGCTTCCATATTACAGAGCTTTAGAATACTCCCAAACTTTCAGATTGAAGCTCTGCCTTATACGGTCTGAGGTTTGTCTGGAAAGACCTGCCAGCACATGCCAGCTAAAAATGAGTGTCAATTAATAATAATAAAAAAGATCCCTTATTCCTACACTCATGTAATTTAACAGGTTTGAAGAGGAACATAGGATGACAACAGTTGTGAGAACATTCCAATATATGCAGTTCTAACAGCTTTCATTCTAAGACGGCAAAGCTTCCTAAAATAGAATGGCTTAACATTTCTTTTTTATATTAAAAGTCCAATCTACACTTCACATAAAATGTTTTTTTATCACAAAAATATTTGTCTCTAACAAAATGCACTTTTTGTTCTACCAAAAAAGCAAACATCTTGAAACAGATTCTCCCAGCTTTTTACAGCTCCCCATTGCAATTTTCTGTACTATTTTCAACTGCCCCCTCCCCCTTATGAGATACTCTGAAGACTGGAATAAAAATAATTACAATTGAAATACTGAACTAGAATGTCCTTTTCCCCAATATTGTTAACAAATTCTCTAATTCTTAAACTGCTCTCTGTTGGAACTCGGCAAATTGGGGAACTTACACTGATATTTCTAAGTGCAGTTTGTTGTTTTAAAAACATATTGTACTGATTAATAAAAATGTGAAATAATTTGAGTTACAAATTTTGAACTACAAATCGCCATCTGCTCAAATGGGGAAAAACCAAAAATTGCCGAATATATTTTCTCACCTCTTTTTTTCATGATAACATAAACAACATTCCTGAATAATTAAAAAAAGAAACTGACTACACTTAATGCATTTTTATAGTTCAACAACTGCTTGGTGAGTCCACCTTCTCAAACGTGCAATTATTTTTTTTCTTAATTACTTACATATGTTCTATCAGAAGATGCAGGTTCTTGTGCTTTTCCTGCATATTGTACAAATCTGTTTAGCTCTATCTATTAGATTACAAGCAAGCCCCTGAGTTGATGGGGTAAAGTAGACTGCAATGTGCAACAACCCCAACTTGGTCATAGATGTCAACTACATCAGAGACCTGTGAGAACACTCACAGTATCCTCTGAGGGTAGGGAGAAAAATGAAACAAATTTCCATGAACCCAGACCTGGAGGGAAAAGGGGTAACCCATCAAATAGAGACATAAATACAACAAAGTATGATAAACAATTTAGCTTATTACTTGTGGGAAAGAAAGCTGGCGGGTAGATCTGCCATCCATGGCTTTTGAAAGCAATTGTTGACAGCCCGGCAAACAGGATCCAGTGGAATTTACTATTCTACCAGCAGAAACTGTGAAAAATCATCTAGGATGGACAGAGTTGTTGGCTTTCAAGCAAGGAAGAGAATAAGCAGGAATCATCAGGGCAAGGAGTCGAACAGGAGATCCAGCACAGAGTTGAATGTACTGCTGTTTAAACCATATCCCAGGCTCAGACATGACAGATAAGCACGTTGATTTTTAATCATCCTAAGAATAAAGAATTCCAATTCTGTTCAGTTAATCATAGAATACTATGATCACTTTTCTTTTTCCTTTCTTTTTTGTTTTTTCTTTTCTTAAACCCTGCCTGCTCTGGGACAGGGGGTGGGAGGGGAAGCGCCCCCTTTTATTGTACAGAGACATTTGCACCATGATCTCAAAGCCTAAACTTCCTAAGTGGTGTCTGCGTTTGTGGGACTGTGTCAGGCAGAGGGAAGAATGGGCCAAATCTGTCCAGGTTCAGTGCAGGTAAAAGTCAGGCTGTGAATCCCCAGGCCCCGGGAAGGATGGAGAAGTTGCTTTCATCCCCTTGGAATGAGATGGAAGGGCATGAAGAAGGGGCTCCAGATAACCCTCAACATCAGCTGCTTTCTCTCTCTTTCTCCTTCAAGTGTGATTCCTGGGACACAGCAGCTGTTGCTTTTGTTTCGTTTTGCTTTTGATTCATAACCGATCTCTCTAATTTATAGAATATTGAATGCTATGCGTGATGTGAAGTAGGCAGTCCTCTTATTTAGAGTCAGTGTAATATCAGGTCTTTTGTCTACCACACCCAGGCTCCTGTACCAAGTGTGTAGGGGACTGAAGACAAATTAAAAAACAAAAAACAAAAAACAAAACAAAACAGGGACACCTGGGTGGCTCAGTCAGTTGAGTGTCTGCCTTCAGCTCAGGTCATGATCTCAGGGTCCTGGGATCGAGTCCTGCGTCAGTCTCCCTGCTCCGTGGGGAGCCTGCTTCTCACTCTCCCTCTGCCTGCCACTCACTCTCTGTCAGATAAATAAAATCTTTAAAAAAAAAAAAAAGTTTCACGTCCCCATGTCCTCAAGTGCTTCACAGTCCAGGGGAGAAATTGACACACATGTGGCCACAAAACAAGTCAGACTGACTTAAGGAAATAAAGAAGAGATCAAGGAGGGGGTCCCAAAGCAAAGGATTGCTCAGTTCCTGGGGAAGGGCGAGCAGGACTCTGGTTGGTGGGAAGATGTGGGAAGAGCACTCAGGGAGGAAGGACTGGCCTGAGTCAAGACCAGGCACACAAACAGGAGCGGTGAGCTTGGGGCTGTAGTTCACTTGGTGTAGCTAGAGCATAGAGTGGTGTGGCAGGAAGATGTCTGGAGAGAGAGGTTGGGGCAAGTTTGGGAGGGGCCTCGAATGTCAGGCTTCACAGTCTTGACCGAATTCCGTAAGCAGTGAAAAACCATTTGAGGCTTTTGAGAAGGGTGGGGGTGACATGCTCTTTGGAGAAATAAAACCTGGAGGCAATTTGGAGGATGGCTTGAAGCAAGTTGTTCTCTGCCATTGAACCTATTTTCCCGTTCGCCAATCTGCAGAAGAAGAGGTCCATATGCAAATGATGCAACTTGGATGGAACATTACCGTGGCTTTCTCCTTCATAATTGAAGATGATGCTCTCGACAGTGATTTCTATTTACATGCACAGGATGACTGACTTTCGAAATCTTCACATATAAAAATCTGTTCTTTGAATGCTTCTATATTTGAAATCTTAATGTCAAGAATCTAATTTGCCTTTCCCCGTGTGAGTCCCAAAAGTTTTTACCTCCAACCCTTACTCCTTCCCCTGACCCAATCTGTCAAAAAGGAAGACCCAAACTCATGAAGGAAACCTCTTCTTTTCTATCTGGAAAGAATAAAGAGCGGAAGGTATCTAAGCCTTTGAACCACCCAATCATATTTATTCGGCATCCACTATATGCACAGCCCTTTGCTAAACCTCCTTTAAAAAATGAACCCAAACACAGATTTTAAGGAAACAGGATGAATAATACAGGCCATTATCCATTTTTTTAAACGCTAAAATCAAATAACAGGAGAGTAGCTATTGTGATCTGATCACTGGTCAAATGGTGCTCTGGTTTTTAGCACAACATTCCTAGTGCAGCAAAGCTGAGTTCTGTAAATTAAAAACCCTTTAAAATTAGATTCTGTCTTTACAGGGCTGGAGAGACCAATTTATAGAACTTTGACTCTGAGGTTTCGTGGCTTTTGTTTCATTTCTCTAGTTCCACCCAGTAGAAAATACCAGTATGAAAAATGGGACACCATGCTGAATTTCAAATAGCCTTCTGCTAATTAGCAAATTACCCTGTCTCATCATAAGGGCTGCCAGCATTGTTTTAATACGGGTCTGCTAATATTCCATTCTGAAGGCCCTAATTTAAAAATCTTGTATCTTGGCTGCTAAAATCACTGCAGGCTGAATCTTGTCAAACAGGAGGAGACTTTGTTTTCCAGTCCTGGACATGGAGCATAATGGTGTCATTTTAAAATGCCTGGAATGTGTGTGTGTGTGGAGGTGGGGGAGAGACAAGAAAATTGTCTTTAAATGCTTTCCTTTCAGCACACCTTCGCTGTGATCCCAGATCAGAACCTAGTTCTCTTGAGATTGAAGACTTGCTTTGACATTTTCAGTGAGGAAAATCTCAAGTAACCCATATGGATTTCTCATGCAGGATTTAGCCAAAATATATATTTATATGAGATTTAAACAAAGTCGTTTCTATTGTAACATTTACAATTATTATCGGTTTCTCTGTTAAATTTTGTGTTTTGGTTTAAATTAAATCTACTGTCAATAAGAATGAGCAAAAAGTGTGGATTCCAGTTATGTAAACACATATTCATATGTGTATTAGCAAATTTAACATAATACATTAAAATATACAGTATGTCCACTTTAACATCAAAAGTGAATAATTATGGTCTGACTTTTGAAAAATGCTAGGAGGAAAATCAGACTTACATCCATAATTCCATTTTCAACTATTCCATTGTGACTTGGTATTATTTTTATATGGCTCCCTACTTCAAATATCAGATAGTGGAAGATTTCATTCATCTTCCATATCATATATACCATAGTGTCAAGGCCAAATGCAAAAGAGGATAGCCTGAGAAAGCATTGAGCCTGAACCCTAGACATCAGGTTTCACTTTCTCTGTTTAGGGTATTATTTTAATGTAGATTGGTGTATGGATACGATATTATTCAAAAGAAGTGATACTTATAAAGAGCTATATCCCTTGGTAACAACTTAACTCAGAAAATTAGTCTCAGTCTTTTATTTTTCTTTATTGCTAGCTGTACTTTCAAAAGTGGTATATGTTTTAGGCAACTTCTGTTTAAATGTAAAAGCTGATTAATCCCTTGAGTTATTCTTCTTTAAATTACAGACCCATAAGTGTTGCTTTTCATCCTTGGCAAAAATTAAAAAGTATCAACTTAAAATTTAAACCCATCTCTATCTAAGAAACAAGTTTAATAGTTTACAGTATATGGCAATTTAAGTGTGCTGACTACTTCTGGGCTCTGTAAGCATTCATTAGCTTACTTTCCTCCTGTTAGCTTGCAATAAAAATAATAATATTTGCCATTTAGTAGGGGCTTTTCACCCTCAAAATGCTTTACAGGCATCAAGTGGTTTATTTATTAATAATCTATGTTTCTGCTTAATAAACTAGATTTCTATTTACAATCAAAGGGAAAATTAGAAAATGTTCTGCATGTGGTAAGTAAAAGGAGTTGCTAACAGACTATCAAATTACATATTTATTTTGCCCTGCCCATTATAATTAGATAACTTTCTGCCAGCCAATTAAAAATGTCAAGGTCCTAGGCAATGAAGTATAGAAGTCTGTTTCATGTCTGTTTGTTTTTCTGATTTGGGAGGAAGTAGGTTTTTTTCAAAGTTTTTACCCCTCAATGTAAAAGAAAACTTGGCTTCAGATACTATAGATTAGACATCAAAGAGATTTCTTTTCATTTGGATTTATAAGAACATATCAGCAGCTCCATTCTAGAGCGGGAGCGGGGAGCCCCTAGAACTCCTAGGGTATCAGCTCAGAGGCCCTGCCTTGGGTTCTGTTCCAACCAGAGTAGGAACTGCAAATATTTTAAAGACCCAAGGCCTCCAGGACATTTGAATTTTACAGTCTTCAGCTCTGGCTTTAGGACGGTGGGTGTGTGTGGGTAGGGGTTAACTCTACCTCAGTAGGTGACCTCGACAGGGAAAATCAAACAAACTGGCCTGGGGGTGAAGGAGGGTGGTGTTAAATGACATCCATAGACTCAGACATAATGCACCTCTAATACTCTTCACACTGTTTTTCAAATTGACCTTCTCATCTCAAGATATGCTCTTCCCTAAAAAGGAATGTTTAGTTAGAACCACTTATGCTTGTATTTGGACTTGGCCATACAGAATTCTCGTGAGGAGCATTGGAAATGTTTGCAGGTTTCAGGAAATTCCTTTGAGAAGGCACAGCATAAAACGAAGGTACAGACCGGTCTACCAAGAGGTTTAAAATGGCTCAGTGTCCGGCAACTGAAATGTATAAACAGCAGACAACCCCCGCACATTAGGAAACATGTTGTATTGGCACTGTGTGCTCTCTCTTAAGGCTTAGAGATGATTAGGATAATAGGATATTACCTTACGTGCCATGATACTTTACAATTTTTACAGTATTTTCACATACACTCTCTTTTTCAATTAAGTATACTTTCATCTCTTTTCACATTGATTTTGGCTTGTTTGCTCTTTAATATTTTTGTTGTGTTTCTTCTAACTGATAAGAATGGAGTAGTGTAAACATCACCCTCGCATGTTTGCACAATGCCGCCTTGTTATAATTAAGTGTATTTTTCAAAGGCCTCTAAGCCAGCCATAAAAATTTGCTCAAAGCTCAGTTTGAAATGTTAGGGTCTGCTCCTGCGGGTGAATTCTTTCAAACACCATTAAGAATCTGAATTTTGATCATTTGAAAACATATACTCTGGAAACAAACCCTCGGAGAGGATTTCTATTTCACAAAGCGATTTGGTCCACCTCCCACTATTATTTGTGCAACGAATGGATGTGTTCAGAAGTTAATTTTGGTCCCTTTAAATGGCTGAACAGAAGCACATAAGGCAGAAATAGGCCTTCTGATTCACCTTCAGTTTTAAAAGTGTTAATTTCTGCCTTCTGAGGGCCTTTAGAACAACTTGTCCCCATCTTTGGCATCAGAGAACGACTTTCCAGTGAGAGGGGAGGAGACAGAGAGAGAGAGAGAGAGAGAGCCATCCCCCTCACCCTGTACACGTGCCTCCCACCTGAAGGAGGCAGAGAATTCTTGGCGAAATCACCACAGACAGGACAGCCGTGGAGGGACACCACTATGTCACAGTGCCTTCTGATGAATACCCAGCGACTGTATCTCCTCACGGCAGGACCCTAACTCACCTTTACCAGTCCCATGGAGACAGAATAGTAAGTGGCCAAGAGGACTCACCTCTCTCTACAGAAAGCCATGTGCTCCCTCATCCCTCATCTCTTTCCAAAATCAGCATTCATACAAAATAGAATTGCGGAAGTTGGCCAGGAATGGGAATGAAATCGCAATTCAAGCTTTTTCTTTTTTTTTTTTTTACATTTTGTAAAATAATGGCAATAAATTAAATAATCAAAATATTTAGCTGTGTGAACTGGCTCCTGCCACTTGCGTGGTTAGTTCTTTTCATGAGGAAGGTTGCTTTACATACCAATAGGTGTTTTTAAAATTATCTCAATGTCTATTTAGACATGCTGCTCCAGGAAGGTCTTCTGGTTTTTTCAGTTGAAATTAATATTTGCTAATAAAAGAACTGTCAGGGCTTTGAAGTAAACATTCATTTATGTACCCAAAAGAACAGAACGGCACCAGGTTTCATCTGTGCACTGTGCCTCCGTCCCAGTCCATCAGCGATCAGCATGGCGGCTGCACTGGCCGGAGCTGGGCAGCAAGCTCCAGAGGACGGGGAGCTACCTCCTTGAACAAGGGACACAGAATATTGAATTCATTCCTTTTACCAGCCCTGTATGCTCCTAGCAAAAACAAAGGCAGTGTGTGGGCTGGATTCTGCATTTACTCATAAAGTTTAAGGTGTTGGCTATAAGAACGACTGTCAAAAGGCATTTGTACCATAACCCATGAGAATTAAGCAGGGGGGGAGACTCCAGAGGAAAAACTCAATCTCACACCTACTAAATTTTCATATCTACTTCAGGCATAAATGGATTCTAAAATTTTGTGGCTTAAAAAAAAAGTTCAGTGAACACAGCAGAAACTGCAACGCTGAGACATTTCAACCTAGAGACCTGGATGCTCCGATCGGATGGTGGAGCCTCCCTGGGAATGTTTATGGTCATAGTCCATATCACGCACCACTGATGGGATTATCAGCCAGGAGTGGCACCCCAAAGGCACCTGGACCTTAAATTCTCTTCTCAGGCCTTCTCTCCTACCCCTGCCTTCCTTCCTCAGGAATGCCCAGGCAATAATTGGGAAAAAAAAAAAACCCGAGATTTTGTAATACTTTTCAAGGATTACCAAGTCAATTACTTGGAGAAAAATAAAGGGGAACTAGTTGAGCATCGCATGCTAGGGCACATTCAATTCAAACAGCTCCCAGGGAGTTAAAATTCTCTCTATATGGCGAACAGTGGGTGCCTACATGTCGCTGGCAAGCCCACAGCAGTTTAAGGTAATATTTTGGTCAGCAGGTGTAGACCCCAAATGAACAGTGGTTTAAGACCTGGATTGTGAGAGGCAGACATGTGCCAAAATTAGAAAAGCATTCTCTTGGCTATTATTTAACATTCTACATATGTGAGATACAGAATGAAAGAATGAGAATTATCTTAAAATCCCTGCTAAAGCAGGGCCTGCTTTCTCAAGGCAATCTCAAGCTTTAGTAGTTCAGACAGATTCTCTAGCTGACAATTAATATTAATGGGTAGATTTCACAATGTGGCATTATCACACGGGAGATGGGTGGGCACACCATCTGGGTTTTGGCAGGTATTAGATGTAATCAAAGGGATTACGTGGCTCAGGGAGAAATAGAAAACCTTGGTTTTGTTTAGTCTCTTGCCTCTTTTGTTTGGACGCAGCTCTAGGTGTGCTTAACTATTTTCCCCCTTGTCCTTTATTTGTGGTCGGGAACATCTCCAGGGGAAAAACAAAACAAAACAAAAAGGGATGGACAACCCACAAAGATAGCTTGGATATGGTATCACAGCCCATTTTCCCTTATCAGAAAAAAATCGTCAAATATTTATTGAATGTCTACTCCGGGCAAGGAGCCCTGCCAGGAGACCTCCACCAGCTCTCCCTCTACCAAGATGTCAGCGTCCACAGGTCGATCTCTGGATACTTTAGAATAGGTTGAAGGGCATGCCGAATCCGCAAAGATAATACAAGATTTCTTGGTCCATCTTTGCCCCTCCCCCCATTTACCTCCACCACACACACACACACACACACACACACACACACACACACACCCCAGTGTTACTTAAAAGATCAAAGGAAGCATCTACTTCAGATTTTAGAATCCACAGCATTGGATTGCTATTGGAAATGTTCAATAAACTAGACCAGGGAACCTACTGAGGTGTACATGTTTATGTTTAATAAAATGAATGGAAGTTATCTACTGGTTTACACTCTTGGAGGAGACTGGTGATTAGGCAGTCTTGGGCTGCAGGTAACTTGTGAATTTTACATTTCACTACCTCCTTGAACATAAAAAGGACGATGATGAGTGAGAAGTCAGCTTGCAACCTAAGACATTCTGCCCATGAAGAAACACTTCTAATCCTCCAGTTTCCCTATCAGGGAATGTCTTCTATCCCACAGATACATGCTCTCCTAACCTACAATGATACTGTCTTACTGTCTTTGTTCAATATTTATCACATATCCAGGGAGTACAGCAGCAACATAACCCCAACAGCCACTGGCCAGTGATGCAGGCACAGGCCCTCCTCCAGGCCTGGTTACAAGCACACAGTACTAAAGAAGAACCCAAGTTCTACCCAAGTTCTGTCCAAGTTGTTTCTGGGTTTGATTCACTTGTTGCAGGAAGCCCAGCATGTGAGAGTTGTATGCTCAGTCACATGACAGTGATTATGTCCCCCAATTTTCTCTAAATACAGATCAAAGTTGGGCCAGTCCCACTTGCAATAGTAGCAAGGTCTTTTAAAGATTCATGTCCTCTTCAGCTTTTTTCCCAGGTCACCTTACCCTGCACAGAGCTCACCCCCTATTCATCTCCCCAAACAGCCAGAATAAACTCAACCAACACCACTTTTTCTTTCTCCCAGGCCAGCTACTTTCAGGCATCTTTTCAGGTGCAACAGGCACACGCTCCATCCTTTTTGTGACTCTTTATACAATTTTGCTGTTAACAGCATAACTACATATTCAACCGCCCAGATGAACTTGAGTCCTTAAAGCTGCATGGTCTAAAGGGGGCGGCTATGTACCTACGCGCACGCAAGCACACGCGGCTACTCTAAGTTCATGAAAATTAAATACAATCAAAAATTCAGTTCTTCAGCCACACTTCAAGCACTCAACAGTCACATGTGGCTCATGGCTACCAAAGACTGGACCGTGAAGATACAGTTAATGTCCATCACAGAAAGTTCTATGAGATCGCGAGACTAGAGGACAGGAGAGGAGGGAAGTTTTCCTGGACCCTGCAGACAAGAGCTTGGGGAGCCAGACCCAGGCGCTCACTAGTTTCCACTTAAATCTAAATGCTAGTACTTCCCCTGCGTTTGTGACACCCAGACCCTGTAGCGTTTCAACTGGGGAGACGGGGCCGTGGTGAAAAACCTCCACAGAGCGGAATTCTGGGGCAAATTCTTTGCTAAGGGGTGGAAGGAGGTGAAGCTTCCTGGGCAGGCGTTTGGGTCCCACTCGGGCGCTGTCAGCTTCTTGCCCTTAACCCAAGCTCCCGCCGGGCCGAGCTTCCGAGCGTGGGAGCCGGGTCGGGACGCGGGCGGACGCCCGCCGGCGCCGCGTGCGCCCGGCGTCCTCTCGCCCGTCCTTTAGCACAAGGGCGGGCAGCGCAGGACAAAGGCTCAGGCGGCAGCTGCCGGGATCGGCGCGCAAGGGGCGGCCGCGGCCACCCGGAGCGCCCGCCGCCTCCGCCGCCCGGCGGGGGAGGCTCGGCGCCCGCCTTTGTCTGCGCCACCGCGGAGGGCCGGGTCCGCAGGAAGCGCGCGCCATCGTGCGGCCGGAGCTGGGCACTGCACCCCCGGAGGCGCGGCGCGGCGCGACCTTCGCGCGGCCGGAACCGCCAAGCTTGGCCGGAATCCTCGCGGGGCCGGCGGTGTCCTCGCGACGGCGACTGCTTCAGCGGCTCGCGTGCGTTCTACTAGGTGTGCTGTGCGTGAGGTAAACAGATCACTCTTCTAGGAAAGGCATCTGAGGCAATGCCAACAGAAAAAGTAGACGGAAGTGGACATACTTGTCCATGGAGAATGAATAAAAATAATCCAGTCAGATCAAGAATCCTTGTTAGTACAGTTGCTTGCGTATGTGTGGAGTGTCTCTGAAGCGTCACAGAAGAAGCTGGGTGTAGTACTTGCCCGGTGACCTAAGCCAGCCGCGTGTCTAGGGAACAAATGTGAAGGGGTGGCTCCTGATTGTTCCGACTCTTGTGCCAAATGCATGTGTTTCCTGTTCAAAACGAAAGCGTCTAGTAACATAAAGAAAGATACGTTTAATAAAATGTGCAAATATTGCCGGAGCCAAAGATTGAGGAAATAGTTAAACATGCCAGCTTCCTGCCCTCTGGGGACCCAGAGTCTACACAGACAAGCCAACAAGTCACAGAAAGGGAGTTAACCCACATGTCCGATGGCCCTTGGTCAAGCAGAGGTTTTCCTGCGTTGGTGACCCTGTTCAGCGGGTGAGGCTCTTGTGTCTTACTTGGCGGGGATGCAAAACCTATCTGTCTGTTGTCTTCACTTTGTTGACCAAACGCCTCTTACATGGTTTTTGCCTCAGGAAACGCTCACTGGGGAAGATCAGAAGAGGAGCATTTACCCCCTGGCTTCCTTTAGAAGGCAGGGATAGAGTTGAAGCTCTAAGAAATGATGCTCTATCTCTTTCCAACTCAGTCTTCTCTCCTAACCCTCCAACTCCATCTTCCAGCATGGATTCCAACAAATTTAACCTACGAGGTCATTTAGCAAGTTAGAATTGGTTACAGTTAAGCTTCCAATCCCCACGGCCTTGATTCTGTCACATATTTGCTGAATTGGGCCTTGTGACATGGATGCAGACAAGCCTGGCCCCCAAGACCATTACATCTGGCCAAGGAGTCCAGGTATATGCACCAGACCAGTAGAGCTCTTCCAGGCGGGGACCACACCAGCAACCTCTTGGTGATCCCAGGGCCCAGTCTAATTTCGTTGCACTAAACTCTAAGCTTGTTCTTTATTTACCCTGAAAGTGCCCCGTGAGGTCAAAGAAATGATGGGACAGGAAGATCAGCTTCCCTGCAGTTGGGCTGGACAGAGTATGTTGGGCAGCAGGGCTGGCTTTAGGGTCTGAATGAGTCTCTCCTGATTATAAAGAAGACTTAATCTCCATGCAAAGTGGAAACAGCTAGAGTCCTGAGAGCAGGGATTTCAGAGAGAAGTCCTCACCCAGGAGAGAATCCAGCCGGGCTGGGAAAGTATGACTTTGGGCTGAGCAGAGGGGTGTGTGTGTGTGTGTGTGTGTGCGTGTGCATGCTAGCATGCCAGTGTGTCTGGGTCTAGGCGGTGAGCACTCAGGAACCCTGCTTCGCCAAACCAACCTGCTGGCAGCAAATGGCCTGATTTGGGGAGCAGGTGAGTGAGAACTTCTTGAGTCACAGTCTCTACTGCTTTGTTTCTATCCCCCAGATACAAGTTCCAAAAATGCAAAACCTAACTTCCATCCCTCTCCTGGAGCTCTGACAAATCCGAAGCACAAGCAGGAGGGGCTTGGCAGGACAGTGAGAACCTGATCAGCATTTCCTTCATAGCGAGGGAAAGCACTACAGATGTACCTCAGCACTGCATGAGGCACAAGGCAGGTGAGTTGGTTTTCCTGTTTTGTTCTTAGAACTCAAGGTGGGTGCATCCTTGCACTTTCTCTGCTCCTGCCACAAGATCTCTCGTGGACCTGCCTTGGTCCTGCTTCCGATGGGATAAACAAAAGGAATTAGTAAAGGTAAGGAGCCCACTGCCTGGAAAATCGGCCTAGCCAACTGGGATGTACTGATAATCTAAACCAGCCACGTGGGGAAGGGGACCAAGTCAACATGAAGCAGCTTCAGATTCAGTGTCCATTTCTTGAGTACCCACCCAGTGTCCCGCACTGTGCTAAGCACTTGCAGGCAGGAAATCATCTTCCATTTTGTTTATTGGGATTCCTGTGATCTAACAGGGTGGAGTGGACCCCACTCTCTCCATAGCTCTGGAGAAGATAGCATTGCCACAGCACAGTCGGGGTTTGGCTGGACAGCATCCTTGGAAATCGCTTACTGATCAGGTCTTCCACCTTGTAAGTAGTTACGATGTCTCTTGCCTCAACTGATTGGAGGCCGATTGGACACACCAGGAGCCAGAGACATCTTCCAGCTCCTTATCCACCCCCCATATGGCCTTGCCTTCTCTCCCCTCTAAAAAGATTGCTGTCATTGGCTCCTTGAGGAAGACTTGGGCCTTGGTGCCTGTCTTCCCAGTGGGAAAGCCCTTTGCCCTCTCAATGGGGGAGCCATGAAGCTTCCAAGCCTTGCCTTGGGCTCCCCTTGGGCGCCTGGCTCGTGGGAGGCAGAGGTTGGTGAGAATTAATTGTAAAGTGCATTGAGAGGCACAAATGAAAACCAGTCCCGCGGCGGAGAGATTATTACTGTTGGCAATTTGGGTTTTCTGAAATAGCTCTTAGGATTATGACTGTGGCAGCCCAAACCCCAGCGGTGAGCTCAAGGCTGATAGATTTTCGGAGTGGCCCCGTTTTGCTGCAGCCTTCCAGCTTCCCCTCCCTTCAGGGCGGGGTTGAGCAACAGCAAGGGGCCTGGGCTGGGGAGCTCTGTCCCCTCCGAAGGCTGCAGATGCCAGAGCAGCTGAAGGCTGACCCCCACGTTCTTGAGAGGGTCCCCGGACTCCCTGGCATAATTTCCTTCTCACTTCACCGTTGCGTCCCTGTCTGAAATGGCAGGTGACCTAAGTGGGAGCGGTGTGCAAATTGATTTGGAGGCGATCGATGGCTCGGGGCGCGGCCCGGGCTCGCTGCCGTGTCCCTGACCCTCTCCGAATCGATTCACACACCGTTCCTTCTCAGCGCACCTGCCACGTCGGATGGAGGACGCGTGAAGTGAGAAGAAAATTACGTGTTGTTAGGCCTCCGCGGCCACCGCGCCCTCTCCTCCCGGCCCCCCACTGCATTGCAGGCCGCCGCCACTGGCCTCGGGTTCCGGAGAGCCCTCTCCCCATGTGCGCGCGGAGATACAGCCGGGAGGCAGGGGCACCACCACTTGGAAGCCTCCGATCCAGGCAACCAAGAAGCTCGCCCTCTCCCCCAATGCATGGCCTCTAAGGCATCTGCACAGAGCTTTACTCTCTCTCAAGATCATTGTGGACCAGCTTGTAAACAGACCACTTCCTTGGTGGGCCCAGAGTCACTGGATACATGAATTCCATTCATTTGAATATATTCACTCACCCATTTCCACAAGCCTCAGTGGAACCCCCAGCGAGCGTCCAGCACCTACCAGAGATCAGGCCTGCTCCGCAACATTCTGAATTATCGCCACTGCAGTCTGCTGGGAAGAAAACAGAGTGTGCCCACAGGTGCACCCGAGGATAGCCCAAACCACCGTAGAGAAAGAGAACGAGTAAAATAATGGGAAGATTCCTGTAGCTATTTGACATAGTCCTCATCCACCTACGTCAGTCTGTCAGCCCCCTAATCGTTGGTTACTGGCCTGCTAAGAGATGAGGAGCTTGCACCAGACTGTAAATAGACTGTGTCACTAAGCGGTTTTTTCATCGCAACACTTTCTCAGTGAAGGAAGCAGTGCATTTTACATTCTGCGGCAGACAGTTCCTGGATCGGCATTTTGGGTCAGGACCAATCTATCCCTTAGTCACAGCAGGCATGCTGCCTCGGGCCCACAATGACGTTAGGGACCGGGGTAGCCTGAATAATGCCCCTCACCCCAGATGTCCACATCCTAATTTCCAGAACCTGTAGAGATTACACAGCAAAAGAAACTTTGTGGGTGTGATTACATTAAGGATTTTGAGATGGGGAAATTATCCCGGATTATCTGGGTGGGCCCAAAATAATCCCAAAGCTCCTTAGAAGCGGGAGGCGGGAGGGGAAGAGTCAGAGAAGGAGATGTGCTGATGGAAACAGAGTTCAGAGTCAGGGAGAGGTTTCAAGATGTTAATCTGCTGGCTTTGAAGATGGAAGAAGAGGCCACAAGCAAAGGAATGTGGACAGCTCCGAGAAGCTCGACAAAGCTAACATGGTTTCTCCCTGATTGTCTCGAGGAGCGACCAGACCTGCTAACAACTTGATTCCAGCCCAGGGAGATGGATTTTGGATTTCTGACAACCAAAATTGTAAGATAATAAACTTGTGTTGTTTGAAGCTGCTAAATTTGTGGTAATTTGTTACAGCAGCAATAAGAAACTAACACAGGGCCCACAAAAAATGTTTTAGTTTCTTTTCAGAAGAACAAAAAAAATGAATTTCTTTAGGTTAAAGAAAATATTTTTACATAATCTTTTTAAAAAAATATTTTATTTATTTGACAGAGACACAGCGAGAGAGGGAACACAAGCAGGGGAGTGGGAGAAGGAGAAGCAGGCCTCCCGTGGAGCAGGGAGCCTGATGCGAGGCTCGACCCCAGGACCCTGGGATCATGACCTGAGCCGAAGGCAGACGCTTAATGACTGAGCCACCCAGGCGCCCCTATTTTTACATAATCTTAACACAGTTGTCTTTATACCAATGCAGTTATAAAACAGATTTTTGTTTTAATGGAGGAAGGGGTCCCCAAAGGCAAAAGTGTCAGGGGCCCACTAAAGTCACAAGCAACCTCGATTCAAGTAGCACTGATCATGAGGACCCCCCTCCTTTAGCAATTCTAGACCTATAAGACCTATAAGAAAGTACAGTCTGAAGCAGAACTAAACAATCCATTTGACCACTGATCTTGAAACAGCCATTCTGGCTGCTTACTATAAATCCATCAAAAACCAGTATTTCTAAATAGAATTTTAAAATGTGCTAAATTTATTCACCAAAACACATCCAAGTGACTTATTTATAAGGGAGGCTGGGTCTGCCTCCTTCTTTCTCATATAGTCTTCCATTGTGCAGAAGTGGGCGGCCCAAAAAATTAGTGGTGTTTCCACATTTATAAGTGAGGATTCCTTTTGTTTGAAAGGCCCTGTTGGACATTTCTGGATTACTTGGAAGCTAAATAAACTAAGAGGGTTTTTTGTTTTGTTTTGTTTTGTTTTTTTTAATCTTTTAATCCTGCTTCTGCCTATTCTTGAGCTACTGAAATCAAGATTCTCCCACAGGCAGAGAACCAAAGTGATTCCTTTCAGCAAACTCTTTGACTTACTGTCCAGGTTCTGACACATTCCTCTGCCAACAACAAATAAGTGAGAACACTTCCAATGAGCAATGGCACCTCTTCTCATTTGTAGACGGGAGCGTCAGCCTGAAAATAGTGGCCAAGTGTTTTGACGCAAAAAGCAAGAATTTCAGGCCAACTGCAGCCAAGTAGGCTATTCTTAGATGTGCATAGGAGGCTGAGAGGTCTCTGTGTGGGTTGTTGGGAAATGGTTAGGGATTTGTGACTTTTAAGCGGCTCTTGAAATTGTTTGGAGATGAACAAGCCCCTGCAGATGCTGTTCGTCACAGATGCTCCAATTTCACCTGACCTTCTGAGCCCTTCTTAAACGTGAACTAGTTTCTGAGGTGTTCCCCAGTAACTCAGAGGCCAATGAGGATTGATCCTTCCCACCGCTGACCACCCATGATCCCTTTATTCAGTACTGTACTTATACTTGGATCATGTTTTGGTCCATTGGGCTGCTATAACAAAATACCACAGACCGGGTAGCTGATAAGCAACAGAAATCTACTCCTACCAGTTCTGGGGACTGCGGAGTCCAAGATCAAGGTGCCAGCATGGTCCTATGCTGCTGAAGGCCCTCTTACTGGTTCATGGCTTGTGCCTCCTTGCTGTGCCCTCACATGGAAGGGGGCTAAGGATCTTTCTGGAGCCTTGATTATAAGGCATCAATTCCATTATGAAGGCTCCACCTCATGACTTAAGCACCTCCTAAAGGTCCTAATACCATCATCTTCGGGGGTTAGGATTTCACCATATATGCTTGGGGTGGGGGGACACAAACATACAGACCATAGCAGATGACATCCTAAGTAACCCTTGGATGTTACGTTTGCAGAGTTGTATTGACAGTCTTTATTCGACTTCCGTTGTCGGAGGTGCGTGATGTGCTCCACCACCTCCTTCTCTCTTCCCTGGACCTCTGTGCTACCTTACTTGCCTAGTTTTCCTCACACCTCACTGGCTTCTTTTCATTCTCCTTTGATGTTTCCTCCTTTTCTAACCTTTAAATGTCGAAGTACCTCAGGGCTCTGTCTTTTGTTCTTCTTATTCTCTGTCCACCTTCTTTCCCTAGAGGACCTTCTCCAGCCCCATGGCTTTAAGAACCCTGGCTTTATGATAACTGCCAAATGTCTCCCTCCTGCCTAGACCTCTCCCCTGAGTTCCAGACTCATATTTTCAACCTCTCACTCAACCGGTCCACGTGGATATGGTGGTGGCTCTGTAATGCGTCATATTGACGAGCCTGAGCTAATTTCCCAGGCTCTCCTTGTATATTTCCAGGTAGGCTGGGCTACAGAGGAGATTCTTGGAAGATTTTGGAGGGTGGCAGGAAAGCAGCAACCCCATTGTAATTCCCAGGGATCATTGCTGATCTGCTGGCTCAGTTTTTGGCATGAAAAAGGAATGAGGCCTGCACCTGGTCTACCTTCCTCCTGACCTTCCTTCAGCTTCTCTGGATCCTGAGTCAGGTGTCTGTTTAGCTCTGTGACAAAGGGCCCCAGCTTCTGCAGGATACCTACTATAGAAGATACATATTCTAGTGGCTCTACTTCTCTGGTTAAACTCTGAGGGCTACAGATGTCCAAAAGGCACCTCAGACATCATGTGGCCCAGGCAGAATTGTGTCATGATCCATCCCCATTCTGCTTCCCACAGTTTTCTCCTTCCCAGTCAACACAAGGGAAACCACAGAACGAAACCATCAATTTGTCCTATTAGCTCTATCTCCAAATTACATTGCTCTCCTGACTGCTTCTCACCACACTCACTGCTACAACCCGAGTTCTAGCCACCTCCATCTCTCACATGGACAACTGCAACAGTCTCTCAACTATACTTCCAGCCCCCGTCTCTCTCCATTCCTTGTAGTCCATCCTCCACACAATAACCAACCAGAGAATCTTCTTAGAGTTTAAATCACAACACCTTCTCCCCTCTGCCTTTTAAAACCTCCCATAGCTTCCTATTGCAATCAAAATGTAAATCCAAAAATCTAGAAGGCTCTACATAGTTTGGCCCCTGATGCTCCCTGTCCTTATGCTCACCCACTTACTGTCTATCTTTAGATATGTACCACTCTCAGATGTGCCTGTACATGCCCCAGGGCCTTGGCACCTGCTTTTCCTCCTGCTTTGATTGTTCTTTTCACAGATCCTCACATGGCTCCCTCCTTCTTACTGTTCAGGTCTCAACTGGATGTCACCCTCCCTGAAAGATCCTTTCCAGTTCCACTCCCCCAGTTATGTTCTACTGCATTACCTTAGTTTGTCTTCCTCATAGGACTTCTCTGTATGTGAAGTTATCTTGTTGACGTATACTGTTTATGTTTCTGGAGTGTCATCCCTCTCTGGGATGTCAGGTCTCGAAAGGGTGCACTCTGAGAGCTAGAAGTGATCCTTACATAGGGTAAGGATCACCTGTGGATTGATTATCTTTTGTGTTATTCCCTAACTGGTTCAATCTTTTTACCTCCTCAGTTATAGTGTATGCACCTCGGGGATCAAAACCATCTTCAGTGTCCTCTACAGTGCCTAGCACAGGGCTGGGAACATGGGTCATAGATTCTCAATAAAGTTTGTCATAGACAAACAAGAGTGGGAGGTAATAACAGAAGTCATGGTCAGGGGCCCTTTCCACCCCATGCCTCCATGTAGTTCTTTCTTTTCCCTTTTGGCTTTACCCTCCTTGCTTTTGAAGATGTGCCTAAGAATATAGGGCCAGACAGACAGCCCAGCCTAGGCTGAGCTCTGTTCCTAACTAGCTGTCTAACTCTGGGCTAATGACCTTGTGTGGACCTCAGTTCCTATAACTCCAAAGTGGGTAGGGTCCTTTCGGGGCACGTAGATGTGAGAGAAGCCTGGCATAAATCCACACAGAGTGGAGAGGACCAGTGGGCTCTGGAGACTGCCAGGGAGCCCAGCTTCCTTTATATGGTCTCATATGTCCTTCTCTCCTTCTGACCTAGACTAGAAAGAGCCTTTTTGACCTTTCTTAGTTCAGTTATCACTTCCAGCAAGATTCTGGAAGCCCTCCTTCTTTCCTCACGTTCTCAGGGACTGCTCGCCCTCAGCTGATGCCTCCTTTTATGAACAGTGCCAGCACCTCATATCCAGGCCACCCTTTTGGACACCTGCTTCTCTACTCCCCTGTAATGCTATTTGTATTCTGGTTTTTAAGACAGCAACAGAGGGAGGAGAGCTGAGGTCTGGGGCACTCTCCAGACAACTCAGGGCAAAAGCAACTGAAAGGGAAGATTTCTGACTTTACTCAAATGATTGCTCAACTGCATACTTCAGAATGTAAAAGCAGAAATATTTTATCTTATGGCCTTTGAGACGTGGCTATGAGATCATAATGGCTCAAAGTCCTTCAAAATACTACTTGCCAACTAAGGGTAGCAAGCTGAACAGATTATGGGTGAGGGAAAGAGCTACTATTCTTTGGGAAAATCCTGTGTTCACAAAGAGTGTCAGAGACACGGCTGTGGATCTGACATCCTGATGCCTTTGACATCTGAGCAGGAACTGTTGGAGCCCTATCACACTGAAGATCCACTTGAAAAGGCCTCTTGGTTTGGGATGCTACGCTTCCTCCCACAATAACTACTTGCAGTCTGTCTGAGGCTCATGATGTCTTAAGGGCTATCAGCACCCCTGAAGATCCTGACCTCCTGGGGTCAGCCCCTATTAGACTAAGCAGAAAGGAGTGATTAGTACATAAGCACAACCAGTCCCCAAACGTTGATGCCTCCACCAAGTTGTTCATCATTCTACTCTAGAAACAGTGTCTCTTTGGACAGACTGGGCAGATCTGTAGCTGTATCCTTTTTGTGATGAGAGAGAGGATGCAGGTTAGAGGGGTGAAGGGAAGTCATTGAGTAATTCCAAAATAATATAGTTTCTATAACTATGCAGACTAATTCATATTATTAGTTCTGTGCTGTGGGTTTACAGTAACATAAGGATGGCAGATGAGCCTTGTAATGGTAGCCAATCATGTTCTTTGAGGTCCATGTCAGTCTTACCCTACCAGGTTCCGTGTAGACTAGCTACAGTTGAAATTCCCATTTCCTCATCGCTTCCTTTGAAATTTATCTGAAGTCAGAAGGAATGGTTTGCCCAAAGAGAAGTGTCCAAAGATGTAGGTGGTGCAAGAAGAAACTCAGCAGAAAGAATCTGAATCTACGCTGGGGTCCACAAAGACCAATATTTCCTTTCTTTTCATTAGATTATAGAACATTAGAGCTCACGAGGAGTATAAAAGATGATGTTATGGGCTGAATTGTGTGCCTCCAAAATTAATTTGAAGTCCTAACCCACAGTATTTCAGATTGTGACTTTATTTGTAAATAGGGTCATTACAAATATAATTGGTTAAATTGAGGTCACGCGGAAATAGAGTGTGCCCCTAATCTAATATGACTTGTGTTTTGATAAAAAGGGGAAATTTGGACAGAGACAGGAGAGAACACCACATGAACATGTAGTCAGAGATCAGCCAAAGAATGTCAAAGATAGCCAGCAAACTGCCAAAAATTAGAAGAAAAACATGGATGAGATTTTCCCTCAAAGCCCTCAAGAACCAACTTTGCTCACACCTTGATCTTGGACTCCAGCCTCCAAAACCGTGAGACAATAAATTCCTGTCATTTAAGCCTCCCGATTTGTGTCACTTTGCTATGGGAGCAGTAGCAAACAAATTCAGATGGCCTGGTTCAACTCTTCATTTTAGAGCAGTAGTTCTCAATGGGGGAAGTCTGCCCCCCACCAGGGAGCATTTGGCAATGTTTGAAGACATTTCTTCTGGTTGTCACAGCTGGAGGTGCTACTGGCATCCAGGGGCTAGAGGCTGGGAATGCTGTTAAACATCCTGCAATGCACAGAACAATCTCCCCTAACAAAGAATTGTCTGGCCAAAATGTCAATATTGCCAAGATTCAGGAATCCTCTTTTAAAGATACAGAAATGGAGGCCCAAAGAGTTTAAGTGATTCACAAGAGCACTAAGAACATCACGGCAAAACTGGAAGCAGGATATACAGGCTGTTGGTCCAGAGAGTGAGCAAGAAGAGATTAGGCCCGGCAAGAACCCTGGGGAAACTATGTTCTAAAATATAGAGAGGAAAAGCAGCTGACGGGGAAGGCAAAGAGGGAGGCGCACTGTAGAGGAAAGAGGAGAAGCAAGAGTACTTGGAGCTGCTGGGGTTGGGGGGCAGAGGTAGACTGCAGAGGGCACTAGAGCAGAAGATCTTACAAGACACTGGTTAGGAAAGAAAGAAACACATGGCTAGCTGTAGGGAGACTTTGGGTGGACAGGGGGTTGGGGGTTTGAGATGGAAGGGACCGGAGCATTGAGAGGAGCCCACAGAGGGTTGAGATTAAAGGTGCAGGGTAACATCAGGGGAGTGTTACTAAGAAGGGAACAGGGGACAGAGTCCAGAGCCCAGGGGGCGGGTGGGGGGGGGGGGATTAGCTTAGACATGAGGAAGAAGGCAGAAGAAATTAATGGAAAGTGACTTTCAGAGGGAATAGGTTTTTCCATTCTATTCTGCCTTAATCTTATCTTATTATACTTTGAGGATAATATTTGCTAATAATTCATTAATGTGGAGGAGAACTCTGAGCCTTCTGGATGTGTTCAGGGATATGATGGGAGCACCAGTGCAGGAAGGCTTCCGGTTTTCTCTGTTATTCCCTGAAAAGCTACTGCTACTTCCTCCCAAGCATGCAGATCTATCTGCCTTAGGAAGTTTCCAAAGCCTGGTCCTACAAAAGCTGACGGATGCAGAAACAAAAACAGTGGGAATGACCCAAATTCCATAGGAAGGCGTTCAATAGCATATGGATAACCGGCTGGGCTGGCTTCATGGGTGTGCCCATACAGTCACACAACACCCTGTGCTCAGAAGGGGTCCTGGGCTTGGGGCTTAATGCTCTGTGGCCACAGTCATAAAACTGTCAATAATTTTATCTTTGGCTTTATGTTTTGTAAGTGAAGTTTGTTGGGACAATGGAGAAGGTACCAAGGGCTTGGAGCCTTGGCTCAAATGCTGTCCTGCCTCCCACTGCCTCCCCAGGATGGGCTCTTGGCCCCTCCCTCTCACCCCCACCCAGAAAGTACTGCTTGGCCCAGAGAGAGTGAGTGAGAGGGTATGGGCACGGGGCGGGGGGACGGGGGGGGCAAGCAGTGAGGGGGGGTCAGGTGCACACCCTCAGCTGCCTGTAAGGGTCTGCACTCTCCCTGCAACTATCCCCATGCATGAGGGTGTGCAACATTAACTAGCAAATAGAAAACACCTCAATGGATCAAGAGAGAGGGAATAAGAAAGGAAATGGCTTTTTTGCGGTTTTTCAGCGAGGGCCCCCTCATTTTCATTTTGCATCAGGCCCACAAATCATGCAGCTGTCCCTAATGACTGGAACAAAAGAAGCTGAGAGAATCAAGAAGCAGAGTTTCCCAGAGTTTTCATCACTCTTCCCCCAACTAATAGTTATCAAGCACCTAACAGACCCTGGGGATAAACGACTAAAGAGACTCAACAGTTGGGGAAGTCAGTAAACTTTGAGACTGGAGAGGGCTGAGCAGGTATATGTGAAGGCAGGTCGCTGCAGTGCAGGGTGGCAAATATCAGGAGAAGTCAGCCCAGGGACCATGGGAGCCCTGGGAGGAGCCTTCACCTGCTTTGGGAAGACAGAGGAGGCTTCTCAGAGAACACCCTCTTTGAGTAGTGCCCTGAGCGAGAATTATTCAGAGGATGAAAAAGGAGCTGCTATCCCAAGGACTCAGGGAATACACTGCCAGTTTGGAAGATGACAGTTGTTCCAAGAAGCTGGAGTACAGGGAGAGGAGAGCTCAGAGAAGTCAGCAGGACCAAATGAGGGGCCTTGTTCTCCATGCTGAGGACTTCTGGCTTTATCCTGGAGGCCGTGGGAGCCACTGAGGGACTTTAAGCTGGACTGTCCTACCCAGATTTGTGCCTTAGAATGATGGTACCAGCCCTGTATGCAGAATGGCTCTAGGAACCCAGACTGGAGCCAGGCAAAACACTGAGGTTTTTGTCTCCATCCTAGATCCAGGCAAGAGGCGATGAGAGCCTGAACCAAGGTAGTGGCAATAGGAATAATGAACCTCCTGACTGTATGACCTTGAGAGATATTTAGGAGGTAGAATAGAAATGGCAAGGCATCGTGATGGATTCACTGGGGTGAACGGTGAGGTAAAGGAGTAAAGGGCAAGTCTTGTATTTCTGGTTTGGGCCAGTGGGAGGATGGTGTTGTAAGCATTGTTAATAGAGAAAATAAATTCACAGGATAAGTATATAGGCAGTTTTTTGAGATGGTCCCCAGTGATCACCTCCGGGCATTGTTGCCCTTGTGTAATACCCCTGTCTTGAGTGTGGGCTGGATTTAGTGACTTGTTTGTAATGAATAGAATATGGCAATAGATATGGGATGTCACTTTCAAGATTAGGTTATAAAAGACCATGTGACTCCTGTCTTGGTATCATTCACTGTTTCTCTCTTGCCTTCCCACTCACTCACTCACTCTGAGGGAAGTCACTGCCATATTGTAAGCTGCCCTATGGAGAACCCACATGGGGAGAGACCAAAGTAGCAACTGAATCCTGCCAACAACCATTTGAGTGGGCTGCAAGTGGATCTGCCCCAGTTAAGCCTTGAGGTGACTATCACCCCAGCCAATACCTTGCAGTCTTGTGAGAGACCAGAGCCAGAAGACCCAAGCCACATGCAGATTCCTGACCCATAGAGACTGTGAGATATGCTTTGTGGTGATTTGGTATACAGTAATAGCCAACCAATGCAATAAGCAAGATAAGGTAATATTCACAAGGAAAAGGAGAAGAAAAATTTCAAGCACATTTGAAGAGCTTCTGGAGCACTAATTTACAAACATACCTTTGTTAATATTTTTGTATTCATTTGACAGATTCCCTAAGGACATCTACTAGGTTAAATTCTTATTTGTGTATATTCTCTCCTTTTTAAAATAACACTTTTCAGACCACGTGACAACTTATCTCTTTGTACTAAAGATCTGTATTAAACTACAAGAACTTTGAAGGCAGAAATCTCCTTCCATTCCACTTAGTATCCCTAACACTTAGCATGACGTATAGAGCATTGGTGACCAAGTGTGCTAGCTGAATGAGATTCCAGTCATTGAATATTTTTAAAATTTCTATAATTCACACTTTTGTTTGATTCAAACATTACATCTTTAATCTAGTTCTACTCCCAAGAGGAATCCTGATATAAATTGAATCCTGGTAAACTGAGACTAGCAGAGGCAGAAAGATCAAAAGAACTTTTACTTCCTCCAGTGCTATTATTTGAGATTTGTTAAAAGTAGGAGGGCATAATTTCTTTCTTATTTGCCCAGACATGGATTATTTGAAACCTAGGAAATGTGAAAATACCTAGACATTTTGAGGGAACCTGCAATTGTGAGGTTTACAAATATCTTTCTTCTAATTGCTAGAAATTCCACAGATTCATGAATTAATTTAATCAGCAAATGACTCTGCTCTGCTATTTCCTGTGGGAGCTTGGACCAATCCCTTCACACGTTTACATTGAACGTCTTCATTTGTAAAACAGGAGGAAAGGTGGCTAGATTGTATGGTTTCTAATTTCTACTTCATGTCTCAAGTTCTCTAAGTTCTAAGAAATGTACTGAGAAATTGTGCTCATTTAGACATAGGACAGACCTGGGTTTGAATCTCAGTTCTGCCTCCCAAGGACCATGAGTAACTCATTTTGGCTCTGTGAGCTTTGTTCATTTTCCCTAAAAATAAAAGGGGGCTGTTGGTAAGAATTAGAAATAAAACATGTAAAATATCTGCTTAAAAAAAAAAAAGGTAGCAATGACTAATGTGTCATTCCCTATGGATGAGGAAATACAAAAGAAAAATATAGGACATTGGATAAACTTTCTAGAAATTTCCAGGCAGGTGGGGGACACTGTTGTCTACAATGTTCTTTTAAAATACTCCTGGCCTCTGCTCAGATAACTATTATCTAATCTTTATTAACCACGCACATTTTTCATTGGCATGAAATTTTCCCAAAGCTTTGGAGATTCAAACTGTCCTAACACTGAATTTCCTGGCCTCAATACCTGCAGAAACCAGTGGTTTCTCTTTTCATTTAGCTTACGTCCGCTGCCCTGTAATTTGATTCTTCCTCTTCATTCCTGGACCCCGTCCTTTCTTCTCAAACAAGAGGGACTGCTTTGGTTTTGACCAAGCCCTTCATCTTCCTGAATTCCTCAGCTACATCGTTTCTAACTTTTCCCTTTTCCAACATAAACAGTCCTTGCTTGCTCATTGTCCCACCCTGCCTCACCTCTGGCTCCAATTAGAGCAATATTTATTTTTCCTTTTTAAGAATCTCTCTAGCCTCTACTCTTCAGAAATGAGGCAACCCAGCTCGTGTTAAAAGCCCTTTATTATGGTCACAGAAAATCTGCTCTGACAAGATCTACCTCGACAAGATTGTGTTCCTGGAGATCCTTCTCTTGTTTTATCTGTCATCTCACTTTCTAGGTCACATCATTTCCTAGCATCTAAAGTGTTGTCTGTTTATATATATTTTAAAGAAATGGAGGGGTGGAACGTAGAGTAAGTGCCTTGTGTGCTGGAGTGTGGAAGAGCCTCTTCTGATATCAACGCAGGGCACGCAGTCATCTTCTGGAGAAGAAAGAGGACAAACGCACACAGAACCCCTTTTGCTTTGAATTTGATGGGGATTTTAGTTAAGACAGCCAATGGCACCTCAAAGCCCAAACGTAGGCTCGGGATTGTAAAATTAGGACTCAGGTCAAACCCTCAGGGAAGTAAGTATGACTACCTGCCGGAATCTTCCAAAAACACTGACACGTCGAGGATCTTGGGGCCCTAAGAACTCTGGGATGATCCTACAGGTGCCACCCTCTTAGAAAACAGTCACATAGTAAGTCAGCTTGCATCGGATTGGCCTGATGTCTTCATACTAATGTCTTGTTCTTCAGTCCATTTCTGTCACCTCCCTCATACTAATACTGATATCTGTTTATCGAGTGTTTAGTAGCTTCCTGCCCTGCACTAAGCATGTGACAATACTATTACAGGTACTCTTCATAGCTACCTTAAAAGGGAGGTTCCATTATTACCATCCCATGTATAATGAGGAAAACAAGGCCCAGTGGGCTTAAATAACTTGCCTCAACATTCAAAGTGAGTAAAGAGCAGTCAGGATGTGAACTTGGGCAGTGTACAGGCTCTTAGCTCAGCTTGGTTAGTGTTAGGGACTGAATTTGCACCCCCCCCACCACGAAGATATGTTGGAATCTACCCTCTGTCTCTCAGAATATGACCTTCTTTAGAGATAAAGTCTTTACATAGGTAACCAAGTTAAAGTGAGGTCACTGGGGTAGGTCCTAATCCAATATGACTGGCGTCCTTATAAAAAGGGGAAATTTGGACACGGAGGCAGACATGCAGAGAGAGAAGATAATATGAAGAGACACAGGGAAGAAGATGGCCATCTCCAAGCCAAGGACAGAGGCCTGGGACAGATTCTTCCTCACAGCCCTCAGGAGGAACAAACTCTGTCAACACCTTAATTTCAGATTTCTGGCCTCCAGAACTGTGAGGCAATACATTTCTGTTGTCAAAGGCTTCCAATTTGTAGTACTTTGTCTGGGAAGCCCTAGCAAAATAACAGTGTCACTGATCCTCATTGTAAAGCAAAGACACTCTAAAATTCATTTAGCAAAAATTCTTGGTTTCTCATTGAAAATGTGATCATATATCTGCCTGGGGTTCATTCAAATACTCTTAAATCCTAGGTCTGCAGGGTCTGAACTAACAGGGGCTAAAGTGTTCTTATGCAAGGGTGAGTAGTGTGCACCCAGATCCTGTGCAGCAGCAGCAGGGCCCAGGGTAAGTTTGCGACTCCACTGAGGTTGGGTGGAAGGCTGCCAATGTTTCCAGAACACACTCGCCAGCAGGGTCAAGTCCCCCCAGTTTGCATAAAGAAGAGAGCTCCGTGTAATTTTAGAGTCAGGCCTCCTCCTGGCCACCAGACTTGTGCCTAGGTCTTCAAGACAGGGGGCTGTGGGTGAACAGTGTGAGAGTGAACTTACATATAGCATCTAAGTAGCGTGCTGCTTGCAGGTAAATCCCCTGCTAATCAAACATATTGACTATCACTGGCTGGTGTTCCCATCAGATTGTGTGTTCCATCAGCTGTGGATTCAGGGCCAGATTCTTAGGAGTTAATTGAGCCTTAGCATCTTTTTTTTTTTTTAAAGATTTTATTTATTTATTTTAGAGAGAGAGAAAGAGATAGAGAGCACATGAGAGGGAAGAGGGTCAGAGGGAGAAGCAGGCTCCCCGCTGAGCAGGGAGCCCGATGTGGGACTTGATCCCGGGACCCCAGGATCATGACCTGAGCCGAAGGCAGTTGCTTAACCAACTGAGCCACCCAGGTGCCCCGAGCCTTAGCATCTTAACAAAGCAGTATCTGATATCCTCTGATTGAACAG
Organism: Eumetopias jubatus; assembly: GCF_037043125.1. Lineage (NCBI taxonomy): Eukaryota > Metazoa > Chordata > Mammalia > Carnivora > Otariidae > Eumetopias > Eumetopias jubatus. The sequence continues at coordinate 61,095,439 of NW_028274815.1, read as the reverse complement.
TGTTGGCCAACTTGACACTTGCTCTTTCTCTACCCTTCCTTTCTTCTCTCTCTTCCTTCCTTCCTTTCTTACTTGTCTATCTAAACAGGGTATGTTCTTTGCATATTTCCATTCCAATATGCATGTATTCATAAGAAGGTGTTTTAGGTTCCAAGGGCTGCCATCACAACTACCAAAAATTTGGTGGGTGAAAACAATGGAAATGTATTCTCTTGCCGTTCTGGAGACCAGGTGTCCCAAATCAAGGTGTCATCATCGAAGGTTCCTTCTTGGGGGCTCAGAGGGAGATTGTGTTCAATGTCTCTCTCCTAACTTCAGGTCATTACCAGAAGTCCCTTGCCAGCTCTCCTTGGTTTGAGGCAGCATAACTGCAATCTCTGCCTTCATTGTCACATGGCACTCCTGTTGTCTAGATTTCCTGCTTCTTATGAAGACGCTAGTCATACTGGATTTAGGGCCCAAACTAATCCGACGTGACCTCAACTTAACTTGATTACATCTATAAAGATTCTATTTCCTTTTATTTTTTTTAAGATTTTATTTATTTATTTGACAGAGAGATAGAGAGAGAGCACATATAGGCAGAGTGGCAGGCAGAGGGAGAAGCAGGCTCTCTGTTGAGCAGAAAGCCCGATGCGGGGCTTGATCCCAGGGCCCTGGGATCATACCCTGAGCTGAAGGCAGACGCTTAACCGACTGAGCCACTCAGGTGCCCCAAGATTCTATTTCCAAATAAGGTCACATTCACACGTTCCAGGTGGACATGAACTAACTTTTGGGGGACACTATTCAACTCCAGGCAGAGGGCAACTACCATCAAGCATGTAGTCCGTCCCCTTGCTCCATGCCATGGGTTCCTTCTAGAAGCCTCTCAGATCAAAACCAGCGTCGAGGACATGACAAGCAGCAAGGCTAGCTGGCTTCCAAATTATCTTGCTTCCACCACTCAGAATCAGCTTACATCTGGGGATGGGACCTGAGTTGAAAGTTCAAGTCCCCAAACAATAATGAAATGTGAATTCTGCTTAAGAAGTAATCCCACCATGTTGTCACCCTAGGATATCACAAAATTTTCAGGGGGTGCTTGTGCCTGCCACAGTGTAGATGAGCCACTTAGATGCTCCTACAGACCACCTGCTTTCTGTTCACTTGGGGTCTGGTTGCCAGGTCAGGTCACAGAGCCTGGAGGTATTTATTTTAATCTTTTTGGGCAACACTGAATCATATGATAGGAATCTAGAGGAGAATGACCAGGTGAATTTGTGGCATTCATAAGACTGGTGGAGTCCAACAAATATCCAGTATTCTCTGCTTTCTTTTTTGTTGTTTCTTTCTTTTAAAAGAAAATATAAATTTACAATTGTTAACAATGGAAAGTTGTCTAAAAGCTATTATTTAAAAAAAAAAGTAGATGGCAAAAGAGTACATATAACTTGATCCCCATTGTGTGCTAAATGAATATGGGAATACATTTAGAAGTAATAACAATAACAATAATAATAATAAATATTGAACACTTTGTGCTACTCTGTTACAGGCATTTTACATATTTTAATCCTCTCAACAGCCCCATGGAGGTCCTATTTTTATCCTACTTTACCACTTTCAATAGAGTTGACTGATCTCCTACATATTAAGTATGACAATATTGATATTCACAAATCAGAGAGAAAGGAAAGAGTTTCATTTAAATAGTTAAAAATAGAAATTAAATCCTGTGACTCTATAGAAAATCATAAATATAAATTTCACATACTCTCTTATGTGTTTTTAGTTTTATTGTACTTGGGGTTCTCAGGGTAGGGGGCATATTTGATTCTTCCCCAAGTATAAACTATTTTCTTCGGGAAAGTATGTGGTTTTTGAACTCATATTCCCATTCTTTGATCCATTCAATTGTTGGCCATTCTCTCATCAGGTTAAAAAAAAAAACCTCGTGGGGGGAAAGGGGTTAAGAGCAGCTCAGAGTTTGTGGGGAACAGCCAACTCCTTCATTTCCAAGATCTGCTGTGTACTTCCTGCTTCTCTCACTGGGGGCAAATAAAAAACAGGAGATTTAAGAGACAAATTATCCCTGAGAAAGCCCCCTAGAACAGAGTAAAAATAATTGAAAAATGATAACAAGTGGCTGAAATGTTTGGAGAGATAAATGTGATTTATCATATAGCACATAAGCACAGACGTGAAATTGTAACTGCAGACTTCCCTTAACATCTGGGTGACCTTCGGAGCATCCATAAAACTTTCACCACACGCAAACACCCATGCTTTTCTGGTGGGAGATGAACCCTGATTTGTGTTCTACTTCCTCAGACGCACCTTTTAATTTTTCCTGTTTTGTATTGAAATCCATCTGGAGAGGCATTTCTTAAGAACCTGAGCAAACATCAAAAACAAAAGTGGTTCTGAATCCATACATTGTGAAGTCAAGGCTATCTACGTTTTTGAGTCTTCATGTATGGAGATGTGAAAGATTGCTTTATGTAAGACATGTTTTCTTCTCAATATATTTGCTGAAGAAAGGGGAGGAAAGAACATATGCTTATTGCTTCATTGTTATCAGTGAGTTAGTTTTAAGTTTCTGTCGCACTATTTTCTCTTCTTATAGCTGATTTTCTCACCATTCTGTGACAGAATATGAGACAAGCACCGCCATGAAAGAGATAAAGGTTTCCAAGAACAGCCTAGTGCTCTTTGGTATGGAAATGGGGGGTTTATGCTTCTTTGAGGGTTTTTTTTTTTAAGTTTAACAGCCAAGAATTCAAGAGTTAAGGCTGATAAAACTGCATTAAGATTATCTCACCTGCCCAAGTGTGGGAGAAAACATGAGTCCAGAATAAATTGCTTTTCTCAAAATAGAAAGACTTTTCTGGTTTTATTTGGCCTGGGAACAAAGCTGAAAGGTAGGTGGGGCTTCCCCTCCAACATCTGCTTCTTGGATTGCTGGGAGCTCAGAAACTGGGAATCCCCCAGACACCTTTATGGATGAAGTGAGGATTTAGGCTCCCCGCAAAGGGCAGAGGGCAGGAGATGGGGCACAGGCAGCCCCGGGGCAGCTCCTGCACCCCGCCTGAAGCTCAGACTCACATAACATCAAAAATCCTGATTCAAGACCTGGCACCTCATCTTGAACAGAACAGGGCCCCAATCAGTATCTGCTGAATCATAATCTAACAGATATACCTGTTGGTGTTTTAAAGACATCGTACTTTCCATAAACAAAAATGTTGTTCAGTAAAACCAACACCAATCCCAACAAGTGTGCTAAGGGTGCACATTATATACAGTACTTGGTAACCATGTCACTGTCGCTGTCCCCATTGTGGGCCGTTGTGCGTGCCTGTCCTGTGAAGTACATGTCACCAACACACAGTGTCTATCGCGATGGCGTGCAGGCCCACCAAACCAACCGCGGCTAGAACTCCTCGGGTGGTTCTTTCCAAATCAACATCTCTAAATTCCCTAACTGTGCAGGTCAACCAATTTCTCAATTCCTTTTAGCATACATCTTCCAAACCCACCATCTTTCCAAACCAGTCTTGTTAACCAGAAATCAATTCTGAAACATTGTTTGTTTAAAATTTTAAATTACCATTTAACTGCACCTACCATGGGATCATAGACCAAAAGCCCAAATGGAGAATAATAATTTTTTTAAAACCGCTCTGGGTAAGAATGACCTTGTGAAAATGTATTTTGCACATGTTCCATTGGTGAATTTTTGCTGTTCTTCTTCTTCTTTTTTTTTAATGGGAAACCGTCATTTTAGGGGATAATACAGTAACCTCAGTTAATTCATATGCTGCTGTTCAATCGGAGTCTGAAAGCTGAAGGCCACAAGGTTGTGCTGTAATGGAAAAAAGCTTTTTAACTAAAAGCTGGGAGACCTGGGTTCTAATATCAGCTGTACTGCTGCCTCGCTGTGAGGCAGTGGGCAAGTCGCTTAACCTGCCTGTGTCTCAGTTCCTTCATCTCTAAAATGGGGATAATGGCCCTGTCCTTGCACTCCTGGGTTCTTGCAAAGACGAAAAGCAGTGATGGAAGCAGAAGCCCATCATGAATTAGGAGCGCTGTACATTTGCCATGTGCTTGCCATCATATGGTTTTATCCATGCCGCCATCAGACACCAGGCAGCCTGGCTTTGCTTCACAGCACACTTGGAAGCTGCTCAATACAGGGCTGGTGAGCCTGGGCACTGAGTCCGACCAGCTTGAAGCTTAAATCCTGCCTTCCGTATTTCTAAGCTGAGTGACCTTGGGCAAGCTACATAACCTCTCTAACTCTCAGCAGCTGCATTTGTGAAATGTACATAATGATATCTATCTCTTTGGGCTGTTGGGAGGCCCACATGAGTCATGGACACAAAGTATACCCAGTGAGGACTTAGGAATATCATCATCATACTTTTGGGGGCTAGGCATTTAAGATTTTTTTTTTTTTAATTAGGCTCCGTGCCCAGTGTGGAGCCCAGTGCAGGGCCTGAATTAATGATCCTGAGATCAAGACCTGAGCTGAGATCAAGAGTTGGACGCTTAACTGACCGAGCCACCAGGTGCCCCAGGACAACAGGCAAAGGTGATTTTGTGAGCATGCAGCTCACTGCAATGGACGCCTTAAGTCTTAGCACTGAACAAGTCTATTCTGATCATGGAATATGTGGAGCTGCCCAAATAGCTATTCATGACTCTGGGCTTAAAACATAAATATAGAAATTTTGAAAACAGAGAGACTTGAGAATTCTTTGCAATTGCCTTAAAAATCTGACTATAGCAGGGCGCCTGGGTGGCTCACTCATTAAGTGTCTGCCTTTGGCTCAGGTCATGATCCCAGGGTCCTGGGATCGAGCCCAGCATTAGGCTCCCTGCTCAGCGGGAAGCCTGCTTCTCCCTCTCCCTCTCCCCCTGCTTGTGTTCCCTCTCTCGCTATGTCTCTCTCTCTGTCAAATAAATAAATAAAATCTTAAAAAAAATCTGACTATAGCAAAGTTTATATAGTAAAATATATATTCAGATTCTTAATAATAACATATATACTTATTTTATACATACATACCTATTTATAGTATATCCTTCATACACTAGTAATATGTACTAATAGTATATTGACATACTTATTTTTAGTAAGATATATATATTCATATTCAATAAACATTGAATATAATTCAATGCTTCAACTGTCCCCTGCATGCAGTTAGTTCTCAGATTCACATTTAGATCTTCAACCTAGCCTTCTCCATCAAGTTCCAGAGCAGTAGTCCCAACTCTGTGCTAGAAAACAGTTATCACAAATTCATGCAGCAAATATATATTGAGGACCTACTGTGTGCCATTCAAGCACACAGGGAGCTTACATTGTGGTAGGAGATGCAGAAGAATAAGTGGGTGACTAGGGTGTGAGCAGAGCCACCCTGCCTTGGTGGGAGGTAAGACAAAACCTTCCAGAGAAAGTGAGGTATAAGCCGACATAGGTGGGGCAAGTCAACCAGGTGTTGCGGTGGGGGGGGGGGGGTGTTTAGAAAGCATTCAAACAGAAGGAACAGCCTGTGTAGTGACCTTACGGCAAGAGAAAACTCACTGAAGTGACTGTAGAACCAGTTGTTTAGTGTGGAACACCATGATCAGATTCACACTGTAGAAAATCTCTCTGGGAACTATGTATATTTGAAAAAGGCAAGACAGGAAGTAGGGAGACCAGTTAGGAGGCAATGAGGTAATCCAGGCAAGAGATGATGGATGCTGATGGTTGAGAACCAGAGAGTGCAACGGAGATGGAGAGAAGCCAGTGAATTTAGAATAAAAAAGTGAGGGGCGCCTGAGTGGCTCAGTCGTTAAGCGTCTGCCTTTGGCTCCGGTCAGGATCCCAGGGTCTTGGGATGGAGCCCTGCACTGGGCTCCCTGCTCCGTGGGAAGCCTGCTTCTCCCTCTCCCTCTTCCACTCCCCCTGCTTGTGTTCTCTCTCTCACTGTGTCTCTGTCAAATAAATAAATAAAATCTTAAAAAAAAAAAAGAATAAAAGAGAGCCAGCAAGGAAGTGTAAACAAATTAGATGTGGTCTTAAGCAATTGGGACTGGAAATAGAGATTTGGAAATCACCATAGGAATCATGAAAATGAGTGAGACCACCCAGAGAGAGTGTAGAATGAGAGGGAAAAAAGGTCAAGGATGGAATTCTGAAAAATGTCAAAGTTTAACTGATGACAGAGGAAATGGAGCAAAGGTACAACTAGAGAAGTAGAAAGAAACCAGAAGAGGGTAATTTTCTAGAAGCCAATGCAAGAGAGTTCTTTAAGGAAGGAATAACATTAGTGTCAAAAACCCAAGAATAAAGGGGCGCCTGGATGGCTCAATCAGTTAAGCATCCAACTCTTGATTTCGGCTCAAGTCATGATCTCAGGGTTGTGAGATCGAGCCCCATGTCAGGCTCCATGCTCAGCTCAGGGCCGGCTTGAGACTCTCTATCTCCCTCTGCACACCCCCCACCCCCGGCTCATGCTCTCTAAATACATAAATACATAAAATAAATCTTTAAAAAAAAAACAAGACTAGGCAATGGCAATTTACTTGTACACCAATGTTCACAGCATCATTAGTCAGAATAGCCAAAAGGTGGAAACAACCCAAGATCCCATCAATGAATGGATGGATGAACAAAATATGATATCTATTTTGTTGCACTGGAATATTATTCAGTCTTAAAAAAGGAAGGAGAAACCCTGACACATGCTAAACATGGATGACATTTAAGGACATTATGCTAAGTGAAATAAGTGAATCGTAAAAGGACAAAAATTTTATGATTCCACTTACATGAGATACCTACAGTAGCCAAATTCATAAAGACAGAAAATAGAATTGTAGTTGCTAGGGGCTAGGGAGAAAAGGGAGTGGAGAGTTATTGTTGAATGGATACAGAGTTTCAGTTTTACAAGACGAAAAGAGTTCTGGAGATGGATGGTGATGCACAACAATGTGACGTGCTGAAGTGTACATTTAAAAATGGCTATGATGATGGGGCACCTGGCTGGTTCTGTTGGTGGAGCATCGGACTCTTGATCTCAGGGTGGTGAGTTCAAGCCCCACGATGGATGTAGAGATTACTTAAAAAATAATAATAATAAATATATTTTTAAAAATGACTAAGATGGTAAACTTTATGTTTTGTGTATTTCACCACAATAAAAAAGATACATAAGCAATAACTGAAAAAAAATTAATTGTGGAGATAGTTAACACAACTCTGTGAATATACTAATTGCACTTTTAAATGAATGTATTGTATGGTATGTAAATCATATCTCAATAAATCTGTTAAAAAAGAAACCCAAGTGTAGTCAGGTAAGAAGAGAAGTGATCAATGTTCATATGACAGTGGGAATAATTGATCATTCCAGGTTCCAGAGGAGGTGGGCAGGGTTCAGGTGCATGGGGCAGGAGGAGGGAAGGGAGAGAGAGCAGGGTCAGATGTAGGTCAGTTTGTCGCCAGGATGGCAAGAAGCTGAAGGAAATCTGATTTGATGATTTCAAGGATTCTTGGCAAAGTCGGAGGCTGAGAGTGAGGAGGAAAATGGCGGAACAGGAGGAAATCTGAGGAAGGTGGAGAAGGCCTGAAATAGCTCTTCAGAGAATGAGAGAGAACTGAAGGGCGAAGGCCTTGTTAAGGTTAAAAGTATGCATTTGTAGTGCTTCCAATATGGGAAGCCCTCACAATCCATCTGCTGGGGAATCAGACTCTCTGATTTCTCTCCTCAAATGCCTTCTTCCTGAGACTTTCTTACTTCCTTTTCTCCACCCCCCACCCAAAGTCATGTTCCTCTGAGGAACATCCGTCATCTCGCTCTGGGCTGTTCTGTGTCTGCTGCCATCACCCTATTTGAGGCCCTTGCCTGAACTACCACATTAAGCCCGGCAAACTCCACCGAGTCTTGCAGAATCATTTCATATCTTCACAACTGGCTACCATATGCAGTATGATGTCCTCAACCCAGGGACCAGGCTTTCTATGATAGGCCACCAACCACACTTGACAGGCTCGGCTCCTCGCTCTCCCTCAGTACACCCTAATCATAGTCACACTGACTGCTGTTCCCCAGGTCTCTGCTCATGGTATTCACTCTCTCTAGACTAAAACGCTCTCTCCACTCACCCCTGCACAGTAAAATCTTATCCACCATTCAAGACCAATTTCTTGGGCACCTGGGTGGCTCAGTTGGTTAAGCGACTGCCTTCAGCTTAGGTCATGATCCTGGAGTCCCGGGATCGAGTCCCGCATCGGGCTCCCTGCTCAGCAGGAAGTCTGCTTCTCCCTCTGACCCTCTTCCCCCTCGTGCTCTCTATCTTTCATTCTCTCTCTCTCTCTCTCTCAAATAAATAAATAAAATCTTTTTAAAAAAAAAAGACCAATTTCTTTTCAAAACTTTTATGATTCCCTGAACTTTTTTTTTAAAGATTTTATTTATTTATTTGACAGAGAGAGACACAGTGAGAGAGGGAACACAAGCAGAGGGAGTGGGAGTGGGAGAGGGAGAAGCAGGCCTCCTACAGAGCAGGGAGCCTGATGCGGGGCTCGATCCCAGGACCCTGGGACCAGGACCTGAGCCGAAGGCAGACGCTTAACGACTGAGCCACCCAGGCGCCCCCCTGAACTGGTTCTATCCCAGGACTGGAGATAGCCTCTCTTTTCCATGGTTCTTTGCTAGTATTTCTCTTATTCCACCCAGCCCCATCCGTTAGTGAATTAATTAGGAACAGAGACAGTGCCTTGTATGGAATAGGTGCTGAATAAGTATTTGTTATATTTAGTTACAATAAATTAATGAAGAGAAGAGAAGCCATGTCTAAATAGGACTTCAAGGAGTCCATTTAACCAATTTGGCAGAAACAGATTAGGCTATGAGCTGTTTTCCCCAAAACAAAGCCTTCTTCTTAATGTGTTTGCTACATTTTTTTTATTGTGGTAAAACCTTTATATAACATAAAATTTATCATTTTAACCTTTTGCAAGTGTACAATTCAGTGCCATTAAATACATTCACAATACCATGTACCCATCACCACTGTCTACACTCAAGGCTTTTTCATCATCCTCAGCATAAATTCTGGATTCAATGAACAATAACTTCCCCTTCTCCCAACCTCCACCCTCTGCAACTTTTATTGTACTTTCTGTCTCTATGAACGTGCCTGTTCTCATTATCTCATATAAGTAGAACCATACACTATTTGTCCTTCTGTGTCTGGCTTATTTCACTAAGCATAATGTTTTCAAGGTCCATCTATGTTGTAGCATGTGTCAAAATTTCATTCCTTTATTTGGCTGAAGAGTATTCCATCATGTGTATATACCACATTTTGTATATCTGTTTATCTGTTGATGTTTGCCATCTCCTGGCTCTTGTGAATAATGATGCTATTAACACTGGTGTGCAAGTATCTCTTTGAATCCCTGCTTTCAGTCCTTTTGAATATATATCTAAGAGTAGAATTTCTGGGTTATATGTAGTTCTATGTTTAACTTTTTGAGGATCTGCCAAACTGCTTTCCATAGCGGCTGCACCATTTTACATTCTCAACAGCAGTGCACAAGGGTTCCAATTTCTCTACATCCTCACCAACACTTGTTGTTTTCCTTTTTTAAAAAAAATTATAGCCACCCTAGAAGGTGTGAAATAGGATTTCACTGTGGTTTTGATTTGCATTCCTCTAATGACCAATGATGTTGAACATCTTTTCATGTGCTTATTGGGCATTTGTATGTCTTCTTTGGAGAAATATCTATTCAAGTCCTTTGCCTATTTTTGAATTGGGTTGTTTGTTTTTTTGTTGTTGTTGTTTTGTTATTGTTGAAAGTGTCTTCTGGGGCACCTGCCTGGCTCAGTCAGAAGAGCATGTGACTCCTGACCTCGGGGTCGTGAATTGAAGCCCCATGTTGGGTGTAGAGATTACTAAAAAAAATAAGTAAACTTTTTCTAAAAAGTGCCTTCTTTTTTAAAAAGGTGTCTTGGAAACATACAATATAGAAATGACCTCAAGTTACCTCATGCTTGGTGAGAACCAGCAATCTAGTATGGAAAGTTTCCATTTACTATTGAGCTCCCAAATAAACACATCATTTTCTCTATATTGTTTTTATTTATTCGAGTGTTGGAATTTTCATAGATCCCAGAGAATTCCTTCATTGAGATACTTGGATCAGGCCTTCCAGGCAATGGCTTAGAATACCAATCTGTATAGGGCATTTCAACATCACAGAATATTCTGGAAATATGATGTCAGTTAACTCAGATTTCACCCAGAACTCAATGTAGCTTGTGGAAATATAAATTAGTCCCTGTTATAGGATGAATTGTATCCCCCCAAAATTTATATGAAGTCCTAATTTATTTGGATATAGGGTCTTTAAAGATGTGATCAAGTTAAAACAAAGTCGCTAGGGTGAGCAATCCATTATGGCTGGTGTTCCTATAAAAAAGGGAAATTTGAATACAGATATGCCCAAAGGAAGAAGAACACATGAAGATGAAAGCAGAGATTGGGGAAATGCATCCACAATCCAAGGAAGGCCAAAGATTGCTGGCAAACCACCAGTAGCTAGGAAGCTAGGAGAGAAGCATGGAACAGATTCTCCCTCAGAGCCTCAGGAGAAGCCAACACTGCTGACACCTTGACCTTTACTTCAGTCTCCACAACTGTGAGACGATACATTTCTTTTTTTTTTTTTAAAGATCTTATTTATTTATTTGACCGAGAGAGAGAGTGAGAGCAGGAACACAAGCAGGGGGAGTGGGAGAGAGAGAAGCAGGCTTTCCACTGAGCTGGGAGCCCAATGAGGGGCTCGATCCCAGGACCCTGGGATCATGACCTGAGCCAAAGGCAGACGCTTAACGACGAGCCACCCAGGCCCCCGAGACAGTACATTTCTGTTGTTTAAACTGCCCAGTGTGTGGTGCTTTGTCAAGGCCACCCTAGCAAACTAATCCCCGCAGCAATAGACAATTGTCTGGAAAGGAAATTTTAAAAGAAATCCCTGGTAGCATGTGGGAGTTGTTTGATAGGGATGAAGGGACAGTTCCAGATCTTGATTATAGAGGTGGTTACACAAATCTACATGTGGAATAAAATTACATAGAACTATACACACACACACATTCAATGAGTGTAGGTTTTTAAAATGGTGGAAACTGCATAAGGTCTGTAGTCTAGTTAACAGAAATACACCAATGTTAATTTCCTGGTTTTGATATTATACCATGGCTGCATAAGATATCCCCTTTGGGTAAGCTGGGTGAAGGGTACATAGGATAGTTAGTGTTTTTACAAATTCTTGGGCATCTGTCATTATTTCAAAATGAAAGATTTTGAAAAAAGTATTTAAAATGACATTTCTTACCGATGTTGTTCTCTTGAGTATTTTTGCTCTGCTCCCATATAAGCAGCACACCAACACAGACACCCCCAAGGTCAGTCAGCTGATGGTCATATTCAGGGAAGTTTTAAAACTACGTAATAGCACACAGTAGCACAGTGCTACTCAGGAACAAATGATATATTTTATCTAAATTTTAAACACTTTAAGACTCCTCCAGAAAGTTGTCAAGCTCAGAAAATCACTAAAAAGAAAACAGAAAAGAGGACAAGAATAGAAAGGTTAGAAAACATTATGCTGGATTTCTTTCAGAGCATTGCTCCTACTTCAGCCAGTAGAAATGAATTAGTAAGAAAATTGGCCTGTGACTACAATTTTTATTTCTGGAAAATCAGTGTCTTCCACATCCTATTAAATTCAAAGTAAGCAATTTTTTAAAAAATATTATTCTAAAGGGAAATCAAATTACCGGCATGCCTGGGGTGATTTCATGACCCTAAACACAGCTCTGTAGGTATTTAGAGGCTTTTAAAAACAACATGTCTTTAATAAAACAAGTTGGATGTGGGTGCAGAGGCATGTGAGGGTCAGATTGTTGAGAGATCCTGATTCTTCTTGGCTCTGTCATCCCAGGGCTCTCTCTCACCTCCCCCTTTGCTTGCTTGCTTTCTCCTCTTTCCACCCCTCTATTTTCCTATTCATCGTGTCATGAAGGGATGCTTGCAAAGGGTCAATTCCACCCAGCATGGTTCTAGTGGAGATACGAATCACCATCAGCAGCAACTACAAGAAGTAGAGAAAAATTATAGGATGCTTTTCTCAAAGGGAGTTACAGAAATAGAATATGTCACAACCATCCCGAAGATTGAGACTTGATCAACACTTGAAGGGAATGAAGCCACAACTCCTGGGGCTGTGTCTTTGGTCAAAGGTAGCCATTATCCTGGGACGATTAACTCCAGTGTCTTCACTGAAAACAGGTTCTTCTCCATTTGTCAGATAGAAAAATGAAATTCTTCCATTTCCAAAGAAGGCAGTTACTCAGAATACTTTCACCCAACAAAATGATTTTTTCTCACCTCCTGGGTCTGAAGGTTGCACTGGCTGCCTCCTGGGGTAGACAGTTCAGTGGGGAGAAATCTCTCATCTATACTCGTGTTGCTTTTGCACTTGGCGCTCTGTCTCTTGGGGGCCTTTAATGGAAATAGGTTCATTGTGATTTCAATGTAGATGGATTTATTTTTTTTCCCTTTGCTGAATAAATTTATCATGAATGGTCTCTGCAAAAATATAATGCTCGTTCTGCCTGCACTTTTTACAAAGCCATATACCTTCTCGTCTATGAGAAGTTGAAAACAATAGTTAAATGTAGTTATTCCATGAAGGCACAATTGTAATAATAACCAGAGCTTTGGCAAACATGCATCAAAGTATATCAACTTGATTCCTGCCTTTACTCCCTTTATCTCTGTCTTTAGCCTGATGACATATGTCATCTCACCCACGTCCTTGTCAGTTTACTAACATAGCCCTACTGCCTACAACACCAACATTCTTTTGTTTTGGCATAGTATGCTTTCTGTAGCCAGTGGGCTTCCTGATTTAGCCTGAATTCTAGTCCTGACCTTGCTATTAACCAGCTGTGTGGCCTTGGATAAATCACTTAACATCTCTGGGCCTTTATTCAACAAACACTTATTGAGTATCTACCTATCTACCCTGTATGAAGCATCATGACAACAAGCTATGAGGAGGCCCCTATCCTAAAGAAGCTTCAAATTTAGTAGGAGAAAAATAATGAAAGGGAGGGGAAAATGGAGAGAGAGAAGAAAGAAAGACAAAAAACAAACAAACAAAAAACTGGTGTCAGTGAAGCTTTGAAAGGGAGACTGGATTTAGCTTATCTTTTTGTACCAATACCATCAAAATGAAGACACAAAGTAAACTGCTGTCCCCTGTCCCAGGCCAGGTCCTGGTTCCCATTTCTAGGGACCCGCCTCCTAATCTACTAGAGAAGATTGAAGCATCAAAGTCTGCTGTCACAGGAAAATGAGGCAGAAGGAATGGCTGGCAATACAAGGAAAACTTCAGGAGGTAAGTGAAGAAAAGTCACACATATCAAATCCATGATGTATTATTTTTCAATTTTTATGAATATTAGTATTATTTATGAGTATTATTTTTTTAAATCCTGATTTATTTTTACTGCAAGCAATCCATGTTCATTATAAAAGAGAAAACAAGAAAAGAAGAAGAAATCAGAAAACGCTCATGATCCCATACACCTAGGCAACCGCTCTCAGTACCTTCTTTGGTGTAGATCATTCCTCTCATTTTAAACACACATGTAATTATTTAAATTCACAAGAGCGGGATTATACTATCCTTGTTGTTCTAATGCCTTCCTATATAGAAAGACAAAACCTATATTTTAGACACATTAATAAAAATAGTTCTTATGTGGTGACTTTTCTAAGTTAGTATATTTTAATTACTCTCAATGAGTAATCTTGTAAAGCAAACAAGATTCTATTTCAGTGGATGACACGTTTTGCTCCCATTTTCAAGGAAATGTATTTAGAAACCAAGAGGATATTTAATATGGAAAGGCTATAGTGTATGCATTTGTTTTTAGTGTCAAAGTTCCAAGAATCATGGACCTTATTGCATTTATTTTCGTTCAGCTTTGAGGGTTAGGAGGAAAAAAGATTTATGAACGAAGATGTTTAATGATTACGAAAACTGTGTCTGTTCTTTGGGTTTTTGACACTAATGTATCTTTTTCACATGCCATAAAGGAGTTCCATCACATTGATAAATTGTTCCCAACTTTTTGAATTAAGGATATAAAGAAATTTGTTCACATCAGGACATGAGCTTTCACTGAGTAAAAATACATAGTTCAGATTTTCAATTAATGTAAACTTCTTCGTTCTATGAATGGCAAGAATCACATCTAGTATAAAACTTCTCTCCAAACTGACATGAAAATTCACTGACTCACCTGCCCATCACTTGTGATGATGAAGAAATTGTCCGTCTTTCAGAGAGATCTGACCATGGAGGATGGCAGCTTTCTGTTCTCTTGTATTCATATTCTAGGGGAAAAGAGATAAACCTTAGAGACTTTCTAGAAAGGTTCGAGTTCAGCTCCACTGTTATACCCGTGGCTTCCCTTTTGAGAAGGGAGATTTAAAGCAGCCACAATTTGATGTCCTCTTAGGGGTGCCATGATTGTCTATTGCTTTTGTGCCTTTGGGTGAAGGAATTCATCTTCACCTTCCCTGACACTGCCGTCTCATTAGGTGGAAGACAAAAGTGACACTGTCTTTGTAGGCAGATCTCACCCAGCCTCAAATCCAGTGGTAGACTCTAACCTACAGGAGGGATGTTGGTGGTAAGAAAGGATGCAATTAAAAAAAATGGGGGGGAGATGATGCAATTCAGAATGTTGTTCATACACATTGTAGTTGAAGAAAGCTCCAAATTGGCCTTGTCTGTTTTGGGTCGACTGCATTTTCTGTGTGTTTAATTTCAAAGATGTGGAACCCTCTGGGTTGGGTTCTCCTCCCTCTGGCCTTTAAGCTAAATTCAATTCTTGCTTCCATCTTCCTTTAACAACTGCTCTTTCCCTTGAATATTCAGCATTATATTCTTCTTCACCGCATCTTTTGCCGCCATCTAAAGGAAAACAGGAACATGAGAGGCTGTGTTCTGAAAGGACTCAGGCCAGGAACACAAAACATCTCTTAGACTTGACGTTGAAAAACCATTGTCCCTGGGGACTCTCCCATGCCCCTTCCAATAGAACAAGTTCGGATGCCTCTGGTCAGGGTTCCATCTGTGACACACTGATTCTGATCTGGAAGTCAAAATAGCTCAGGAGGTTATAAAGAGAGCCCACATTGAGAAAAAACGGCCCTTATTTTTGATAGACATATGTAGAAAGCATGGATTTATGCCTTATTCCAGGAAGCTGGCACTTGCCTGGCTAAGGATTTCTTGCCTGCCTCATCAAGTCTGGCCCAAAGGTTACTCACCAACTTGTCTTTCTCTATCCCTCAACATTCTAGGAATATATACCATGTCATGTCCATCAGTAAATATTTGTATTGTAGTTCAAATGCTAAAGAGAATCCGTGTGCTGCTCCCCAGAGTGTATTTGTTTAGTAGAAGAAATTTCAAGGCTTAATTAGAGCAGATAAAGAAGTGTGAACAGTGGTTAATGTGACCATCCAACAGTCAAGATTTCATTAAATTTGCTTCATACAAATGCAGCTTTGTTGCCTGCGATAGCATACAGTAGTCTGTAATTAGGACTACGGCCTAGCATTAGTCAGTGTGGGATTGCATAGGTAGTTAAGCGACAGATACTACCTTGACTCCTTTCTTTTTTTGCCAGGGCTTATGATATTCATTCATTCATTCATTCATTCATTCATTCATTCTACAAATATGTATTGAGCACCTGCTATGTGCTAGGCACTGGTTAGCACTAAGAATTAGCACTGAAAAGACAGACAAATCCCTGCTATCCTGGAGGGGGGTATATGCTATTGACCATGAAAGCTAGTTATTACATGTAAGAAAAAAGGGGAAGAGGTAAATTTTAGAAAGGAAATCCCTGTCTTTCAGTTTAAAAACTTGCCTTCTGAGACCATGCCCAGGCTTTGGGAGTCTACTGGCCATTCATTCTATGCAAATGACTCAAACCTCACTCATCTTTTTGAAATACTCTTTTCTATTCTGGTCAATTGAAGGCCAGGATTTAAGAGCTTTTGGTTTCTTATTTTTCTGGCTGTCTCATCCTGTCTTTTAAACCATGACAGAAAAGGATTAATAGCCAGGAGAACAGAGGGCCTGACAACTCAATTCTGTCACCCAAGAGTACTTATTAAGCTGCCACCTGTACATAGCCCTGTGCTAGATGCTCTTGCTAATAACATGTGTGTGTCTCTTCTCCCTGCAGGACCTTGGCACGCACCAAACTTAACAGGAAACTGCAGCTCGAAGGCCCATGGTGAGTGTGGGGTCAGGGCCTTGGACGAAGCTTCACTGTGTGAAAAAGAGGCAGATATGGGTCTAAGGTTAATTACATCCCAGGGAGCTTGCACTCAGGGACATTATGGGGAGGGACTGCCAGGTGACCACATGAAGGTTAATGGCACTATTATATATTGAAAAGTCTATATTGTATCAATAAAGAGAAAGATTTTTTTTTAACAATGACATAATCGACCATAACCATTCCTTGGGTGCACTGAGATACAGCTGTGGAAAGGGGTAGTTATTAGAAGCCATATACACGGGAGCGCCTAGGTGGCTCAGTCGTTAAGCATCTGCCTTCAGCTCAGGTCATGATCCCAGAGTCCTGGGATGGAGCTCCCCATCAGGGTCCCTGCTTCTCCCTCTCCCGCTCTCCCTGCTTATGTTCCCTCTCTCACTGTGTCTTTCTCTGTCAAATAAATAAATAAAATCTAAAAAAAAAAAAAAAGCCCTATACACGCATACACCCATGCGTCTGTGCACACCCCAAGCACTTTGCCAAGGAGACTCATTCCACTGTCTTGGGTTTTCAAATGACTGTGGCATCAGCTAAAATGGGGAGAACTTAACTTTTTTTTTTAAAGATTTTATTTATTTGACAGACACAGCAAGAGAGGGAACACAAGCAGGGGGAGTGGGAGAGGGAGAAGCAGACTCCCTGCTGAGCAGGGACCCTGATGGGGAGCTCCATCCAAGGACTCTGGGATCATGACCTGAGCCGAAGGCAGATGCTTAACAACTGAGCCATCCAGGCACCCCGGGAGAACTTAACTTTTGATTGTTGTGTGAAACCCATTTGAAGATACCAAAATGCGGCAGCCTAGCATGGAGAGGGTTTAGGATTCTCTTTTAAAGCAAGGTCATAATTTCCGCATCAGAACTGGGGAAGTCTTGGCAAGAAGTCAACAGGGCAGGTTTGAAAACTGTGTCCGCCTCAGTATGTCCCAGGAGTGAAATGCGTGCTCTGTGAGTACTTGCCAAACGAAGACTCTTCAAATGTAAGAAAAATGGGCAAGGCTGCCTTCCATTACCCAAAGGCAGGAGGAGTGTGGCCGTGGGGAAACGGCCTATTGTTTTCAGTCTCAGCTTTCTTTTCTCTAAAATGGGGCTGTTGCCTTAATTTTGAGGATTACATGAGACAATAACCGTGAAAATACTTTTCAATTATTAACAGGAGCATGGATGTAAACAATTTTTATTAATAGGTTAGCTCTCTGTTTAAATGTTTCAACTTACTAAGGGTAAGAGTGGAAGGTTTTAAAAGGAGATGTTCTCAGTCTGGATACATAATATTTAAAATGCAGGTGACTCAGCTCCTGCAGGTTGTTTAAAATGGAGTTTAAGGAGGACAAAAGCAGAAGAGTGTTGAAGGTCACCCTTCATGCTGGTTTGCCTAGGACGGAGGGCTGTCCCCAGATGCAGGACTTTCTGTGCTAAAACCTGGATGAGTTGTTCACGCTCGTCCTGTTCCACCCTCTTCATTCCATGACCTCTAATTTTAGTCCTCTCATTTCTAACAGAGTTCTAATACACCTATGAAAATCAGGGCGAGATCCTTTAAGTGACTGGCAGTGAAGCTACCCCTGTGGTTCTGGGTGAGATTTCAGGGGTGTCAAGAGAGCAGGAGGAAGAGTATTCTATCGCATTCTGTTTATTCTCCCAGCCTCCTGTTATCCATCTCTGCAAAGAGCTGTGAGTTAAACAATGCACACCCAACACTGCCCACCTGAAATCAGTCACCATGTGACTCCCAGGCTTCTCCAACCACAAATATGCAAGAATAATGTTTCCAGAGTGTCAGTGGATAACATAAGTTCTACTGAGCTCAAACTTGGAAGGCAAGTAATCAAGGTGTTTACCTGATGAATGAAGAGGGGGGAGAAGGCAGTATCATTTCAAATATATCTAGCATTTTCCCATTAAGCCACGAAACTTGCAGGTATTAATCATCAAAATAAATGTGCCCTGCCCTTAGGTGCGTGCAGCCTTGCATGAGAGAAAGCACCAGTACAGAGCTTCGTTTCATCAAATTACTGAAGATGAAATAAATTTTGAAACAATATCCCAGGTGAATTAGACATTTAGCTACTTAACAAGAGGCTTTGCTAGGACCCTCGTTTATTATTTTGAGACGTTAAGTCAGTTCCTGCCAATAATTCAGTACCGTCCTGTTCACATCTCCATTACTCCACGGGCAGGAGATTCCAGGGCTAACGGCCAGACCCTATTGTATCTTGAGTTTGGCATTGGAAATGGTTCTGAGAGCTCCCACTGAGCCAAGAGTCAAGTTAGAGATCTCCTGTGCAGAAAAGGGGTGGGCATTCCATTATTCTGCCATATAGCAGAGTAAACTAAGTAGGATTTCATTTAAGCTGTGTTTCTCTTTTAGATTAGGTTAAATGGCCAAGATGCTAAAAGCTTCCTATCGTCCAGAAATCGAGTGCCTCTATCTGCTGATTCTGACCATTCTGGCTGTTAGTCATATTCTGAAAAGCTTTTGATAAGTGTCTTAAGTGTAGGGAGACATCTCATGTGTCTTGCTAAGAACGGGCACATTTTCATATGGAAAAGGTACTGCTGCTCCTTCTGTAAGTGTCTTTCTTCCTTCCGGGGTATTTTCAAGGCAAGGCTGAGAGTTTTACACCAAACTGTAATTTTGAGTTTCAAATGTTAGTCCTCAGTTTGGGGAGGAAAAAATGCTTAGAGGACAGGTCAGAATATCAACATTTCAAAGTGTACCGCCTAGAAAGATATCTGTTTCAGAAGGAAGTTCTTGAAACACAGAAAGCTCATTTACCAGTTGAAAGAAAGAAAGAAAGAAAGAAAGAAAGAAAGAAAGAAAGAAAGAAAGAAAGAAAGAAAGAAAGAAAGAAAGAAAGAAAGAAAGAAAAGAAAGAAAGAAAAGAAAGAAAGAAAGAAAGAAAGAAAGAAAGAAAGAAAGAAAGAAAGAAAGAAAGAAAGAAAGAAAGAAAAAGAAAGAAAGAAAGAAAGAAAGAAAGAAAAAGAAAGAAAGAAAGAAAGAAAGAAAGAAAGAAAGAAAGGAAAGAAAAGGCACAACATGGAAAAGGATAAAGCAGTATTAGTCCGCCTACCACCAAACTTCCCTCCACCCATCTCTGGTCTGAACTTGCCCACTGTGGACCACCTTCTCTCCCATCAAGACCAGAGGGAGGGTTCTTCCAGCAGCAGAAAATCCTCTTCCACCACCAACCACTCTGGTTGATGCTTAAAATTCTACTATTAGGACTTAATCCCTTTAGTTTCAGCTTTGATCCCAGTTAAAATGCAAATACCTCTGGGTGGGGTAACACTTTTAAACTGTTATCAGCCCTTTCCAGTCCACTGAGAAGGAAGGATCCGGGCAAATTTCGCTAGGGTTGTGAGGAGAGGTCTGGAAGCCAGAGAACTCTGGAGCAAATGAAGTGTGAACACAGAAGGAGGGTTCCCAGGGGCAGAAAACAACCTGCCTCTCCCAGCTGCCGAATCAGGACAGGATCTGAAAACAGGACAGCATACATTTACGTAGAAATCCCTCCACCAAAGAAGGTGAGAAAAGCATGGGACAATGGGACATGCTACCATTCTACTAAAAAATCATTCAAATGTCGGGGTCCATTCTATGACAAAACGTAATGGCTAATCCTCAGGGTTCAGCCTTTCTGTTCTAACTTTAACTAAGAGAAGAAGTTTAGCCTTGTTAAAGCTATTATCTGTTCCTAAACTGCATAGTATATAAAATGTAAATGTGATCACACCACTCTTAAATTATTATAACAATACGCCATTCTGTTTTCTTCCCCTTGACATTTATAAAATTCATTTGGAAGAGTGGGATCTACCTCACAGAGATTAGTGATAAATCATGTATTTTTAATGAATATCAATAGGAGAAACCCCATGACATAGCCCACCATCTAATTTGATTAAACTGTGCTTAAGGCAACACTACCTCTCTGGCTAGGGAATAGCTCCATAATGACTTTGTGAGCATTATTGCAGGCTGTTTTAATGATTTAATGAACTGCCTCTATATTTAGTTCAATAGCCTTAAAATGATTAGTGTTTAAGAAAAATTAGCTCACTTTGATTTGATTCTATTTGATGGTAAGTTTAAATAACCTAACCCTTCAAAACACAGTGGAAAAAAAATCCTAGAATCACAGCCAGCTAACTGCTAGAAAACATTATGCCCATCATTAATAACCGTTCATTTATGTTTAGCTACAGTATCCAGCCTGACATGCTCATCCAAGGAGCTGGGCTGTAGGAACAGGGCTAATGCCGCATTTCATCTTCCCTTTCTACCATAGGGAAGGGGCGGGGGAGGGGCTGAGATGGGCAAAGCATAAAAGAGTCTTCAATTTCGTATGTTGGGCTATAGGGCATTTTCTCTAGTTCAGATCCAAAGTGGGTATCTGTCTATACTTGGGGGAAGTCCCAGGTTTCTAAAGGAGGAGGAGGGGAAAATTGGTGTGAGGTTTTGAGCCAACCCCTCCTGCTGTGATGTGGGCAGCCAGCATGGTTAGGCTTGAGCAGTGTGGTCAGGAAGCTCCCTGGGACACCCTGATGGGAGTCAGGGAAGCTTTCTGCAAAGAGGACTGAGGCAGATGGCACTTTTTAACAAGGGTAAGTGATCTGAGAGTTGGTATGACACAGCAGGGACCAGAGCCAACTCCTTATTCTGAGGTAAAGAAGGTCAGAGCACACAAATAGAAGTCTGTTCTGTCATATCCCCATGGGTCACCACAGCACATCCACACCCCAAAACACGGAAAGTAATTGCAGTATTGGGGAACCAACTATTGCATTTCTTCTGAAAACATCCAGGCCAATTGTGTTCTGATGGTGCAGAACAGCGTGAAATCATCTTAGAGGACAGTCAGAGATTGGAAAGTCCCCTTAGCTTTGAACTTGAGAATAATGACAGGGAATATTTATTGAGCACTCACCAAGTCCCAGGCACCGTCTCCTCTTTACATCCACTCTAAGAGTGTAAAGAGTATGATTCTCCCCACTTTCAGCAAAGAAGCCAAAGCAGAGCTATCAAGCAGTTTGCCCATGGCCACACAGCTAAGGGGAGGCAAGGAAGGGGTGGTGTGGGGCAAACTTGAACCCAGGTCTGTTTGACTTCAGGTCCAATGGTCTTACCCACACTGCCACATTGCCTTTCACTGCCCCCTCTGTGCCACGTGATGTGCTGAGAGTATTAGGAGTTAGAAACAGGGACAGATTTAAAGAAAATGAATGTCAGAGGAGGGTTGGTGAATGTGAATATCCAGTGATTCACCAAGTGAGGCTGCTCACCCCAGCCTTCATTACTCAGAGCTGTCACTGTGCATTCCTGGGCCTTAGGGGCAAGAATGCAATCCACTAACCGTCACCACTCCTTGTCCTTAGGAAGGGAGGAGAAATATTTCTCAATGAACCATTGTCATCTTGATGACAAAGCCCTGTATTTCTTGGCATGTATTATATATTCCCAAGATGCTTTTCCTCTTTTCCTCTCTGTCTCTGTTAATGTCCCCCCTTCATCCACCCCTTCAACCTGCCCCTTCCCACACTCAGATATGTGCACGCACATGCAAACAACATGCACACACATGCATGTGCACACATGCACAGGCATAGGTTTCAGTCCCATTTGAAGGCCATTTACTGAGTCCCTAGTGTGGACACTATCACACAGAAATGAATGGAACAGGGCCTCTGCCCATGGCTCTGGACTTGGAGGAATACAGTCTCCTGAGAAGAGACTGTTTCAAATAATGATGCACAACATCCCATGGTCATAACCTCTTCCTTGGCATAATCCCAGACAACCCAATGCTTTTTCAGAGTCCTCTTTGCAAAAGTTTCAGTTTCCTTTCTCCCTTCTGGTATGACCCTCCCCAGGTCTCAGAGGCACCCCTTTTCTTTCCCACCCTTACTCTACACCTCAATCTTCCTTCCCCATCACTTCACCAAAAAACCTACTCTATAATTCTTGACTCATTTTCTCAAGGCCAACTGTTCTGACACACTCCTTCTGGACTTACATGTAAATAACTGAGAATAACTTGCATCTTCCGATCCAACAGGGGCCATGATCATCTATCCTATGCTGTTGAAGAGTATCAGGCCATTTGTGTAGAACATTACTTGATGGCAGAGTGGCAAATTCTTATATATAGCAGAAAATGTAAATGAATGAAGTAAGCCATATGGGAATTGGCAAACCGGAGATACACATCCCATCCAAAGTGGGCAACCCCACTCAGCAACAGCTCTTTGTTACCAAGCAGTGATGCTAGGGGGACCAGAGCACCCAAATTTTCAAAACAAACAAACAAACAAAACAAAACCACAAATAATGATTTTTGTACAAAACGTTCTAATTTTTTTTAAGTTAGCTCATTTTCTAAAAAGAATGAATACCCTGCAGTCCAAATACAGCCCACAGCGGCTAGTTTGCAACCTCGGCCCCAAAGTATAACACAGCAGCATTGACAAACTAGCTATGTGAGGACCAACATATGTAGGAATTTTAGCACGGTGGCCACAGCTCAGCGTGGAAAGATGCTCTCTCCCTGGATGTTCACCAACCATGCTCCGGACACTAAAATAAGCATATAGCATCAGATGAGACTAACATGTGCCTCTTGGGGTGAACCAAAGACTCTAGATGTTGCTGCTAATAGCTTTTCCTGTAAGCCACCCAAATCTCTAACTCTTGATGGGAAGAAAAAAAAAAAAAAACTCCCGGCTGTGCATTTGCAATATCCAATCGGAATTTAAAATTACTTGACCTACATTTAGATCTTCTGACTCTGGTTTTGAGTACTGTGTTCTTGAAACAGCTGCTGTGGAGTTGAGGATTCTAACCTTGCTTGTTATTTGCCTCTGCCCTGCCTCTGAGGGTTTCCTGTAATCATAAATCCAGTTGTTTTAATAGAAAAGAGCAAGTTTCACACAGAAGACATGTCTCGAAATTCGGGAAGCATTATAGGAAAGTAGGAAACCATGATTTTCTTAAGGTGGGGAATCCCATTAATTTCCCACTTGAAATTCCATCCTTTCCTCACAAGTGGAACACTTACCCCGAAAACTGGGATAAAGGGATAGATCAGTGGGTTTGGACTCAAAAGGGAAAATCTCAACAGGTTTCCTGTATGTGCAAAGCCACTTGAAATTGAGTATGTGTCAACACAGATTTAATTAACTCCCAGCCAGGACATATTGGAAATGATCCCAGAAAGTTGGGACAAAAGAGAAGGTGTTAATTTCTCAGCAGGAGAAAAAGTGCCTTTTAACTGCATTGGATTATGGCTCAGGACTGGGTAAATTTTCAGAAGATCCATTTCAGGTGGGCTGAAAACAGGTGGCAATAAAAATCAACAAGTTGTTCCTTGCCAATAAGTCTAGAAGACAGGACAGAGTCCAGTGACCAACACCACAAACGTTATTCAGTTATCCCATGTACGAGTAGTCCCAGAATCCCTGATTCCAGGAGGGATGGCAATGAGGTATCCTTAAGAACTTAAAATCAGGTTTCTCTGAAAGAGTTAAAACAGTTAAAACAATTTTTTTAAGTTGCACATATTGGGTATGGTTATCCACCTGTGGGAGAAAGCCAAGGGATTGAGAAGTTTGGGACTCTCAAACCCCAATTGATAATTGATATGGACTGAATGTTTGCTCCTCCCCCGACTCCCTGCCAAATTTCTTATATTGAAGCCCTAACTCCCCAATGTGATGTATTAGGAGGTGGGGTCTTTTCGAGGTAATTAGGTTTAGATGAGGTCCTGAGAGGAGAGCCCTCATGGAGGGATTAGTGTCCTTATAAGAAGAGAAAGAAACCCCAGGGTTCTCTCCCTCTCTACCATGTTGAGGATACAGCAGGGAGACTGTCAGCATCCTGGACGACTCTCATTGGGAACCAAACTGACACCTTGATTTTGAACTCCCAGGGTCAAGAGCTATGGGAAATAAATTTCTGTTAAGCCACCCAGTCTATGATATTTTGTTGTAGCAGCCCGAGTTGACTAAGACACTTGGGGAAGCAGAATTGAATACAATTGTGATTTAATAAGCAGACACAAAAATCAATGACATTGTACCTAGTTAGGAGAAAGCCTGGAACATAGGAAGAGAAGTCTTTGGAGTGGGAAATTGACTCTGTTTATTCATTGGGTGTTCAGGTGGGAGAGGCACTAAGTCTAGGGAATGTGAACTTCCTATTACCTGGAGAAGTGGACTCTGGGGCAGAAGTGGCTCATGAAGCCACACAGTGGGCAAGACTGAATATTCCCCACGAACAGTCCACTTCTCCACACCATCATTCCAGGCTCACCAAACAGACTTTTTAAGACAAATCTGGCCTCCCAAGCACAGATGTCAGGAAGGGGCTGGGCAGGAAGCTCGAGCATCAGTGATCTAAAAGCAGTTCTTTATTTTAAACTATTAAGAAGACATCTGGCTGCTATACATCAGTCTCCTATGAGCTTCTCTGATGTGAATCTGCCTCCCCAAGTCCAATCAGCTCCTGATAATAATACAGTGAAGAGCCAGACCCAAGAAAACAGTACATTTACCAACAAATTATCTTTTGGTCGGATAGCAACTCTGACTCCCCTCTATGCTCCCTTTTGTGTCTAAAATGTTTTCCACATGCCCAGCCCTACTCTAGGTGCCCAGAGGTTGTAAAGCATTGTCCTTGACGTCTCATACCTGCCAATCTACTTGGAAAAATTAAATTGGACACACAAAACAATTAGATAACAATATACAATAGCAGGTGATTGAGTGTCTGTATGGCTCATCAGATACCATTAAAGCTAAAAGAAGAGCACAACCCTTGGGGATTAGTATTATGATACTAGTAATCAAATAATATTATCACACTTCATCATCAATCAAGCAATTACACATATTTTATCTAATTTAATCCTCTGGCTGACTGGTTGAAGCAAGTGCTACCGTTCTCTCAGAAAAGATGAAAAACCTGAAGCTCAGCGAGCCCATTACTTTGTTGAAGTGTTAGGTCTAGTTAGAAGTCGAGCCAGGCCTCAAGTCCAGGGCTTCTGATTCCAAGGTCAGTGCTCCTTCTGCAATACCCAGCTGAGAACAGAAAAGGAAAAGGTGAATCCTGAGGCCATTTAGTGAGGGGAGAAAAAGACACAAGCTGGTTCTGACATTCAGGGAAGGCTTCCAGAAAGAGACAAGATTTGGGGGGAGAACCTACAGGATGGATGGGAGTCAGAGAAAGGGAAGAGGAGGTCTTAGGCACAAGGCCAGACCTTCCTCCCTAAAATGACCTGAAGTGCCCCCAAATCCTGCCCTTGTAAGTCAAGACAAAAACAACAGTTGGTGCCATCACTAGATCCAGGTTTTGTGGAGTCTGAAATTTGTAATATTGAAGAAAAACAATACAAATTACAAACATAAAAATACCCCAGACCCTCTGGGATAGGCCCCTAAAAATCTTTAGCATCACATAAACCCACCTCTGGTCAGTCACTGACATTCATAAGGACCCAGACTCTTTTCAGAAACCATCTGCTGATCCGTCTCTAAAGCTGTGAAAGTCTCCTGTCCTCCCCAGAATCTGACTTACAAAAAAGATCTGTATTACTTAGGCTTTGGTTCAGCTGCCAGTAGTGATGACAACAACAACAACACCAAACCAGTGGCATAAATGAAAGAAAAGGTTATTTCTCCCCATACAAATGTAGATGGTTTGGTTTACATGGCAACTTAATGATCATCCAGGACCCAAGCTCCTTCTATCTTGTTGCTCCACCATACTTTAACACATGGCTTCTGCCTCATGGCCCAAGATGGCTGCTTGGGTCCAGCAATCATCTATAGCCAACATAAAGGATCAACCGCTGGAGGACATGCATATTTTTCTCTTGAAGGATAGTACCTAGGAGTTGCACATATCTTTTATGCTTGCCTCCCATTGGTTAGAATTTCGTCACATGGCCATAGCAAGAACTATGGTCTTTATTCAGGATAACCATGCAAACAACTAAATGTAAAAGGTTCTATTACTAAGGAAAGAGGGGATATGTATATTAAGAATCAATTAGACACAGAACTCAAGTTTCTTTGAGGAAAACTGTAGAGCTCCCAGTGAGGTCCTAAAAATGGACATGATAGCTATGACTCTACCACTTGGAAGCAGGATCACAGCCAGGCAAGAAACGATCCATTTCATGCAACCTGCCTCAAGGCTTAATGAAAATCACTGGGGAGGAATGCTGAACATTTGCAGCTTTCACCACCATTAGTATTCTCAGGCCCTTGAAGGACCTAGCTCAGGTTTCTCCAGCAAACCTGGGTTCAATGCCCAGCTCCATCAGTTACCAGATGTATGATGCTAGGGTTACTTACTTATGGTTGCAAACGATGGAAACTCAACTCAAATTAGCTTAAATTACAAATGGAATTTACTGATTTGCCCCAACCCAGAAGTTTAAGATGTTGACTAGCTTCAAGAATGACTGTATACAACCACATGGCTACGTCTCAGTCTTTGACTCTGCTTCCCTCCAGAGTTGGCATCTGTCCCAGGTGGATTCTCTCATCAGGAGCAGCAAGTTCACCAGCAGGGCTTATAGTCTGCCTATTTAGCAACTCCCCCAGAGAAGGAGAGCCCTTTTTCTGATTCTCCTAACCGGAGACCCAGAGTTAACTCTGATTGGTCCAACATAGGTGATCTGCACATGTCCGAGCCCATCACAGTGTCTCTAACTGGTCAGGGAGCTGGGTGAGGTTGGCATCACCTAAATCACAAAGGCTGAGAGTGAGGGAGGAGTGGTTTCCCAAAGGAAACTGGGAATGCTATTAGCAGAAAAAGGGGAAATTATGCTCGTCAGGCAGAAGCAACAGAAGCTTGTTTTTTTTTTCATTTCTTAGTATAATACTAACTGCATCCGACAATTATAGAATTAAATGAGATAACGTGTATAAATGCATTTAGTATAATGCCAGGCATAGCAGGAGCTTCATAGATATATTTGATCTATTATAAGGAATTAGAGTCAGGAGTCAGGACAGAAACTTCAGAGCAGAAAGCCAGTAAAGTGGGGGATGGCTGGGGACAGATGGAACTGTGTGGCAGGCCAGAGGAGAGAAGTCCCAGGATAAGAGTGTGGGTGTTCCCAGGAGTGCACCAGCAGCCAGAAGCAGGCCAAGCAGCTTCAGCAGATCAGGGATCAGACCTGGAGTTAAGACAACTGTGGTAGAAAGGGCAAGGACCAGATATCAGGCAGGGCCCTGGAAGGAATCAGAAGCCACTTAGAAGGGTTTGACTGAAGCATTGAATGAAGGACCTCTTTAGGGAGGTGTAATCAGAGGTAAGGGAACCCTAATGAGTGTGAACGCCCCAGCTTGCAGCCAGAGAGGGCAGCGGTTTCCATCCCTCCCCTCAAGGGGCCAGGGGAGGAATTGCTGAAAGCCAATGAGAACTGGAGGCCCCACATAAGGAGGGGTCCCCTGGCTGGGGCTAACTTCGCAGAGGGATACAACCCTTACCCAAACCAGAGCTCTGTCCTCCAGCTTTCTGACTGCCTACCCGTGACTCCTCTTGGCCAAACTAGAGCACAAAGGAACCAGGTGATCAGTCAGCCAAGGTTGCCTTCCGAGGACACAGATGAAGGCAGAGATCTGGAGGAAAGAATTAAATATCTAGTACAGGGTGGGGGGTGAAATAGATGAAGGGGATTCAGAGTACACTTATTTTGATGAGCACTGAGTAATACATGGAACTGTTGAATCACTATATTGTATACCTGAAATGAATGTAACACTATATGTTAACTACACTGGAATTATTTTTTAAGTTTATTTTCATATGTAATATATAAAAATTTCTAATATCAGATCAAGAAAATGTGTGTGTGTTTATAGGCCATAATGGATAAATACATTTCAATCTACACTGAAATATATTTTGTCACCACACTAGACAGTGTCTAGTATGTCATATTTAATATATTTGTTTACAAAGTATGTTTTTTTCCCTTATCAACTTAAATAAAACTAATGCTAATTTGGTTTAAAAAAAAAAAGAGGGGCATCTGGGTGGCTCAGTCGGTTAAGCATCTGCCTTCGGCTCATCTCATGATCCCAGGGTCCTGGGATCGAGCCCCGTGTCAGGCTCTTTGCTTACTGGGGAGCCTGCTTCTCCTTTTCCCTCTGCCTGCTGCTCTGCCTACTTGTTCTCCCTCATTATCTCTCTCTTTCTGTCAAATAAATAAATAAATAATCTTAAAAAAAAAATCTAGCCCAGCCACATCAATGGCTTCTAGAAGGGACCCTAATCCATGAAATCTTCTGCCCCTGACACAAAGCTGCAGGGAAAGGAGTGACATTGAGTTTTCCTCTTATTTCATGATCTCCCAGCACTGGAAGAATGACATGAGCTCCAGAAGGTCAAGAAGGCATGGAGCCCCAGGAACTCTGGGCAACCCGAATTTCTCATGGACAGAAAACTGTCCCTGCCTATCCCAGCATGGCAAGCTGACCTTACCAAGACCTTCACCTCACAGGCGTCCTCCCCAAGGCCTGAGCCAATGAGATGGTGGTAGGCAGCAGAGGTGGGGGCAGTCTCAATCTACAGGGAGCTGGGGTAGTCTATGCCTTACTCCTGGAGAGAGCTTCTAAAGGTCTGCATGTCCACGGAGCCGTGACCTCTCACAACTATCTCCAATCTCCTATGCCTAGTCCATACAACTGGGCTTCTGCTTCCACTCTTCGTGTCTCCTACCTCCCGGCATACTGTGGACACTGACCTAAACTCCAGCCTGTTTGGCCTGGCACTCTGAAGGCTAACACTCTGAAGGCTGTCCTGGTCCATTGTACAATGGTGCTTACTAAATGTTTTTTGAGAGGGTCTCTAGTATAGCGATTCAGAGTACAAACCCTGAAACCAGTGGCTCCACCACTTACTGTGTGCCTTTGTGTAAGTTACTTGACATCTCTTTTCCCTGTTTCTTTATCCATAAGATAGGGACAATAATAGTACTTACTTCATAAAATTGTTGTGATAATTAAATTAATTAATAGCTTCACAGTGCTTAGAACATGTTTGACACATAGTCAGGAACTAATGACTTTTACCTGAATGAATGAAAGTTGAGCTGGTTGTGGCAGAAACAAGGGCTGAATTCAGAAAGCTGGTCTTGAATTATTAAGCTTCTCCTCCATGGGTGGGAAAAAAATGACCAATATATCTTCTCAATTATATTCTACTTGGGTTTGGGGGTATCTCCCTGGGAGGTTCCTCCCTTGATGATGCAAAGCCATGCTCCATGTGCTTTTGTGATTATGCTCATTAACAGGATGAGAAGTGAAGTTATTTTTGGTGTGTCTGGAGACAAATCAGAAAGTCCATAAGAACTAAATTAATCTTTCAAAAGTGTCTATTGGTGATCAGTGTGTGTTTACACAGACCCTTTGAACATGATGAAGGCGCAGTATGTGCTGCACACTCTGCAGAAACCAGCTTTCTGGAGGCTGAGGAATGTGTAGAGAACTTGTTGAAATAGCTCTTTTAAGCCAGTGTAATAAGCGATGCCCTCCCTGTCCCTCTTTCCAGGCTCTACCTTCACTGACAGTCCCACATAGATGGCTCAGCCCTAGATGGCAGTCAGGGAAGCCAATGATGGGAGAAATTGGGCCTCCCTTACCATGACTTAATATATAAAGCAAAGAATGAAACCAATCCCCTTTCCTTCAGGTCATGGTGAAATTTGGTAATTAAATTAATTCATATAAAGAATTCAACCTCTAAAGCCCCACCATCTCTTTTTTACTTTAAAAGATAAAGCAACAAATACTCATTTAAAGTTGTGAGTATGCTTTCCCAGTTCCTCTTTTGTTGCTTCCTGTTCCCATGTTCAGGCCTCCTCACCATCAGCAAGTAGGGTGGGGTTTCTCCACATCACGTTCTGAGGGTCTCTCCCACCACTTCCCTGTCTGGAGATCTCTGACACCAGAGCTGAAGCCTAGAGCCCTTCCTCATATTTGTCTGTCCAACGAGGGGATAAAAGCTGAGTCCTAGAAGTGTTGGATCTGGAAGGAATCTTACATATCGGCTAGAACCATCACTTCAGCTCACTTGATAAGGAAGCTGTGGTCCAGGGAGGAGACAGGACTTATACAATGGCTATTTAGATCCAAGAATACAATTTAGATCTCAAAACTTTCATTATGTTTGCATTCATTCATTCCCTAACTAGGATATTTGATGAATATTTTTGTGTATCTATGACCTGCTGAGCAGTAGGTAACTAAGATAGAGCCCTGCCCTCAGAGCTTTTATTCTCTCAGGGCACATAGGGCATAAGTGGACCATTTCCACAAAGATTTACAGCCCAGAGCTCTTCTTCTAAATCTCACAGCTGGTATTTGGACAACAAATTTGACTCTCCTCATCTATAGAAGATGGTACATCTACAGTTGAGATACACATCACTTACAGTCATTCTGACAAGAATGACAATAGCACCACCACTCACTTTAATCCATCTGATCTGTGATGACAAAAACAAAAACGAAAATTCATACACCTAAACACCATCTGTCCCCAGAAAGGTTGTGTGAATAAAGAAAGAGCATGACCTTAGGAACCAAAAAGACCAGGATTTGAAACTATGATCTATTGTTAATACCTCATGGCTGTGGGGCACCTGGGTGGCTCAGTTGGTTAAGTGTCCGCCTTCAGCTCAGATCATGTTCCCAGGGTCCTGGGATCAAGTCCCGCATCGGGCTCCCTGCTTAATGGGTAGCCTGCTTCTCCCTCTCCACCACTTGTGCTCTCTCTTGCATGCTCTCTCTCTCAAATAAATAGGATATATTTTTTAAATACCTCATGGCTGTGTAATGCTGTGCAAGTGACTTTGCCTCTCTAGCCTCAGAAATCCATAAAAAATTTCCTCATCTGCTGTTTCATAGGGTTATACAGGATTAAATGAGATAATGGATGCAATGCACTCAATATGGTGTCTGACACACCACAGAGCTCAAAATACATCAGTAGCTTTTCTTTCTCTGCCAGTCCCTTTTCCATAGTTAGCAATGGCAGGTCCATGACCGGTACCTTTGAAGAAATCATGGCATTTAGGAGACTTGGTAAAATGAGGCACCTAAGGGGAGGATCTGATCACAAAGAAAAACTCAGACCACTTTTCCTTTTGTTTCCTGGAGTTTTGTTTTTTTTTTTTTTTTGGTTTTTGTTTTTCTTGAAAGCTACTTTCTTTGCACATTTATCAATAAGTGTTAGAGTCTGCCCTCTAGTGGTTGTGGCACACAGTGCCAGTTTTGCTAATGACAATTCAGCCCCCCAAACGTCCCCCATCTGATTAACCTTCAGTGGTGCCTCTTGGCCTAGTCACAACAGATTTTTATCTCAACAGAAAAATTAAACAGGAACAGCTGTGACTAAAGTTAATAAGATTGATTCTTTAACAAAGAGGTTAATCCTGGCTGCACATTCAAATCACAGACACACACACACACACACACACACACACACACACACACACACACAAATACAAAATCAAACCAGTTGAATTTGAACCTTTGGGGAGAGGTTTTTAAAACTCTCCAGGTGATTCTGATGAGTAGCCAGGATTCAGAATCAGAACTTTCAAAACTCTATTAGAACTTGACAAATGACAGCAAAGACTATCCCCGTGATGCTAGCCCTCCCAGAAGCTCTCCACACTGTCCTTGCTGAAACTGGTTTTGGTCTCCTCTTGGGGAGTTACTTTCAGGCCACATGGCATATATTTTGGAATGATCTCAGTACTGGCAAATTTTTGTCTTTTGACAGTGGATTTGAGTTTGAATAAAAATCCTAAAGTGATTCTAAAATCAAGCCAGCTGAATATGCAGGGCCATTTTGCAAGATAAGCTGGGTAAGACCATTTTTGGTCAAAAACAACATATGGCCGAGGGGATGGATTTATCTCATGCGCCTCAAAACCGACACAGTGGCAATTCTAAAAGAGGGCCCCAACATTTTTATTAGTAACAGCTGTATTGGAGCCTGTGCACTGCTCCCTAAAGTACCGTCTTTAAAAGGCAATGTTCATCTGGACATGTGAGATCTGGTGGAACTATTAAAAATCTGCCTCATTCCTTAAGGGTCAAACCTACATTCAGAACTGAAATGGGGGAAAACTGGTGGAAGGGTCAGAACAGGACAGCCCCTGGGTTTTGTGGAACTCTGGTCACCATCCAACACTGTCAGAATCCAAGCTGCCGCATGGGAAAGGGACCCCGCTGCCGGCTGGCAGGCAGTGGCCTGCACGGGGAGTTACCGAGGGTCTCTGTTCAGGAGCACCAGGACTTGGCTTCTCGGGAAACTCCATGGCTAAGTGAGATGACTAAATACTGCATTGTGATTTTTGTTGGCCCTCGAAGCCCTCATAATGAAATTCTCTAACGCCGTATCAGTTAAATCCTAACTGATGAGAACACAAGACATCAGTAAGCCCTTATCATCCATCGTAAATCAATTGGACTTTATTTCCAACTCCAATATTTTGCAGTAATTTTCTTTCCCAGGTGAGATTTTATTCCTGTCTCCCACCTCCTCGATCTAATGTGAACAGTAACCATTGGGCCCTCCTGCCGTAGTCTCCTGTCTCTACGAAGGTGCTTCCCAATGTGTATTCCAAGGAACACTGGTTTTGTAGCATCCAGTCGTTTATTCCTTTATTCCATAATGATTTATTGAGCACTCCTGTGTTCCAGACAGGGGCAGATCTAGGTTTTGTGGGACCTGAAACTGCTAACAATCACGGAGGTCCCTTCTAGTAGAAAGAACACAGAATTGTGAATACAAAAGTAGGTTCTGGGCCTTGGAAGGGGCATCCCAGAGCTTAAACTCTATTACCTCACTGTGCCTTTGTGAACTGTTTCAGGCTGTGGGGTTATAATCATGAATAAAACAAAGACCTGCCCATGTGGAGCTGATATTCTAAAAAGGTAGAAATAGGAGCTAGAGATCAATTGAATATAGAGGAGGAAAAAAATCGATATAATCCCTGATTATATGTTTGGGAATGAAGGAGCTAAACAAAATTAAATAGATGTCTTCATTTAAGGGCTTCTCAGGGCCATTACAAGGCTGATGTGCCCCGTGCCCTCCAAGAGGGGGACTGTTTGCATCATTCCCCAGCATTATTTATCAGAGAATCCTTCTTTTGTGAGGCATCCCTGGAGACTAAATTCTGTGAAACCCACTTTGGAGAAATCCTGCTCTGTAATGTACTAGAAGCTCAGCACATGACATCATCCATCTATCATCGGCCGTGAAACTGGGTCCCCTTCTTGTTTGGGGAAAGCATTTGGTTCTTGTGCTAATGAAATAATTTAAATCATTTCTCATTATTGTGGTTTTCTAACTCCCCCTCTACTGTTTTAGGCATTTGGAACACTCCTCTGCTTCCAACATTTCAGACTATAAATCTCAAAATACACATTTCAAAACTTTTCCAATCAGGCCTTGGATTTTTACATAGCATGGGTTCTGCTTAAGGTAACGTGAATTCACCTTATGAGGGATTCTCAAATTTAGAAATGCAAAATACCAGGACGCCTCGTGGCTTCAAAATCATCTGTTATCCTGAAGAATCACAGAAGAGTCAACATTTGGGGTCATAAATCTGCCTTCGCACCTCCCTCCAAGCCCTCCACCAGGGCGAGAAGGCTCTTGTGTGAGGCCTTGCTTTCCAGTGGTAAGAATTATATTTGTCTCGGGTGCTGGTTCCAGAGACATCTGTGATGGCAGCCCATCCAGCTCTGTTCTCAGGGAGCTAACTTTAGCAGCAGATTCTGCATCTGCTGGCGGAGTTTGACACGGCATATGTTTTCCAAAGCAGCCCTTCCCAATAGCTGACTCCCTTCTCATGTGAGGACATTTAATATATCCTGAGAACTAATCAGCTCCCCCCTCTTCTCAAACATTTAAGCTATTTTTAATTTCATCCAATTTAACAAGCAGTCATGTCTGGAGCCCATCTTTTGATTTCAAAATAAATAAAAAAGAATTTCTATGACTCACAATAGATTTCACCTCTGGGCAGGCCAGCAAATTTATCCACACCTTTCTCCAAATAAAGTCCTTCTCTCATAGGCTTCCTGACGTCCTTGTTAACCCTTTAACCTCTTGAGGGGATTAAATACAAGTGAACCACCATTGTGGTGGTTTTAAAATATGTCTACAATTTCTTCAATTCTTCTCTCTTCAAAAGATGGAGCTTAATACTCCTCTCCTTGTGTGTGGTCTGGACTTAGTAACACACTTCTAACAAAGGGAAGTATGTGACTTCCAAGGCTGGGTGATAAAGGGCACTGCAGCCTTCTTCTTGGATCACTCACTCTGAGGAAAACCAGCTGCCATCATGACGGCAGATCTATGGAGAGATTCTCATGTTGAGGAACTCAGACCTCCTACCAATAGCTAGCCAGGATGTTGCCCCCAACCTTGTGAGGGAGCCATCTTAGAAGTGGGTCTTCCTGCAGCCTCAGCCAACCTCTTGACTCGTACCACATGAGAGTCTCTGAAGCAGAATCACCCAACTAAGCCACTCCCATGTTTGTGACCTACTGAGTGAGATATATATTATTGTTTTAAGCCATTGAGATTTGAGGTAATTTGTTACACGGCAATAGATAACTAATACAACCGTCTTATGGGTTCTTAGATGATGTCCCAACAGCACTCCCTGAGGTTCTTGTCTGTTTGTCTGAAACAGTTGGGCTGGATTGGCTGGGAACATAATTACCGAAGTAATGGGAAGGATATCCATGGCCTTTACCCTCTGGTAAAATTAAGTTCTACTAAATATAGTAGAGCTAGACTTGGTTGGTCCCAAGGCCCACTTTCAAGATTCTCAATGCCCTGGGGGGATGGGGGAGAGCCCACAGCACTCCCATTTCAATCCTGTTTGCTTCCCACATGCCACACAGCTGCCACTGCATATCTCTGAGGCCCATCTTCACACTCCTCCGGAGCACGGCCCAAGCCGCCATCATCATCCACCCCTTGGATACTGACTGAATCACACTCCCTGGGTCCCTGTAATTGTCACTGTATGCTGGGCTATCTAACAGCTGTCCTCCCCTCCATTACTATATCTTAGAGGTATTCCAAAGCCGTGTCACAGCTGATTGAACTATACACACAGCCGTCCTTCTTCAGAGAGACTGCCTCCACTGGGGTGCTGCATGCAGGTAGCAGCCAGGCCACCAGAGAAGGACCTTCACAGCCCTGTTGTTGAATTTGGCTAATCACACTTAATACTTGTTTTTCAGAATAAATTCGCCCCCAGATCCGGTAGGCCCCTCCTTGCATTTTTTGTTCTAAGACTTTATTTTTTTAGAGCAATTTTAGATTCGCAGAAAAATTGAGGGGAAAGTACAGAGATTTCCCACATACCCTCCCAACGTGCATGGCCTCCCCCCAGTATCAACACCTCCCACCAGAATGGTACATTTGTTACAACTGATGAACCTACATTGACACATCATTATCACCCAAGCCCAGAGTTTACTTTAGGGTTTGTTCTTGGTGCCATATAGTCTATGGGTTTGGACAGATGTATAATGACCTGTATCTATCATAATGGTATCATACGGAGTATTTTCACTGCCCTTAAAATCCTGTGTGCATCTCCTATTCATCCCTTCTCCACCCCAACCCATGGTAACCACTGATCTTTTTACTGTCTTCATAGTTTTTCCAGAATGTTACATAGTCAGAATCATACATATGTAGACTTTTCAGTGTGGCTTCTTTCACCTAGTAACATGCATTTAAGGTTCTTCTACGTCTTTTCATGGCTTGATAGTTCATTTCATTTTAGTGCTAAAAAATATTTCACTGTCTGGATGAACCACGGTTTGTTTATCCATTCATCTACTGAAGGGCATCATAGTTGATTCTAGGTTTTGGTAATTATGAATAAAGCTGCTATCAACATACATGTGCAGGTTTTTGTGTGGAAATAAGTTTTCAACTCCTTTGGGTAAATACCAAGAGCATGATTGCTAGATCATATGGTAAGAGTATGTTTAGTTTGTAAGAAATGCCAAACTGTCTTCCAAAGTGGTTGTGCTGTTTTGTACTCCCACCAGCAGTGTATGAGAATTTCCATTGCTCCGCATCCCCACCAGCAATTGGTGTTACCGGTGTTCCAGATTTGGGCCATTCTGATAGATGTGTAGTGATATCTCATTGTTGTTTTAATTTGCACTTCCTTGATGACATATGAAGTGGAGAGTCTTTTCGTATGCTTATTTGCTATCTGCATTATCTTGTTGGTGAGGTGTCTGTTAAGGTCTTTGGCTCAATTTTTAGTTGAGTTGTTTGTTTTCCTCCTGTTGAGTTTTAAGTGTTCTTTGTACCTTTTAGATACCAGTCCTTCACACCCTCCTTGCATCATCAGCAAACACAAATAAGTCCATCAAACATTCTTACACAAATATAAATCCTAGTCACTTATCTTAAAAAGCTCTTTGGCCCCCATAACAATGAAATAACACATGAGGAAGCTCTCAGTTTTTCATCTTCATAGCCCTATTTATTTATTCATTTATTTTTTAAGGATTTTATTTATTTATTTGACACAGAGAGAGAGAGAGCACAAGCAGGGGGAGCGGCAGGCAGAGGGAGAGGGAGAAGCAGGCTCCCCGCAGAGCCGGGAGCCCGATGCGGGGCTCAATCCCAGGACCCTGGGATCATGACCTGAGCTGAAGGCAGATGCTCAACCAACTGAGCCAACCAGGCACCCCATCACAGCCCTATTTAAAACAACAATAATAACACTTCTAAGTATATGTGTATATGTTGGCGGGGGAAGGGAGGTTGCTAAGCAGTGATTGGCCTCCCAATGGTTTCTTTCTGGAAAGAATGATGGCTATATTCATAAATCACCAAAACCTCAATTTGTTTTAAATTCTCCCCAAATACATTGTGCAGCACACTAGTTCTGCAGGGCGTTGGGGGTGGGGTGGGATTCGGTGGTCATCTTTGGGAAATGCTAGAGTGAAGGTGCTTCTCTACAATTGGACTTCCTCAAGCCTTTTGTATGCTAATTTTCATCATGAGGCACTAAAATAAGGGTTTAGATTAGGTGTGCTATGTTTCCCAAAGTCACTTCACCACAGAGCATCTCATGGAACTAGTATGATATGTAACACACTCTGTAAAATGCTGGGTGAGACCCAGCCCCAGAGAAAATGGAATGTGGCAGAATCAAACGTTCTTTAATGCGACACTTGCACTAGCTCAGCCAGGTCACCGAAGCTTTGACTTGCTCCCAATAAGTCTTTTTTTTTTTTAAAGATTTTATTTATTTATTTATTTGAGAGAGAGCGAGAGCACTAGTG
Organism: Eumetopias jubatus; assembly: GCF_037043125.1. Taxonomy (NCBI): domain Eukaryota; kingdom Metazoa; phylum Chordata; class Mammalia; order Carnivora; family Otariidae; genus Eumetopias; species Eumetopias jubatus. The sequence continues at coordinate 61,057,644 of NW_028274815.1, read as the reverse complement.
GGCGTGGAAGGACAGAAGGAGAGGGAGAAGCAGCCTCCCCCCACTGAGCGGGGAGCCTGATGGGGCTCAATCCCAGGACTGAGATCATGACTCGAGCTGAGGGCAGATGCTTAACTGACTGAGCCACCCAGGCGCCCCTGCTCCCAATAAGTCTTAAGAATGTGAGGGGAAGAGCGTTCCTTAAAGACACAGATCTGAGGTCGAAACACTCTTTAAACCAAAATAATTCAGGGACAGAAGGAATACAAGGTGCTCAATAGATATTTGTTGGTGGGGGAAATCCAAACTTGCTCTCAGTCATTAAGCTAGAAGAACTAAGATCTTCCACCTCAAGCCCTAAATTGGAAGCTGGGGATGCCAAGGCAGAGAACTATCCTAGTCAAGGCCTAGGTCCCACCCTTCCCTTTCAAAACACCTCCATAAAAAGGCAGGAGATGGGGGAAAGGGGGAGAAAAAAAAACTTTATTCTTTCAACATTGACCCACTTTGTTCAGGTCTAACAACTCAAAAGCAGCAGAGTCATTGAAACATGGATTGTAAAACTATAACACTCCTCAATTACTTCTTGTTGGCCAGACAAGCAAACCTATTATTTGACAATGCATCATGCTCCAAGGTAGTAAACTTTATCATACAGAGGTCATGAGAAAAAGACCACAGGTACAGTTTGCTAACCTCCACTAGATAATTTTTCACAGTTATCATCCAAGCACTGTGAAAGCACAAAAGATATGTTATCTTCGGGCTCAGTTTATTATAACGTGTGGGTGAAACTCCCTATAAAACCACTTACTAGGTAACTGTTACACGTTCTCCTGCACAGAAAGTCAAATCAGTAAAACATCTTTTTGACAGTGTCTTTTTAAGTGTCAGGAATAAAAGGACGTGCTCTCAAAGGAGAGGTAGCACACTATTTATCATTCCCCCTCACTTTCCCACACGTACACACACAGATCCCCATCACCTCTCTGCGTGCCAGAGACACTCAAAGGAATCCTTCTCAGTAGTCTCGTTTCTTTTACAGCTGAGTACTTCACGGCAGAATTGTTCGTGGATAAAGCTGCAAGTAACATTAACTCAAGATCCTATAGGTGCCAGCATTTCAAGTACTAGTCATGGTATTTTTTTTTTTTTCTCCTGGAGTCATAATGTTGAGTAAGACCCAGGAAACACAAAATAAAAGAATGATGGATTCCCTCAGCAAATTCTCTCAAGAGTCTCAGATTTAATATCAGAGCCTACGAGAGGTCGTCTCACTATCGCTTGAAATTTGGATTCTTTTTTTAAGAAGCTACCTCTCTCCACAGTAATGTCTTCATGGTCCCCAGGGTCACTTTCGCAGGGTGGAGCAAGTCTTGGATGATTAAACCCCAGGATGTATAATGACATCCCAGGAAACTCTGGGTTCGCAATCTTATCCCCAAAAGGAAAGACAGGTTAAACAGTTGTGAGATGGAGGATTCCTCCCAGAATGCAGTTCTCTTTAGAATTCGCTTCTTCCAAGAGTCCAACGAGTCTAGGAGCCTCATTATCCATTCAAGGCAAGGAAGCAGCTTTGTAGATTGGTATGCATAAGAGCAGTGATTTTCAAAGGAAACCATCAGTAATTTGGGGGGCTAGTTATGTCTCCCCACAAAAATCTGCTGAATAAATATCGAGGAGCTTATGTGTTCCCAATACAAAATAGGGGCTGTGAGAGAACAACAACAAAAAATAGAATATGCAGTTCCTATGCTTGAAAATTTTATAATTTTGTCAAAGAGATAAGACTTTTACACAGGACAAAGAACAATTAGCAAAATGTTAAACTGAATGTCTTCCAGTTAAAATGTTTCTTCACTACCAAAATATGCTTGGGCACCAGTGAAGGGGTGTGTAGAGAGTTCCTTTACTTGGAGCTGAGCTCAAAAATCAACTCAAGGAAACTGAAATACAGCTATGAACGCTTAATGGCTAAGCAAAGCCTCATTTCCAAATCCCTTCCCTATATCCAGCCATGTTGAAAGGTCTTTGAGACTTTTCTAGTGACTTCCCCAAGTATTCAACATTCAGTCATTCAATAAATATTTATGGTGCACTCTCTGTGGGCTGGTACATGGATACAGGAGTAAAAGACCCAGTTCATGCCTTCCCAGGCCACAGAGATAGACATAGGATCCATTCCAGGCCTAAGTGAATCATACATCAGGATACCTAAGCCAGACCAAGTGGATTACGGAAAATTTCTCAAAAGAAAATGATATTTGAATTGAGGTATGAAGGTTTGGGGGGGGTTAGCTAGGTGGAAAAGGGTGAAGGAAAAACATGCCACATGTTTCCCAAGAGGCTTGGGAAAGATTGGTGTAGTCAGAGAGCTGCAAGTCATTTGGTTTGTTTGGGGAAGAAGATGTAGGAAGAATTCAGAGGCAAGCAGAGATCATTTAAGCTAAGGGATCTGGGGAGGCTTCATGGAGGAGGTGAGGTTTGGAGCTGAGCCTTGGAAAATGGATAGAATTTCGGTTAGATAAAGTGGGAAGATGGGGACTGTGGGCTGTTCCTGTATTCCTGTTTCCTGCACTCTGCCTGGCATGAATAGGTGCTCAAAAAACATTATTATATGTTGAAAAGGTAAACCAAGTTATCGAGGCAGAAGCGTGAGCTCAAAGTGTGTTTGGAAGAGTGAATAGTCTAGTTTGTTGGAAGCCTAAAAAGACAGAGAAGGTGTAAGAGATAAGGCAGCAAAGGTAAACTGAGCCCAGATTAATGAAGTCTTATCTCTCAGCTAAGGAATATAGGAAAAGGCTCCAAGCAATGGAGAGGCATCACTGAATTTTGAGTTGGATAAGTGGCAAGACCAAAATGTACGACTGAGATCTCTTAGTAGGATGAAGAAGGTGGGGACCAAAGTCCAGAGACCAGTTAAGATACTAAGGATGCAATCCGGAGGGAAAAAATTCAGTGCCCAGCTAGGTGAGGGCAGGGGGGAGGAAGAAATATGCAGGTTAACAGGTTAGAGGTAGAAAGGAAGACACTGAGGAGAGGAGTGACAAGGCTCCGTATTCTAGATATGTAATGCTGCACACAAAACCACCCCAAACTTAGTGGTTTAAAGCAACAACCTTTATTCTACTTACAAATACGCAATTTTGGCACGGCTTGGTAGGGAAGGTTTGTCTGTGCTCCATGAAGGGCCAGCAGGGGTGGCTGCCTGAGGGCTGGGGGACCGCCGTCCCAGATGGCTCACTCACGCACCTGGCACGTGGGTGCTGGCAGTTGCTGGGAGCTCAGCTGGGGCAGAGGGGTGGTCTACTCTGTGTGCCTGGGCTTTCTCACAGCGGGGCGGTTCATTCTGAGAGAGAGGCAGGTGAGATTATATGTCTCTTACGACTTGGCCTCAGAAGCCACACCACCTCACTTCTGCCATTCTCTGTTGGTTGAAGCTGTCACAAAGGCCCACCCATTTCAAAGGAAAGGGGCATAGACTTCACCTCACAATCGGAGAATGACAAGGTTTTGGAAGCAGAAATGGAACAGGAAAGGTTGTTGCGGCCTGTATTGGGTTGAATGGTGTCACCCCACAATTCGCATCCACCCAGGACCTCAGAATGTGACCTTACTTAGAAGTAGGGTCTTTGCAAAGGTAATTAAGTGGAGGTCAGAGTGAATTAGGGTAGGCCCTAAATCCAATGATGGCTGCCCTTATAAAAAGAGGAGATGATCTGCAGACACAGAAGAGACAGGGACAGGGAAGAAGGCCATGTGAAGACAGACGCAGAGACCAGGGGTATGCTGGCCCAAGCCAAGGAATTCCAGGAGCCCCCAGAAGCTGGAAGAGGTAAAGAAGGAGCACACTTTGGAGGGAGCACAGCCCTGCCAACACCTTGATTTCGGACTCCTGTTAGAGACTACATTTCTGCAGTGGGTGGTTAATTTGTTAGGGCAGTGCTAAGAAACTAATACCAGGCCCTTTTTTTGAGAATACGCTCTGCCATACTCGGTGGCTTGAAGATTGGACATCTAGTCCTAAAATGTCCTATTAGGAGGACAAGCCGAGGAGTAGGTTCCAGTTTCAGGATTCGCTCAGTGGAGTTTGTCAGGTGCAGCAAATACCAGAACGGCGCTTTTTGGATGCGGGGCTGTTGCTCCCAGGACTGGGCTGGGACCAGAGATGCAGTTTTTAAAATCCTGGCCATCAGCAGGAAGCTCAGCACAAAGTCAGACGTCCTCTGCATTACCACTTCCTCTTGGGACTGAATCAGGTGACCACACATGTTTGTATGCTTTAATTATTTATAGTGCACAGTCCAAAGCGGTGTTCAACCTCCCTAATGAGTCAGGTGATTGAATCAAAGGGGAAGGGGATTCGAACCCCACATAGAGAGTTTCTAATAGACTTCTCTTGAGTTTACAGCTGAAGGGAAGAACTGCCTTCTAATAGACTAACAAACCTCTCTAAATCTTCTTCCAAGACCCCAGAGGTGCCCGCCAGTTGCTCTTTCATTTGAGAGCCAAAATGAGCACAATAAGTTTTGTGGCTGGCACAGATGAAATTAGGAATTTGTTAGTGAAATGTTCTAGACGCTGATTTTCCTGACAACCCTCTCATGGTCGTAGATAGCGGTCCCTGATCAACCAGAGGCCAATTAAAAGAGAGCAGCCGTTTCCCTCATCCAAATATTTCCACTTTACTCAAAATGGATTCCAAGCAGTCGTGGGGTTCTCGGGGATGCTTTAAATCCTTTTTCCTAGCTAGACAGCACTTTAGGTTTTCTGTTTAAGACTCTCACCATGGCAAAGCTCAAAAAGAAATCACATCTTGGTTTGGTTGGCCTCCCTGCCCACCCCCTTCCATACCTCTTGGTAGGGCATCTATTAATTTAGATTTCCTGGGAACTTGGGTCCCTCCTGGCCGGGGCTGGTAACAAAATCTATTAAAGATAATGATTTTTTTTCCTAAACTTTTTGGGCTGATCATTTTCCTGAAAGGTGCAGAGGGACGGAATTTTCTTTGCAAGGCACCAAGCCGAGACCATTGCAGGTGAGTCCTTGGAGGACTCTTTGGAGATGAGGAGTAGATGGAGAGAGGAACCAGAAGGTGCTCCCTGGGGAGGAAAATGGTAGGGGGTGGGGAGAGCCAAGGAGGAGGGAGAGAAAATGGTGAGGGGGAAAAGAAAGACATGAAGATCCCTTGCTGCCTCAAGACCATTGAAGATGCTGCAATTACTCCATAGGTTTTGAGAGTAGGTAAGCCCAGAAAGCTACACATAGTTGGGGCAATTGGGGAACAGGGATGGGCGTCTGTGAACTCCAAAAAGGCAGGACTGGAGCAGATCACCAGCCAGCCTCATAAAGACTTGCCACAGAACCCAAAAAAGTTCCTGTTTTCATCTTCATCCTCCCAAGTGATGACAACAGTCTTGTAAGAAATTGGGGAATGGGGGAGGGGGAGAGGGGGTTTGACAATTTTTCTATACCAGTCTCTAAATAAAGACTAATTTTTTTTAATGGGGTGAGTGATTTTCTGGTTATACTTGTAATAGAAATTTAAGCCCATAGTTTTTCCAAATTATAGAGAATAATGGAATTAACAATTCAGCTAACATGTAATATTTACTAAGAATTCTGTCAAGTTGTCTATGCACATTTGCTTATTTAAATCTCACAAGTTCTCTATGAGGTCAGTACTATTATTAAATGAGAGAACTAAGGCATAGACAGGTCACAAAATTTGCCAAAGTTTACTCAGAGTGAGGCTGTCCAACACCAGAGCCCATTTAACACTTACTTTCTACCACACCATTGTCTGGACAGTTGTCACACACATTAGAAGGCATAACATACTGAGTATGAGGGAATTATGAGATTCTTCCCTGAAGGCCTCTGCATGCTGTGCAGCAGAGGTTGCAGGATCACATTTGAAGCTGCAAGAGCTTTAACAAGCATTAGTCCCATCGGGGGAAACTGAGGCAATAGGGAGGACTTCCTCAAGGTCACACGACTACTTTGTGGCAGAGCTGAGTTAGAGCCTCCTAACTCTCAGCCTGAGACAAAGAAGACTCAGGTGTCAACACTTCTCAACTCCCAAAATTGACCAGTGGTGCCATCAATCCAGAAGCGTGTGAAAGCATCCAGGTGTGCAGCCCCAGAGTGAAGAGGAGCCCAAGAGAAAGAGCTGATCACAGCAGCCCACAGAAGAGGCACCGGGGACAGAGAGAGAGAGAGAGAGAGAGGGCGCATCTTTGCTTTACCCTCACCTTCTGGGAACGTAGACCCCAGATCCCAGGTCTGCTGTTGGGAACACAGAAGGAAAGAAGGTGTTGATGAACCAGCCCTCCAAGGGCTGGAAAGTTTATCTGAACAAATGGTAAAGGAACTGGAGCCGCAAAGAGAGCTGAGCGGCAGAAGGGCCTTCTTATTTGTGTTAACAAAACAATCAAACCTTTCCTTAGATCCCTTTATGGCAGAATAAGAAGGCTTTGGGGGATCCCAGCATACCTGTCACCGAGCATTTGCATTTCACACTGCAAAAACCCTTTAGATTAACGACCTCCCTATCTGCAAGATTTTCTTGTCTTAATAGTCGAGTTATGTGTAATACCAATCCTGCCAAGATTAAAGAGGAAAGAATTTCTGGTACGAAATTTTGCTAATGACTGACTAAGACATAAAATCTTGCTGCAATAAATTAACACATGTCTCCTAATATGGACCTACTGATTTATTCGAGGCAAAATTGCTCTGGAACCACACACCTGGGCATCGTCGGGACCCCCCCTTAGAAATGGCGGGCTTTATATTTATGCTCAGCTGCAGTGAACCCTGAGGACAGCCATCTGGCGCTGTAAGTACCAATAGCCCTGATGTGGAGAGTGGCATTTCTGGAATGCCGCAGTCATCCTGCAGGTAGTAGGTACGGAAGAGAGAAAAGGATACCTCTCTAGGCTCATCATCACTACCCAGGCACCCCACAGGCCCCTTTCTGGCCTTCTGCCCACTAGACGTTTTTTACCCAGTTTGTGAGTATTATCTGCCTTGGAAACAAGCAAATTCTGTGAGGTCCCTGTTCTGTGTACAAGGGAGCACAGCACGGCAGGAGGCCAGAAGAGCCTGGCTCCTGAGCTCGAGGACTCTGACCCCACACTGACCTGGTGCAAAACTCAGCTCTGCCATTTATTATTCATAATGGCCTCAAACAATTGACCTGTCTATGCCTTACCTTCCCCATCTATAACATAGGGATAACCATACCTACAAAGTTCACTCAGAATAGCCCTCGGCAGGGCGCCTGGGTGGCTCAGTTGGTTAGGTGACTCCTTCGGCTCAGGTCATGATCCTGGAGTCCTGGGATCAAGTCCCACATCGGGGTCCCTGCTCAGCAGGGAGTCTGCTTCTCCCTCTGACCCTCCCCCCTCTCATGCTCTCCCTCTATCTCATTCTATCTCTCAAATAAATAAAATCTTAAAAAAAAAAAAGAATAGCCCTCGGCAGACAGCAAAACATTCAAGGACAGGCATGGAGTTGGGCCCCTTCTTCCTTCTGATTCTCAGCCCAGGCCCATGCAGAGAAAGAAACTGACCTTTACTGTTCACCTGAGCAAGGAGGGTGCTAACATCTCCACTGAGTGAGCCCCACGACTCGCCCAGCATTAGGTTGCACTCCCAGCAGCCATCTCCGCTGCTTCACCGTTCTGTAAGTCCCCAGGTGTGGGTACTTTAGGTTCTTCAGACTCCAGTGTTGCAGAGTTTTACTGCTTTTTGTTTCCACCAAGACCTTTTTGTGATGCTGACAGCACCTAGTAGTTGTAAATGGAAGTCTGTCCATTGGCTTTGCAAACCTGAGTAGAACCAGTTCAACCCTTAGCACAGGACAGGAGTTTCAGAGGCTGCCAGCCTGAGTCTTTACATCCGGATTTATGCAAGTGGTTCCCATGATGACAAGGATTTCTACTCCTCTCCCTGCCCCTCTCCTCTGCTCCAAGTCTGGCTAAGCAGGGCATTTCCTCAGAATCGAAACAGCTTGACACCCCCTTACTTCCCCTCTCCCTCAGTTTTGACCACAGAAGGAATGTTGAAGTTTGCAGTGGTGGAGCACTTAGCAGCTTGAGATTTGTGAGAGAAAACGTAGTGTCGTGTACAATGGTGACTGGTACTCTTAAACCTTCCACAATGGTACTTCACTGGTCCATCCACAAGAACCTCTGGCAGATAAGAGGGAACAGGTCAGTGATAGAGCTGGGTCCCCTGTCAGTGGTCTTTTCATATGCAATATCTCCGATGTCTGCCCATCAAGAGTGAGTGTGGAGGTTAAAGGTGGGCACCCCTGTCTTGGCTATTGAAGGTTAAGTCGAACATTCTCCATGTCTCCCCATCACCCCCACTCCCATACACACCTGCCTAGCCCCTGGCCACCCTCTGCTAGGAGTTCACTTCCTAAGGACCTTCTCTTAGGGGCCCTGGGCATTGCCACTGGTCTTTCACCTGGATGGTCCCTCAGGACTAAACCAGTACACTTAGGTAATGAGCTCACTGGAACCCAGCAGAAAGAATTGGAATGTTGTCTTCACTCAAACCTTGCCATAGTCCCCATTCTTGACTGCCCCCTCAACCTGGTACTTTAACCAAGGGGATGGCCCAGTGACATGGTTCCTAGACATTTTTATCATGCTGTTCCAAGGTTTATAATTGCTATCACCAGGACATCCGTATCAGCATGCATTGTGTTTACCACATTCCTGTTTAAGAACCCAAGTGACTTTAAGGCCCACAATAAAAATGCTTTTCCTAGTTGTTTTGGTTCATCTCATGGTGGTAGGTAGAATTCGAAGATACCCCCTGAGATTTCTGCCCCTTGGTGTACATATCCTATAATAATACCCTTCCCTTGATGATCCCTATAAATAGGATGGTATCTCATATGACACAAAGGATTTTGCAGATGTATTTAAGGTCCTTAATCAGTTGACTGACTTTGAGTTAATCAAAGGGGAGATTATCTTGGATGGACCTGATCTGATTAGCTGGGCCCTGAAAAGAGATGAGAAGCAGCAAGAGAGACTCCCCTTTGGCCTGGCAGAAAGGCAACCAAAGTAAATGGCCATGTTGTGAACGGCCTACGGAGTGGCTCATGTAGCTCAGACTTGAGAGCAGCCCTAGGAACTGACAGCAACCCCTGCCAACATCCAGCAAGAACGTGGGTTCAGTCCTACCTACAACTGTGAGCTCACTCTGGGGCATCTTCTTATCACATCGATTTTAAGGTGGGGCTTAATACAGGCCCATTTCTGTTCAGCTTGTTCATCTTTAGTCTTTCTCCCCAAATACTTCTCACACATCTGTCCATTTTTGGCTTGGAGCTCCCTGCCTTTTATGCTCCTAAGTCTTAGCTCACTATCCTGCTTTGAAACAATTGCTAAATCCTCAGTCCACAGAAATCCTCAGTATCCCACGCCACTGCGACCTGCTAGGTTGGGTTTGATAGCCCAGCACCTGCAACTCAGCACAGCTTTGTTTTCCATTCCTGTCTTCATTTAAACAGTACCCCCCAAGAAGTGCTATTACAGACTTTCCAGGTTTGGAGATTGCAAAGTTCACCTGGCTATGTCCAGAGGCTAGTGTGCCTCAGAGTTCCATGCAGGATACAATTGGCAGAAACAGTAACTGGTATTCTCAATTAAAGTGAAGTCTTTGAATGAATGACACCAAACATAATTACAGTAAAAGTTCTCTGATGAACCAGCGGAAACCACACAAGCAAGGTTTTGCTGTATTTGATTCAGATTGCAGAAGGCTTCTCTATGATCAGCATAAGAAAGTGCTTAGCAGTTTTTAAATGAATGAATGTATGAATGAATGAACTAAACATTGTATTCCAGCAGCAATAGAATGAAGGGCCCATAAGAATGGTACCTAATTAAGTATCAGCATCTACAGTTTCTTGACTAAATGGTGTGTCACCGATTTACATACAAATGTCAGTAATACTAGTTACCCTCTGTGCTTAGTTGCTTTAATAAAAAGGTTACATTTCAAAATCCCATTTAATTGAGGGGGAGGATACACTAACTTCTGTCTGCATATGCCAGTCCAAAGATGGTAACTAAGCCCCTGGAGGTAACAGACACGGCCACCATGGAGGGCCAAGCAGTTTAGGGAAAATAACTGGCAGCCTGAATATTGTCCCTGCAAAGTTCCTATCCACAGAGTAATAATAAGCAATTTCTTTGGGAATTTCTTTATAAGTATTTTATAATTCTCAAAAATTGGAAATAATCAATCCACCAATGTAGGATGAGTTAAATAAATCGTGGTACCTCTGAATGGAATAGTATGCAGCCATTAAAAATATGGTACAGAGCTATATATATATATATATATCAACATGAAAGGATTTCATGACATACTGTTAAATAAAAGAAAAGCAGGTTGGAAAGTAGTATTTAAAGCATAAGTATATGGGGAAAAAAAACCCAGAAGGCAATGTAACAAATATGCTACCCATGGCCAACTTTGGGGGAGTGGAGCTTATAGGTAGGGTGTCCATATTCCCTGGTGTGTCTGGAACAGTCTAATTAGAAGAATACACCTGTTCACTCCCATTCAATTTACCATATAAACAGTGTTCTTGTTTATTACTTTAAGATTTTATTTATTTATTTGAGAGAGAGAGCACAAGGAAGGGGAGGGTCAGAGGGAGAAGCAGACTCTCCACTGAGCAGGGAACCTATTGTGGGACTTGATTCCGGGACTCCGGGATCATGACCTGAGCCGAAAGCAGAGGCTTAACTGACTGAGCCACCCAGGTGCCCAGTATTATTATTTATATGATAAATTATATGGCCACCCTATGGTCACCTATATGGTAGTTTTACTTTACTCTTATATTTTTGCTTTTTAGCATGTTCTTACCATCAAGAAAATAGCTATTTTTATTTGGGGGGGATGGGCAGCATTGTGTAATGTTCATGTCTCAGTTATTTAAATCTGCTGGTTAATCAAAAGTATACATTTTGGCTACTTCAGTGGTGCCTCCTAAATACCAGGCACTACACTAGGCGCAGGGAATCCAAGAATGACCCAATAGTCCCCATTCTCCACGCTGCAGAGCTCAGGGCCACCCACCACCCCTCAAGTACCATTTAAGCAATTTACGTGTATTATCTCCTTTAACAATGATAGCACAACCCATAAGCTCAGTCGTTATTCCCTTTTTATAAGTGAGGAAGTATCAGAGAGGTTAAGCTAGTTGCTTGAGGTTGCACAATCAGAATTGGAAGCAGAGCAGTCTGTTACAGCGCCCATGTTCCTAACTACCAGCTGGAGTGTATGGCCTGGGCAGACAGCAGACAATAATAGGTAAATACGATGCCATGTAGAAAGTCCTATGATAAAAGCATGCCAAGTGCTATGAGAACATGAGGCTGGACAGATAACCCAGCCCAGGATGGGGAACTGGGGTTTCTTGAAGATGGAAAGTGGGAATGGAGGAACATTCCAGGCAGAGGCAATAGAATGAGTGCTTGGTATTCGTGGACTCTTGGAGGAGTGGCAAGTAACGTGAGCTTGGTGACCTATAATGTGCAAACGGGAAGGGGAGGGACCAGGCTGGCCCATGGGGGGCTGGCGTGCCCACTAAGGAATTTCCCCTGGGCCCAGGAGACAATGGCTGGGTGTGAAAGAAGGGGAGCAGGGCCTTTTGTAGATGGCACCGGAGGTCCTATGGAATGGGAGTTGGGGGGTAAGGTGGTGGGCACTGGGGAGATCAGCAAGCCCCAACCACGTCAGGAGAGGATTCCCTATGAGGCTACTGCAGTTTAAGCTCAGGGCCCACCCCCAGCAGAGGCCCCTTCCAAGGCCTCTTTCGAATTTTGTATTCATAATTTTGCCATCTTTCTCTTATAAAGCCCCCTCTCAAAACTGTTGAATCTTCTGGCCCCCAAAACCTAGGTCTGTCCCCCCGTGAATAGTAATTATTTTCTTGTGCCAGCTTCTGAGTCCCAGCGCTTTAATAAAATTCATCTTCTTTAAACTCCTCTTTTGAGTTTAGTTTCTCTTCCTCTTTTTTAAAAAAGAAATACCTTGTTTTTCTTAATATCCTAATCTATTCTTATTTTCTTGTTTTCATTTTGCCACCTAGTTATATTTGTTACTGTCAAACTTCTGCTGTATTTCATAGCATTCCTCTCTCTCTGCTGCACCTCATAATATTTTAAAGTGTAAACAACAACAGAGTCTGGTGAACTGCAAATAGAAGAAGGCTGTACAGACCCCTTCCATCGCATAGCAGGGCCTTCTGCTGAAGAGCCCCACAAGGCCCCCTCTCTTCCTGTTGCCCAGCCTCTGACCAGCTTCTCCCCTCCTTTTGACCTCTGTCTCCAATTCTCTGCTAATTTACTTTCCCTCTGGCTCTTTTCTCTGAGCCTCTGACAGGCCCAAAGTCACTGCCCCAGGTCCTGTCTTTCCTCGAAGATCAAGCTCTGTGTTCTTCACCCACAATGCACATTAAGCAAATCGGATGATTATTACAGGGTTCCTCAAATATGGCACTCTTTGGGGGTGTTAGAGAAGGGAACAGAAAAGAGTAGTCCATATGCAATGGGTATATGCATTTGACTGCACATGCAAATCCACATGTCAATCTCACCCCCAGATTCTGCTGCTCAGGCCTGCTCTGAACGCTCATCCTCAGTGGTGAAGCACACAAAGTTTATCATCATCTGTGTCCTTCCTACCCTCCCCAGACCCATATCTTCTGAACCTTCTGGTAGCCGCACTCTGACTTCAATATTTAGCACCAATATATCCCACAAAGGGACCAATTAGATGTCTCCATTAGCAGTTTAGTTAATATGGTCACCTGACACATATCTCAGAATACAAACTCCTTGATGGAAGTGGTTGCTCTTCTTTGCTGTCTAGTGTTGGAACTGAGTCAGCATTTGTTGTATAAATGAAAATCCCCAAGTGGTAGTACAACCTCAAAATGGGCCTTTCATCGTCCCTGCTCACACAAGTCGGCCCACCTCCTGGATGGTCCACTCATCTCCTTCTTCATCGCTGGCTTGGGATTGTGCCTTCCTGTGCCTACTGCTTCCCACTCTCACCAGCCAAGAAGGCAGGAGAGAGAGAAGAGACATGCACAAAATTGTCTCAGTAACAAGTTCTAGGCCATTGAGCCTCCCAGGAGGGTCAAACACTATTCCATTTCTGAGTTCATTTTTGACTCGTTCAAGTCAAAGCAGCCAAACAAATGATCACAGGTCCACACTCACACTGTTAGGTCAGGCAATAGCAATCAAGGGTCCTGCTTAAAAACTGTCTGGTTGGTCCAAAGCACTGGCAGAATTCTTGCTTGGGCTACTGAAGACCAATGTCAACACATATAACATGAGGCCACATTGGTTATAGTTAGAAAGATGTGTGAGCAGAAAGGTCATAAGTGTTGTACAAGGAAAGTCAGCCACCGGGCCTTCAAGGGACCTCACTGCTTGGATGGTCTTCATGAATGTATCACTACCCAGCGCCAGACTCTCAACTGTGCAGTATCAGAAAACAGACTTGATCAACAAACCCCGAGATGATCAGACTTTCCATGGTAAACTCCAGCTAACTAAACTCACAGGAGACTGAAATGTAAGTCAGAATACCAGTTGATTCTTTTTACATGGATTATCTCTTTCCAAAAGCCAGAAAATTCCAGTCCCCCAAACCAAGTTCTACCCTTTCCCTGTGTCACACTGAATTAATAATGTGAAGTTTGTTTGATGGGATAGAAGCAGAGCTGGGTCAAATGGTAACTTTATGTTTAATTTCTTGAGAAACTACCAGGGTCTGTTTTCCAAAGTAGTTGTACCATTTTACATTCCCACCAGCTGAGGGTTAGAATGCTGATTTCCCCACATCTTCACCAACATTTGTTATTATCTTTCTGATTATAGCCATCCTGCTGTGTATGAAGCAATATCTCATGGATTTGTTTTGCATTTCTCTGATGTTGAGTATGTTTTTAGGTGCTTTTCAGCCATTTGTATATCTTCTTCAGGGAAATATCTATTTAGATAATTTTTTAAGTGGGCTATTTGTCCTTTTACTATTGAGTTGTAGGAGCCCTTTATATGTTCTGGGTACAATCCACTTACCAGATATACATTCTTTTTTATAGGTGTTAATGGCACTGTCTAAAATATTAAGGCATTCGGTCGCCTTCCCCTTGCATCATATATCCTTGGATCTAGAACTTAATATTTCTGACATTGAAATAACTTTGTGAAAAAAAGTTTATGTACATCTTCCCCCCCATACCTAAAAGCTAGAATTAAATCAATGGTGTATCTTACAATCACCAATGACTTGTTAAAGGGTGTCTCAAGGTCACCCAAGTTTGCCCATAGGTAGTTAAAGTTTTGTGGACAGAAGGGGGAAGGACAGATGGGAAGAATAAATAACTAGAAGGGGCAATCACCATCTTCTGCAGACTTGGGACCGTTAGAAGTGGAGTGTGGGAAATATTTCTTTTCTTTTCCTTTCTTTCTTTCTTTCTTTCTTTCTTTTTTTTTTTTTTTTTTTTTGAGAGAGAGAGCAAGAGCATGAGCAGGAGTGGGGCAGAGGGAGAGAGAGAATCTTAAGCAGGCTCCATGCTCAGCATGGAGCCCAACTCGGGGCAGGGCTTGATCTCATGATCCTGAGATCATGACCTGACCTGGAAATAGGAGTCAGATGCTTAACTCACTGAGCCACCCAGGTGCCCCTGTAAATATTTCTTAATACAGAAAAAAAATTGAAATGCTTTTCTTTAGCAGGCACAAGGAAGCCCCTAATTAGGTACCCAACTACCAGTGTTCACCAGAGAAATCAGTGGCTCTCGTAGTCCCAACCAGGAATCAAACCACAAGAGGCTAGAGGCTCTAGGCTTTGTTTCAACAATCTCTTCTGCACTGGAAGAGGGTAGGGGGGGTTCCTTGTAAACTAAAATGACAGATCTGCCAAGCCACGTTAAAGAGGCATTTTTTATGACACAGAATGGGCTCTTATCTTGTTAAGGCTCTTCTGGGTGTAAGGACAGAATCTCCCACCTTCGCCCCGGCTCAGATACAAATGGGTAGGATGGCAGTAACCATCCAGAGAGGGTGCTGAAACAAGGACAGCCAGCGCTCATGGGGCCTCGGCAGACCCCAGGGCAGGCGTGACCAGTCTCTTATAAAGCCAGGGATATAGGGTGACCCAGGGATCAGTAATCATAATAATAGGTAACATTTATTGAGGGCTGGCTGTGTTTCAGGCACAGTTCTAATCCATTTATGTGTAATTAACTCATTTAATCTTCACAGCAACCCATGAAGTAGACTTTTATTATGCCCATTTTAGAAATAAGAAAATCAAGGCATTGAGAAGTTAAGTAACTTGCCCAAGTTCGTGCAGCTAAGAAGTAGTGGAACCAGAATTCAAACCAAAACAGTTTAGCTCCAGAGTCCATGCTCTTAACCCCTGGGCTTTGTTTTACTTTGTTCCGGGTCAAGTTCCAAACAAATGCATAAACATGCACACAAAGAGGGATTAGGGAAATGTAAATGAATCTATATTTGTCCTCATCTTAGATTCATAAAGCTGAGCAGGATTTTCTAGATGATCTAGTCCACAGCCCCAAGACTTTTGCAGAGGCATCCGAGAGAGGTCAAAGATTATTTCATAATAATTCTAAGACATTATTTGTCTCTTTCACTGTAATGACATTTGCACGAATGATATCAAACTGGTGGTGGACAAAACTGTTGATGCCTTAGCATGAAACAAATGTACTAGTGGTCATTGTATTCTTCACTGCTACACAGCACAAGTTAAAAAGAAAAGAGGCCAGAGTTGCTTAAGAATGTCCTTGATGAAGCAGTAAAAATTATTAATCTTATTAAATCCCGACACTTGAGTTAAGAGGCTATGGGATGAAACGGGAAATACATACAGGAATCAGCAGCATTCCCAGCACAGTGATCCTGAGCAACGCACTTGTGTGATTGTTGAGTGGTAAGCTGAACCAGCGGATTTTATCGTGCAACATCATTTTTATTTGAAAGAATAACTGACAAATCATGATTCCTCAGACGTGGATAGGAGGCAGACATCTCAAAAATAACTAAATGAGCCTGCTAAGTCGTGGAAAACAATTGACAGCATTTGTTGCCAATGATAAAATTCAAGCTTTCAAATAAAAGTTTGAAATTTGGAAAACCTGGACCCATCACAGTGAGCTTGATGGCTTCAAAGGCTCCTCTGGGGGCACCTGGGTGGCTCAGTCGGTTAAGTGTCTGACTCTTGATTTCAGCTCAGGTGATGATCTCAGGGTTATGAGATTGAGCTGGCATGGGAGCCTGCTTAAGATTCTCTCCCTTTCTCTCCCTCTGCCCCTCCCCTCTCCTCTAAAAAAATAAATATATAATTAAAAAAATAAAGACTTTTCTGATAGATTGGTGGTGTTATTAACAAATGGATTTTTAAATATTCTGTATTTTGTATCATATGTTTGATATTGTATAATGGAATGTGTCAACAATCGGAAGATCTGCCTAACTCTATAAACCAGTATTTTCCAAATGACAAACACGTGATGTTATAAAATGCTGCCTGTGGGCGCCTGGGTGGCTCAGTCGTTAAGTGTCTGCCTTCAGCTCAGGTCATGATCCCAGGGTCTGGGGATCAAGTCCCACATCAGGCTCCCTGCTCGGCGGGAGGCCTGCTTCTCCCTCTCCCACTCCCTCTGCTTGTGTTCCCTCTCTCACTGTGTCTCTCTCTGTCAAATAGATAAATAAATAAAATCTTAAAAAAAAAAATCCTGCCTGAGTAAACAATCCATTCAAAGTATAAGATAGACTGATGGGTTTTAATGGAACAGAGCTTGAAAAGTTCATTTCCACATTTATTAGAATTCTCCTCCCTTTTCCAATTATGTATCTCTTTAAAGCTGGATTTTCTTTATATACTTCAGCAAAACAATATATCACAACAGACAGAATGCAGAGGCAGATATAAGAATCTGGATGTTTTTTACCAACCCAGACATTGAAATAATGCCACTCTTACAATATTTTTGGGTTTTGAAAATACAGTCACTTTTTAATTTATATTAACATGCAATGTTTTATTACTGTATGTTTACTAAACTAATATGTAAATATTTTAAATGTATCCTTTTTAATGTCTAATATTATAAATAACTATGAAATGCCTCACATAAATAAAAGCTCCTTGGAGTCTTCAACAATTTTAAAAGTCTTGAGAAAAAAAGTTTTCGAAACTCTCAGCTAGTCCAACATTTGCCAACCATATTTCAGAAGTAAATAAGTCTTCTTTAGAAAAAAGGATTATGGCCAAAATAAGTTGAAAACTCCTGTATTTAAAAATATATGTATAGGGGCACCTGGGTGGCTCAGTCAGTAAGCGTCCGACTCTTGATTTCAGCTCAGATCATGATTTCAGGGGTTGTGAGATCAAGCCCTGCACAGGGCTCCATGCTCAGTGGGGTGTCTGCTGGAGATTTTCTCTCTCCCTCTGCCCCTCCTCCCCCTCACGCTTGCTCTCTCTCTCTCTCTCTCTCATATAAATAAATGATCTTTTAAAAAATACATGTATATATAAGAGTATGCTTATCTGGATGAGCACTGAGTGATACATGAAACTGTTGAATCACTATATTGTACACCTGAAAGTAATATAACACTGTATGTTAACTAACTACACTGGAATAAAAATTGTTTTAAAAAGGAAAAAAGAATAAAGAGCACATTATTAGAAAAAAATACATGTCTGTATATGTAAAATATATGATACACACACACAAAAGCATTTCTTTATTGCAGGACTCTTAAGAATCACGTTATATTCTAATGGACATGGTGATGCTCTCGAGGGAGAGGATGGTATGCAGATTTCCCCAAATGTACTTGATCTCCAGTTCTTCATTCATGGACTATCTATTAACATTTTGAAGCACCAGTGTTCCTTAGACCACATTTTGAGGAATGTTGATCTAGTACTGTCTCCTCATTTTCAGATTTCAGAGAAATAAAGTGACTTGCCATACATTATACTACTAATTGACAATACTGAGATTAGGACTCAGGTGTTCAGACTGCTAATCCAGCATTCTCTCACCCACTATAACCCAGAAGCCTCCCCGGGCCTCATCTTCACTGGAAGGGATTACAGCACCAACTTCAGTTTATTTGCACCAACCAGTGCTTCTAATCTGTTGCCTTGGAGAGATAATCCTACAAAATGTAGCAGAATGTAGATTCCAAAACCTGCAGAGATTACTTTTTATAGGAGAGGGATTATCTCTGTAATCCAATTAACTCAGCAAGCCAAGGGAAAAAAAAAACATAGGCTTTAGATTAGCATTGGGGGAGGAGGAGTTGGGCAAGAAGTTAATTCATATTAACAGGTTCAGGAACCTCCGAAGTGCTTTCCTAAATCCTAATCATTAATCTGCAAGGTGAACCAGTACCTTTTGGAAAAAATATTTCAGCCATGAATCAAACAGTATTAATATTTAGAATGCATCCTTAGGAACGTCCCAGTTTCCCTTGAGAGCTGAGTACATTTCTCCCTGACCCAAATGACGGGCTTGTAACTTACTACACGTTCCTCTCTTCAGCTTGGCTGCCAGGAAGCTTTGAGTCAGGTGACATACACATCCAGATACCAAATCAACATTATGATCCCACAGATAATTCCCAAATTCCTGGAAATGGGAGATTAGTTCTATCATATGGGATCAGCTAACTAATCTTTCACCTCTCAGGGGGTCGTTTTGGCCATCTGTTGAGCCAAAAAGAAATTGCTGGCCACTACCAAACTCCCTAAACAATCTTCCCAGGTCTCCAGGCAACTTCCTATCTAACCTTACGGTCGCCACCGCTGACAATCAACGTGGTCATCAGATTGTTATTCTGCCTTCCATTTCAGTATCTACTATGCTAATATGATCAATAATTATGCAGAGGGCAGTCATACTAAACTGCTTTTATCCCCTGAAGGAAATGCTTATGTGCTCAGGATAGCCTGCATTTTCTGAGTATATTCCAAAATCTCTGAAGATTTTATTCATGCAAGGTAAGTTTGACCTTCAACCAAACTCAAATCTATAATTTAAAGTGGCCTCTTTGACTCAAAATCCTCTCCATTTCAATGCCAAATGGATCATCAGCTACTCTCCAAGTAATATTCGCTCCAAAGGAAGGTTCCTGCTACTGATCAACGCACATTTTTGCATTTCTACTCACAGACTTAAGTTCTGCTCTCCAATATGTGACTGGAGCTTAATTGACGGAGGAATGCAAAAAGAGATTCGCAGGCGTCTGACTACTGTCGACTCATTGACTTCCCTCAGAGAATTCTTTCACTTGTCTTTTAAATTTTCCTTTCTTGTCAAAATTGCAGGTGCAGATAAATGCTGGAATCTTATTTCAATCAGAAAGTGCCAAGAACAAGAAAAGATGGAGAATTTTGATTGTCGTTGAGGACAGAGCCTCAAACAGCTGGAGGCCTTCCATTCTCTTTTAGCTTCCATCCATCTAAGGGAAAAAATGCACTAAGGATTTCACTAAATTTGTGTGGAAAGATGAGGAAATTCACGCTGCAATGAAGAACCGCGCTCCCAAAATAGCATTAACCTAGAACAGCACTGCTGGGGGAGCGAGAGACCTTGAATGTGGTGGGTCCAACCTTGGGTAAAAGGTCAGAGGGATGCCCCCCATGGTTTCCACATGGCAGGTAGCCGAGGATGCCCTTGCTTTCCTTTCAGGGAGCCTTGAGCTGCTCAGGGATTTTCACGTCAGCCAGATTTTCTTCCTCAAGACGAAACAAATATATGTTTCAAACAATTTCTGAGTGAACCTGGAAACGATTATGAGAAGGGAAAAAAAAAAAAAACCAAAAACCAACCCAACTCTGACTTAGTTGTCATTCAGAGCCTCTCCTCTAGGGCGGGTCAAAATGATTTGTCTCGGGGTCCACCCAGTGCCGGCTCAGAAATCTGCGGCAGCCAGGCCACAGTGCTTGGAGAGATTCTAATGGGCTGTCTCCCCACGAGTCTGCTCCGGGTCTTCATGTCAGGGACTGTGTTTGTGTCTTCAGCCTCCAGCCCAGCTCCTGGCATAGACTAAGTGCTCAGAAACCAACTGAAATGCAGCCCCTCAGTGAATAGTTGTTCATGTGTGAGAAACACCAGAATCTGCCCCCGGGCCAGATTTTAATTCTTCTCTGTTTTTGGTCCTAATCATCCCCTTACTCTGAGCCCTATCATTTTCCCCTCAGCTCTTCCACTACTCAGACCTGCACTGCCCAATATGGTAGTCATGGCCCCACTTGGCTGCTGAGCACTTGAAATGTGGCTGATTCAAACTGAAATGGGATGCACACTGGATTTCAAAGAGTCAGTACAGGAAAAGAATATAAACTACCTCAGTAATTTTTGTATTGATTACATTTGGAAATGGTCATACGTGGGTATGTTGGGTTAAATAAAATGTATTATTAAAGTTAACGCCACCTGTTTTTTTCTTTTTTCTTTTTTTAAATGTAGTTTCTAGAAAAGTTAAAATAATCTGTGTGACTCACATGCTATTTCTATTTGGTAGCACTGACTCAGACCTTACCTGGCTCCCATTCAGACCCAGCTAGAGTCTACTACGACCCCTCTGACTTGATCAACATGGTGTCCAGCCAGACCCGCGCGCCCACCAACAGTTCCAGAAAGTCCCAGAAGCAAGTAGCTTAAGGTCAGTTCCACTTCTCCATCTGGCGGGCTACACCGCTCCAGCGGCAGGGCCCTACAATAGGCGTGCTCTGCTGCCCTCTTGCTGACAAATCCCGTTCCTGCAGCCTCACGAGCCTCCAGAGCCCCTCCCTCTGGTCTCTCCTGCTAACAGGGGCAGGCCTCCAGTCTGGCCCTTCTGCGCTTCCCACTTCCCCAGCCTTAGCATTCTGTTTTCAAGAGTAGGAATAAGAAGGAAAAAGGAGACCACACCTTTCAAAAGGAAAATGTGTTCTGGAGGAAGCAGTTTTTTTTTAAGATCACTATGTATTGCTTTCAAAAATACAGAAGTATATTGTAGTGGCCTTCACACTTCACACCTGGCACATTTTCAAGTGTACAGATTCCCAGGCCTCTCTGCTGGAAATCCTGGGTCAGGAGGTTAGAGTTGGAAGCCCAGGAATCTGTTTTTAACAAGTACCCCAGGTGGTCCTTGTTCCCCTAGAAGTTTAAGAAATATGGCTATTGAGCAGAGCCTCTCAAACTTGAAGGTGCTCTCTGACCTCCTGGGACCTTATTAAATACAAATTCTTATCCAGTATGTCTGGGCCAGGGGCCCGAGAACTCACACTTGTAACAGGCTCCCCCGTGATGCTGATGCTGCTGGCCCATGGCCATGCTTTGAGGAGTGAGTTTGTAGATACGCAGGCTCCGCGCCCCAGGTGTATCCTTAATAGCACATCTGTTCTATTTAGAATCACTACAAGCTCTGCTACAGCCTACCACTCCCACCGAGGCTTCTCTAAAAAGCAAACGCAAATTGTTCTTTCTATTGTCTGGAAAAGCAAGGATGCCCCCTTTTGACGGCTCAAAATATTTCCTGTAAAATGCCAGAAGAGGAACAGTAAGACTATTTCCTTCCAAAACATTTTTTAAATTACTAATAGTTAGAAAGAATTCCTTTCCCTGATAGATTAACTATTAAGCCCCATATACTGAAACCACGCAGGGATCCTGGCCATTTAAGATGACCATATGGTGGGGGTGACTCGGTGCTGTTGTGACTGTCACCTCTGGACGATCGCCCCCCAGGGTGAGCCACACAGGGGCATCTGGGGCTCTGGAAATGAGGACTATCCACAGCCTACAATCTTTAAGCTCAGTTTCTGCCTTTATTTCTTAACCCTTTCCTCCTTGGAACCTGGCAAACTTGCTGAGCGCTCTTAGATCTGGCACTCACCCTGGTCAGGCTGTTACTGCTCTCAGCTGTTCCCAGATTCTCTGAAAGTTTGCAGAGGTGGGAGTGGGCAGTGGATGGGGAGTGCCCTTATTGTATCAGCTTTGGTTAAACTATGTTTTAGAAACTTACTCTTCCTGATGGTGAACTTTGGATTTACTCAATGTTATGCCTTCCTTTGTTTCCCAAGACATCATGAGACTGCCTCATGAACTGTGCAATTTCCAGACACCAATGAAATTGCATTTATTTAAGGCAGAAGCCCTTTTGGAGGGGGACCTTATATGATCAAAATATGACATACACATTAGGAGATGGAAATTATCTGACCGTTCAGTTCTTGGCTTAACTTTCAAGGCTTGGAATATGAGCCTAGCATTTATCCGCATAGTTTCGCAGATTGGTGGTGGTGGTGCAGGGGGTTGGTTTGTTTTGTTTTGTTTGTTTCAAGGCCAAGAAAATAATCTATCTTAACAGTTAATGCCTTCCCATCCCCACTCCCACATTTTGAAAAGACTCCTTCCATAGTTACCAACACAGCTCCCATTAAAGTCAAATTTCCTTAGATGAGGAAGTCACTGAATGCCTAATTACACATGCAATGCTGGAAAAAAAAATATTAAGACTGCATTTCCATTGCCAGCTTTCTTTTCCCATTACACAACAGAAGATTTATCCTTTCATCTTGTGTGTGAGCATTGCTCTTGCAAGCTTCTTGTTCCATATAACATATATTAGTATATCATTCACTATTAGCGCCAACCTTGACAATCCAGAAGTTATGCCTCTCTCAATGTTATATATAGTCTTTCTTCTGAGCTAGAAACAAACCAAACCAAAAATAATCACCAAATCCCACATCCTGGCTGTCACTTACCCAGACAGAGTGACACTGCAACACCCCAGGGCCCCACAGATCTCCTGTGAGCTGTGCGGATTCCTGCCATGGGCTGCACCCACACAACTATCAAATGCCATTCGCTGGCAGAAAGCCCATTTAAACCTTTATCCAGTGGCATGTTCGGGGCTTTTTTCTGGACAGGTTGCTTCTGCCTGTGGAAATGAGTGCTCAGCGATCAGTCATTGTCCAGGAATCAATCTTAGGCCGCACAGAAAGTGACCCCACAGAACAGGTACCACACACATATGCACATTCACCTACGTTCATTTCCAAGGGCTTAGACCTCGGAACATTCATTTGGTTTGATCAGAAGCAAAGCCCCATACCCATCCTCTCAAACTCCAAGGTCGGAAAGTAACGAAAGAAAAACTGCAACCTTTAATTGGGCCGCTGCTGGTGGAGCCTCGGGTGTGTGGGTGTCACCTAGTTTTCCCAGGTGTCAGCAGAGACAGGATTTGATAGATAGCTAACTTGGCCCTCAACTCTCAGGGACAACTGCTTCAATGCCTGGATCTCCTACCGCTTCACATTGCTAGCGGGTTCCCCGGAAACGCGGCTGACAGACTGTTGAGCGGAGGCAGCTCCAGCAGGGGGTGGGGGGGCGCAATTTGCTGAGTGGCACGACAGACGTCATCGTGTCACACAGAGCCTCAGCAACTCACTTAGGGAGCCATCCACTTCCTGGGCTCCTTGCCCCGTGCCTCCGGAGATTCTGCCAGGATAAACCAAGTCATAAAAATTCAGTGCCCTAGACACTGGCATGTGGGGACTGGGACTGGACGCTGAGGCCTTGGGATTTTCTGCTTCTAGTGGCTGCTGTCATGAATAGTCCCAACTGTAGCTTCCCAGGCTCCTAATGCGAATCTTTTATTTGTGAGCATAGGAGCAAGAGGTCAAAGCCCCAGTAGAGTCTTCTGGGGTTCAAAGAATAGGAAGAAACCTTCTTTTGATTGATGGCACTGGCCAACGATGCCCCCTTAGAACCTTGGGAGATGTCCTTAAGCCTCTGGGTTCTTTTCAAGCTCAGGGCTTGTGCCTCCCTGGAGTGAAGGTCATGACCACTGCACAGAAGGCCAGCTCCTACCCTGGTGCCCACAAGCACACCCAATCGATAGCACTGATTTTTTTTTTTTTTGCATAGATCCCCTAATATATAAATTCTCCCACCACCCCAGTCTCTATCACAGTGGTTCTCAAAGTCTTTGGCCTCAGGACCCCTTTACACTCTTAAAAACTATCGAAGACTCCATTTTTAGTATATGTGCTGCCGAAGCAAGCACTATTGAAGACCCCACAGAGCTTTTGTTTATATGGGCTATATTTATGTGGGCTATCAATATTTACTGTACACACATTTCTGTATGTACCAGACAGACATCATCACATGTCACATAGCCTCTGGAAAACACCACTGTGCATTCATGAGAGACTGAGAGTAACAATGGCAAATAAGATCTTAATATTTTTGTGAAAATAGTTTTGACCTCCCAGACCTCCTGTAAGTATCTCAGAAACCCCCAGATGTCTGTGGATCACACTTAGACAGTCACTGACCTATCAAATGACTCTATTTATTATCTGGTCTGATACCAGATTTACTTATCTATTCATTTGTTGACTTGGCCTCCACCTGAATGTAAGTTCCATGAGTGAGACAACTTGCTCTTCTTCACCCCTGTAACGATAATTTCTGTAACAGTGCCTGGAATATAATGTGTACACAAAAAAGTCCTGGCTATTCCTCAGGCACTGATAATGATCTCAAAACCAGAGCGTGGCAGAAATTTCTCCTTCCCACAGTTGGTCTCCCTGATTGAACTCAACCAGGGTCCAAGTCATTCAGTGCTGACTATGGTTGACTAGAATCAATCACTACTTAATCTCAACCCCAGGGTGAAACCAAGAAGAGAATTACTAGAGCCAGAAGATGAAGTCACTAAGATCTGTTTTTTCTAAACTTTTTAAAAAGCCAGTTTTATGGGATATTTCCTGACTGGAATATCGTTCCCACCCTACACACATTCCTCCCTCCAGAATGTCCCTCTGCCCTCCCTGGGTCTACAATACAGGCAGGTCACCCTGCCTCAGTCTTGTCACCCACTCTCCTTCTTGTCAATCAACATTGTACAATGTTGATTATTTAGAAAAAATTCAGGAAGGACATGTACTCTTGTCACTGTGCTCCATGAATCAGCACATGTGAGTTTGGCTCCATACATTGAGGATGCAAGAAACACCACATTGATTTTCTAGCCACTCTCCCTCCTGTCTGGTGGGATATGCTGCACCAGGTATTTCAGCTACTTGCTCCCGCATGGCAAGCCCATCAGTGGTCATCACTGAAAAGAGCTGTCTCCAGGGGCACCAGGACCCTAGGAAACAGGTAGTTTTCTAAGGAGATGGAACTGGCAAAGAAGGCCAGTGTGACCAGAGCAGAATGAGAATGAGGTCAAGAGGGAGGAAGAAGCCAGTTCATGTTGGCCTCCTAGACCCTGGTAAAGAGGGGTCTTCACCCAAGTTGTGATGGCCACCACTGGATGGTTGTGAGTAAAGAGTGCCATCTCTGGCTTGCTGTTTATAGAGAGCGTTCTCACTGCTATGCAGAAAATAAACTGTAAGTTTTGGAGGAAAACCAGAATGATGACAGAAAGACCAGGATGATAGAAGGCTATTATAGGGGTCCAAATGAGAGATGGGGGTGACTTGGACCAGCAAGTGGAAGTGATGAGAGGTTGTCTGACCAAGATACATTTTGAAGATGGAATTGCTATAACTTGCAGTTAGATTGATATGGGTATAAGGGAAATGGAATAATCAATGATGATTCCTAGATGTTCAATCTGAGACCTGAGCAAAATCTAGGCAAATACACTGAGATAGAGAAGATGAAGTTAGGAGCAGATTTGAAGGATAAAATCAAGTTCTATGTTGAAGAAGTCCAATTTGAGGTGCCTATTGGACTTCCAATTGGAAATGTCAGATAGATGGACTTACGCAAGTATGGAGCTCCAGGGTGTTGCAGAGATTGGAGCTGAGGATATATATTTGGAAGATGTTGGCACATAGATGGTATTTAAACTCACAGGACTACATGTCACCCAAGAGAATATAAATAGATAAGAGGAGAGAAGGGGTAGAGGACTGAGCCCTAGGACATTGCAACATTTTGAGGTGAGAAAAAGGAGAAGCCAGAAAAGGAGACTGAGAGGTAGCAGGAAAAATAGGAGGGTATGCAGCAAGACCAAGCAATTAATTGCATCAAATCCTATTGAGAATTCAAGTAAGATAAAGATTGAGAATTGACCACTGGATTAGGCAAGGTTTTGACCTGGATAAGTACAATTTCAGCAATATGATGAGGATAAAAGTCTGATTGGAGTGGGTTGAGAGTATGGAGATTTCTAGGCTGAATGGAGGACCAAAGAGGGGCATTTACTTTTGTTCCCTCTTGGATTCCCACTAAAATGGCAATAAAGGGTTTAAATGCACAGACCTGTGTAACAGAGAATAAGAGAGGTGATAAGAGCATATGAGAGATGCTAATAACATTTTGAAATCTGGAGGGCAGATGGATGAGTGGTAACTGACCTAGTAGTCTGAAGAAAATTGAAAGCTAGGTACCTATAGTCTGGAAGTGCAAGAAATGGTCTAATTCACACCAAAAAACAAAACAAACTCAGGAAAGCTCAGGAAGTGAAGGTATCAGGTACTTATAATGGTGGTGGTGCTAGAGGGGACTGCAAGAAGGAATGAGTGAAAGCCTCCATGAGAAGAAGTCTCCTAGACCCTCTCTCCACCACCAAACAGCAAATGACTGCTCCTCCACCACCCAATCAAAAGACTAGAAGCCCAGAGAGAATGAACTATAGGGACTCTGGACTGGGAGAACCAAAGCAAACATGAGAGTGAAATAAAGGTTATTTCCACTGTGCAAAGTCTTAGTTGCATTCTCTCTTAGAGAAAATTGGAGGATGTATGACATCAAAACAAGAGGGCAAACCAAGAAAGAAGGACCCAAGAGTTAGGGGACCCAACATAGGAAATGGTAAAAGGGAATGCCCAGGAAAACAGCAAAGAGACGTCCAGGATGATGTCCATACAGCAGGCCTAGAGAGCAAAAAGTTCAGACTGGAGAATAGGGATGGAGGACTCCAAGAAATAATGTCTCCAAGAAAAAGAAATGAAAAGAAACATATGTTAGCTACTTTATACTTCTACAAGAGAGTTCGGGAGTAAGTTGTAATAAGTATAGAGAAAACCAAGCAAAGGACAAAATGAGGAAGTAACTCCAAAGAATTTGTACAAGAAAGGAAGTACAATCATAGTATATTAAAAGGCTCAGTTAGGACTGTGTATTAGTCATAATAACAATAAATATTGATTTAACCAAAATTGTCATGGACATATATTGAAAGGATGGTAGGAAGAGAAAGAAGGTAAAAAGACTCATTCTTCGTCTTCCACAATAGATAATAATACATAAAACTGAAAAATCTATCTATATAGATTTCCTCCACATTGTGGCACACTTGTTCCTGCGGTTCTTGCTATAATTCCCTAGCATTGCTCCACTGCCTGTCTTTCTATTAGGTCACCTCAAAGTTAGGCTAGTAGTCTCTGTCACCTCAGAAGTATGCCTGCCTCAGTTCCTCTGGTATGTGCGATTCATATGTCTCCAGACCTACCTCACTTTCACTAGAGTTAGGAAAACGTAGTTCCTTTTGCTCATGATTGTTTTCCTTCCCCTCTCTTGGTTCTCTCCCTGCCTTATATCCACCTCTCGCTCCATGAGCCAACCCAAGGCCCAGTAGAAACTTTTTCTCTCCGACTGATTCCACTGACTCCTTTCCCTATGGTGCCTCCCATACCACAGTTATATCCTGGTTTTTCTGTTGACTAATTTTCTGTGGATCAGATTCAAATGGTGAGTAGGTGCAGGTAAAGTTTACAAGGGGAGGATATGGCTGCCATCCTCTTCACAGGAAGCAATTGGCAGTAGCATAGAACTAATCCAGTCTGCGATGGTATACAATCAGAGGGAGAGCCTTGTCCTGTGGATGTCTCTTACGACAGTATAATTATTTGGGATCCTGTCTTGCTTGGGAGGATGGCAAATGAAGAGCAATAGCTGGCTCTGGTTATGTACTGAACAGCCTCAAATTCAAAAGGAGGAATGAATTACTAATCTGTCAAGAGAATGGGGGGATTCTAGATCCTATTCCCAAACCCAAGATCTCCTCTGGCTCCAAATTTTTCAAATTTGCTTTAAAGTAACTGTTCTGTTTTCTGTAACAATAATTTTATTGTAGCAAAGATTATTCATGTATCTCAAAATCCACTCTTTCCTTTTTAAGTAATAGTACTGTTAATTTTTACCTGGACACATGACCATCAGAAAAAAAACTATATCTCTAGATTCCCTTGCAGTGAGTTGTGGCTATATGTCTAAGTCCTAGGCAAAATGGGTATGTGATTTCTGGTCACATTCTTAAAGGTAAGGGATGTACCATCCCTTCACCCTTCCCTGTTCCCTTCCTGATGTTTGGGATGACAAAGAAAGAAGAGAGAAGGAGCCAAGGTCCCTGGATGATCCTATGGAGTGGAGCCCCTAAAGCTCCCCTGGACCACCTTCACAAAACAGAAATATACTATCTTGTTCAACCCACTGTTATGTTGGGATTCTGTTATATGCATCTGAAATTGTATCCTAACAGCCTCATCCTTCTCTTTCTTTAGCTATGTAAGTGTCAGACATGTACAAAATATCTAATTAATGCTTTGATCTTCCCATCCTTCATTACAGTCTTGAGTCCACCATTGATAAGATTGTCACTATGGTGATTTCCCCCTTAATAATGGAAATTTTTAAATTATATCTAAGATAAAGATGAGTCTTCTTTCTGAATGTTAGTGTCTACAGATGCTTTGGCTAGATCCTATTCCCAAACTTCAGGTGATAAATGACTGTCTTTAGGTAAGTTAAATAGCAAGTGTAGGAGTAATTGAATAATAATCTTTGAATAGTAATCTTTAAGCAGAACTAGTTGTGTTTAGTTCTGAGCATTCTAACAGAAATGATTTCCTTTTCAAGATGCCATCTTGTTCCTTCCCCATTTATATTGTTATTGCGAAACCACCCAATTTTAATTATCATTTAATTATCTTTATCTACAGTTGAGTGCCCCCCTTCTGTTGGAAAGCCTATTTTATATAAACCAAACCATGGGTAATTACCTATCAAAAGCAGATTTATCTAAATTCCCACTGAAACTAGATGAGACAGTTCCTTTAAGTCATAAAATCATTCAACAGTAGATCCAGAAAAGGACAGCATTAAATTTGAATTTATAGAATACCAATAAAATTATAGTCACCATAGGGAATCAGTTCTTATCTATACTGCCTGCTGTGGGAGTATGGAATCCCAGTTCTAGATTCATCTTCTAGGATGTATATTGTGGCAGATACTGTAAGTGGATTCACTCACCATTTTTTCCCAACCCACATTTTCTTGCCCTCTTCTACACAGAGGTTGGGGACAAAAAAAACATTAAACTTCATGTTCTAGTCCCATTTCATCCCCTTGCAGTAAGGAAACACCATATGACACAGTTCTGGTCAATGAGACATATGTAGAAATCTATTTAAAAACACAAATGACCAGTTTTTCCACTGTTGGGTGTATACCCAAGAGAATTGAAAGCAGGGACTCAAATAGATACTTGTACACCCATATTCATAGCAGCATTATTCACAATAGCTAAGAGG
This sequence comes from Eumetopias jubatus, assembly GCF_037043125.1. Taxonomy (NCBI): domain Eukaryota; kingdom Metazoa; phylum Chordata; class Mammalia; order Carnivora; family Otariidae; genus Eumetopias; species Eumetopias jubatus. The sequence continues at coordinate 61,028,020 of NW_028274815.1, read as the reverse complement.
TGGAAACAATACAAGTATCCTTCATCAGACGAGTAGATCAACAAAATGTGGTATATACAAACAATAGAATATTATTCAACCATAAAAGGGAATAACCTTCTGATACATGTTACCACAGGGATGAATCTTGGAAATGTTATACCAAGTAAAATAAGCCAGACACAAAAGGACAAATATTGGGGCACCTGGGTGGCTCAGTCGTTAAGCATCTGCCTCCGGCTCAGGTCATGATCTCAGGGTCCTGGGATCGAGCCCCGCATCGGGCTCCCTGCTCAGCGGGAAGCCTGCTTCTCCCTCTCCCGCTCCCCCTGCTTGTGTTTGCTCTCTTGCTGTCTCTCTCTCTGTCAAATAAATAAGTAAAATCTTAAAAAAAAAAAAAAGGGCAAATATTGTATGATTCCAATTACATGGGGTACCTAGAATAGGCAAATGCATAAGGACAAAAGTAGAACAGAGATTACCAAGGGCTGAGGGCAAGGGGCGGGGTGGTCGTTGTTGTTTAATGGGTACAGAGTTTATGTTGGAAATGATTAACAAGTTCCGGAGATGGATAGTGGTGGTGGTTGCACAGCACTGTGAATGTAGTAAATGCCACTGAACTATACACTTTAAAAATAGTTAAAGTGTTGAATTTAATTTTTATGTATTTTACCACAATAAAAATATGAACTAAAAATCTTTGTACCTATTTTTAATTAACAAATTATAAGTTTGGGTCTCTCAATTCTGTATTTTGCTAAAAGATTCAATATACTAAAAAAAATATTCCATATACTACTGAATAAATGAAATTTTTAATTCCTACTCAAGGTGCCTATAAGGCAGCTCATTTTTAGCCAAGGCTGACAAGAGGTAAAACCAACAATAAACAAAGGCAGAAGATTGTGGCTCCCTAATATTCTGTTTTGCTTCTCTATCTACCTTGAAGACTTGGAAGACAGATGGGGTTTGAGAGGAAAAAGGAAGAAAGATGTACAACCCCCCACTTGGTAATGAAGACAAAAGGAGTATCTTCACGGGGCAGGATATGCCCATGGCAGATGAGCAGGAAGGAGAGATATTCTTCACCGAAGTTTAAGGTAATCCTCCATTTTGGAGTATCTTGCCACAAGATTTTTTTTTTTTTAAGATTTTATTTATTTATTTGAGAGAGAGAGAGAATGAGAGATAGAAAGCACGAGAGGGAAGAGGGTCAGAGGGAGAAGCAGACTCCCTGCTGAGCAGGAAGCCCGATGTGGGACTCGATCCCGGGACTCCAAGATCATGACCGGAGCCGAAGGCAGTCGCATAACCAACTGAGCCACCCAGGCGCCCTTGCCACAAGATTTTATCTGTGTAGTTGGGAAGTTTGTCAGTGAGGGCGGGGTGTTAGCCCCCAGACCAAGCTGCTTCATGGCCTAAGACTCTACACAAAGAGGCCTTTCCCCTCATCTCCTCTGAATTCTGAGCCCAAGCCCAACACATGCTTCATACTTGGTAATTATAATAAGCTAACATTTGTTGAGTGCTTATTTTGCCAGGCACTGCTGGAAGCAGTGTGTATATTGTGTGTATATTACCTAATTTAAATCTTACAGTCTCTGTGAGATACATACATATTATTATTTCCATTTCACAGATGAGGAAATTAGAGCAAAAAAATATTTGGATGATCTAAGGTCACATGGATGACAAATGGCAGAGTCAGGATTGGAACCCAGGCAGTCTGCCCCAGATCACTCCCACTTAAACACTCTTTTATGCTGCTTCTTAAATCCTATAGATAATTGTTTTCTGAGTAGTGTCTCAGTCCCCCACTGTGATTTAACTTCAAAATATTTTTAGCTAGTACTGTCTCTGCCATCATCATGGTTTGTTTACAGAGGAACAAAAATAATGTATGTCTGTGTATGTGATTATACAAGTCAAATAACTTCCTATTTCATAATTATATTAATTAGGGTAACATTAGCAGCTGTTCTGGATACAACCCCAAAGTCTCATTTGCCTAACACAATGGAAGTCTAATTCTTACTAAAGTAAAGTACAAAATAGCTGTTCCTAATCAGATGGTCCCTCTCACAAACAGGCTTCCAGTATTATGGTTCCACCATTTTGGAAACTCGTGGCATCTAAGGTCGTCATGCTCTTCTGCATCAAGCAGGAAAGAAAAAGAGCATGGAAGCCTATCTGTTACAGAGTGTTATTTGCCAGGCCTGGAAATGGCACCTATTACATGGGCTCACAGGCCATTGGCTCAAACACAGTCACATGGCCATATCTAACCACAAAGGAGGCTGGGAAATAACCAGTTGTGTGCCTGGGAAAATGTGAAAATGAGTTTTGGGTGAACACATGGAAGTCTCTGCCAAAACAGCTTCCCACGTATTAATGCATTTGCCTAGTCAATGTTTTCACAGCCCTTCTGAGCCACAGATTTGAGTCTTTGCAAAGTATCCTGAACAGAGAGGATGGACTACCAATAAATTTTCCCCCATCCTCTTCTCAACTACATCTATTATTACTACCCTTATTCTTTTTTTAACCTTATAGATTAAAAACCCATAAGCAATGTAGGACAGTTTGAAGCTTTCACTGATTGCTCCCTTAGAGCAGTATCACCTAAGGTCTGACAATATGACTAAAAAAGATTCCCCAGCTATTAACCCTTTCGTAAAACTTATATTTTAACATCGTTATGATAAACATTTCATTCTAACAGATCAAATCACAATCTCAAGCAGCAGGAAATGGGGCTATGATTTTAGCCCCCTTTCTGTTTAATTTATACTTTAATAGTCTGATATGACTTCTAGGTTAATTGAAAGCATGCTTACGTGTCATACCTGATAAAAAGGGGATGGTAATGGGATCTTTCTATCAAAACTAGGAATAACCCCAAAACGCAATTGGTCTGAGTATCTATTATCAGTGAAATAAGGTAATAGTTAAGCTGTAAAATAAATTAAGGCATGGCCTTTATTTTTATGATTTATTTATCTATTTGAGAGAGACAGTGCATGCATGAGTGGGAGGAGGGGCAGAGGGAGAGAACCCCCAAGCAGATACCCCGCTGAGCATGGAGCCCAGTGTGGGCCTCGATCTCATGACCCATGAGACCGTGACCTGAGCCAAGACCATGATCTGATCCAAAACCAAGAGTCGGACCCCTAACCAACTGAGCCACCCAGGGACCCCGAGGCATGGCTTTTAAGACACATTAGTAGCATTTGATGATTTTTAAAGAAAAATCCCATTCCTTAAAAATTTAACATGATATATTCATAAATTGAGTTGGCAGTTGCCATAAACACCTCTTGCAACTATACTAAGAATATGTATGTATTTAAATAAGGACAAACAGGCAGTGTTCAAAAATGAAAAGAGTAAAAGCTATATTCAGGCAATATGGTTATGAGTGACTTTTTTTCTCCTTTCAAATTTCTCTTAAATATTTTTACATCATATCAATGATTTTCTCACAATCTATTGCAAAGAATGAAGAAGAAGAAGATTCCTTTCCTGTTTTTAATACACCTATAACAAGCCTTCCATTCTTGGGTGAGAAAGAGTTATCATGTCTCTCTCGTTTGGCAGAGTGCATAGTTCTCAAGTGAAGTGTAGGATTTTAAAAAATTACAGTTCCCTGATAAGGACTGAGGGAAATTAATTTTTTAAAGAGTGAGAAAAGAACACTTTCCTAAAGGGTACACACACACTGGTCAGTCTTTTCCAAACACTGAGAATGCCTGAAGCTTGCTACCCTGACCAGCATGTTCATTATTAAGAAGCAGGGAGGTGAAGGTACTCTTTGACTTAGAGAATATTTTATTGGCAGAAGCTCCGAAGAGAGCCTTTCTTTAAATATTCACTGTGATCAGCACTCCCTATCACCTCAGGGGTTTACTGAGAACGCCAAGAAAGTCTGTTTTGCATCCTTAGGCAAAGGTTAGCCATTTCAGGGGGTTGGTGTATGTGATTTGTTTTCTTATGGACAAAATAATTCTGTCCCTGAAAAAAAATCACCTTTTTTTCTCCAAGTCTTTCAAACAGTCTGAACGTCTTTGAGATTCTTAAGCTCATCACTGAGTATCAAAAAGGGCCACTATAACTAAGCCCACAATTTCCCAAGTTCATTAAATACTCCCATCCTCATGGCCCTATTAGGTGCTGGGACTTCCTTGCCTCACCTACTTGGATGTAACATAACGTCCAAAAAGACATTGCATAGTCTTCCCCATGAGGCAAAGTTAGGCATTTAAGGATCTATCCCTCATTTTATTCTATAATTTGGCCCAAGACATATGCAGAGAATTATTATAGCTCTCATATCCTGTGTTCATCATCTAGTATCTATTTCCAACCAGTCCTTCACATCTATGAAAGTTACCCACTGGCAGAAGATGCTACTTGGGATGGAGAACTATGTCTTGGCTATAGAAAACATAATGCGAAAGAAAATAGGAATCTGGATCTGATAACGGGTCAGGAAAATACTCTTCCTTCTTGTTTTCAGACAGTTTTCCGTGGGTCCCTTGTGTTTCTGCTTGACCTGTGGCAGTCTTTATTACAAATTCCCTGCTCCAGTGGCCAGTAATAGTAGACAGAGGTAGTGCTTGCCTCCAGGACAGAGGGCAGATTTGTTTGCTGTCCAGGATAATAAAGAACGGTTCTCTCCAGGGCAAAGTCTTGGCAGGTTTGCAAGAAACTCCCCGGTAAGACTGGTGGTTTTCTAAGCTCGTGGTCCTTCAGCCGTGGTGCAAACCCAAAGTATGTGCAGCATTCCCTTGGGCCACCTCCACGTCATCCCTGTGCAGCCTGGGGGTGAAGGGGGATGGGTTAGAATGTGAAGATCATACTGCCTACTGTATCATGAGCAATGCAGTCCTTTGTTTTTGATCCAGGAAGTTCATGCCTTCCTTCCACCATGCAGGAAATTGGCAGACTAACTTGTTAGCTTGAAAGTAGGGTAAAATCTCCAACTCTTCACAATTCTTGACTTTTCTAACAAGAGATAGCCCACCATCAGGATGAGGACTCTCCTTAACCACAGTAGAAGAGAATTTTTATCTCACAGGCAAAACAAACAGGTATATGTAATGGCTAGTATTAACGTGTGCCTTCCACTCCTATGTACTTATCATAGATGCCTCGCTATAGTAAAATATCTCCTGCACTTACCAGAGGACATAACTGATGTCAACTTCACACAGACTCATCAACTGTGTTCCCAGAATGTCTTGAACAAATGTAATGTCTCTATAAACACCAGCAATGTGGCCTGGCTACACACTTAGCTTTGAAGGGAGCTTTCCCAGGAGGAAGCTGGTCTTGTTTTCATTGAGTAGATCAGAGTTCCTCCAGGAAAAGACAGCACTTCAGAGAATGAAAGCTGAGATGCTGGTAAATCCTGCTAACTCAAATAACATTCAACTAGGAAACAGTAAAATACCTAAAAGCTGTATACAGATATCTGAGTTATAAAGTGAACATTAACGCCATGCCAGCCATACCTAAGAACATCCTGTAATTTTTTTACAAAAAAATTAATTACTTTCCATTTAAAGTGTTTAATCTTTTTCTAACGATGAAAGAATTAAGAAAAAAACATGGTAGAATCCAGCCATCTCCAAAAGTCATAGCTTTATGATACTGACTCACAAACTTGTGTTAGAAACTTTGATCTACACAGAACACCTAAGATGTAGACATCGTTAATGTTTTGCTATTAATGACCACCCAGGGATAGTGTAGGAGAGAAATTTGTTTCTAGTATCTATGCCTTGTATCTCAGACTAACACAACCCTTGAGATGTAGATTACATTAAATCAGATATTTATGAGACATTGTTCTCCTTTAATCCTATGTATATTGTGTTTCTGCTGTAAGCTAAGTAAAAAGCAGGTTTAGCAACTTTTAGTTTGGACTTTACCCTTGCTTTCTGCTGAAAGGATGGAGCCTTATAGTACAGTGGTTCACTGTTTCTCATCAGTAATGTCATTTGCTGCCAGTGAGAGGTTCTTTAACATCCATTTTGTTTGGGAAGAGGAGGGGGCAGTATTTTAAAGATAACTTTTTAAATGGACATTGAATCCAACCCAAATTTCTAAAACGTTTCTCAACTTTATAAACTTTTTCTTTCCTTTCCCTTTGAGATATATCCCCAAGAGACCAAAGCCAAGCATAATGATAAAAGTGCAAATTACAATCACACTACCATGCTGAAATACATTTTTACATATAATTTTGCAAAGATAAACAGACGTGAAAAGACATTGTTACAAGAATATGGGAAAATAGGCACTGTCATATTTTGCATAATAGGAGAGCAAATTGATATAACGTCTATATAGAGCAATTAGGCAATGTATCAAAGAATTTTAAACACAGAAACCCATCAGCCCAGATTTGAACTTGTAGGAACTTAGCATACAGGCACACTTGCACACAGGCAAAAGGACATCCGTTCAAAGTTATTTATTGCAGCATTTTTGAAGTAGCAAAAATTGAAACAACCCAAACACAATGCAATACTGCATTGCCACTAAAAAGAATGGCATAAATCTATACCTAATGATATGATAGGGCCTCTAAGAAAGGTGCAAAGGTGTATACATCATATGATAGCATTTGTGTAAAAATTTTTAAAATGGTACCTATACATAATATAGGTACCTTTGTGATGTGTTGACTTGACTAGCCAGGACTACATTTCCCAACATTCCTTTCTCTGTATATGTCCAGGTAGGGTGGGCCTCAAGAGACATTTTTGTAGGAGATTTGGAAAGCCGAAATCAAGGTTTCCAAGGTGGAAGCAGGCACATTTGAAGTTCACACACAGTGTTGTTTATCTGTTGGCACCTCTCTTTAGCGCAGCCTGCAACCGCTTCACCTTCTCCTGGATTCTCCTTCAGTTTCCCCAACTCTGGACCAGGTGTGTGCTTGGTTAGCTCTGTGAAGGGTACTGGCTTCTTCAGCAGGACACCCCCACCAAGTCAAGGGCAGAGAGAACGGTCAGAGGTTCTAATCTATCCTCGTGGATTCCAGCCCATGCTCCTGGGTTCCAGCTTGTTCTTCTCCAGTTTTTTTTGTTTTCCCTCTCCACCTGCCTGTCCTGTTGACTTCAAGCTCTAGCGTCACAGCCTTACATGGACTGTTTAGCTGACTTCTTCAAGTGCATCAGATAAAATCACCACAACAAACCCGTATGTAACATCTGGGACAAATAAGAAAGGGGGGATAGTAGTTGAGTCCAGAGAAGGATAGAAGTAGGGTGACTCAGAAGGGGAAAGGAAGGAACACCACTTGTGCTTCCAAGTGTTGCACGATGAGAATCTAGTACCTGTTTTAAAAATAAACATTTGAGACATTTGAAAATTCCTTAAGTTATCTTTCTCATATTTGCATGTAGAGATACAGAAATATTTACCCTTTGTTTCTATTCCTTTAAATAGAGTCAGAGTCGCTTTCTATATTTATAAAAGGTTTTGCATGTCACAGGGGACTGAAAAGGGAAAAGGGAACTTACATGGTTTCTCTTTCTAGAATCAGCCCTAAGTGAAAGAGAACAAAGCTAGGATATTGGGCCTCATGTGCCCTTTGTCTCTTGCTCTTTCTAACATCCTCTACCAAAGAATCCCATTTGTGGGGATGCCTAAGACTTATAGTACTGTGAAGCACTTAAAATGCCCTAAGATAACTCGTCCCTCTTAAGATTATATGTAATCAGCTTAGATAATCCATCAGTTATGTAACCAGCATCAAGTAGACTCTATGAAAGGTAGATCACGTCCAAATGGTTTGTTCAGTACGTGTGGGACGAACCGTACTGCATCAGGTCACAGTTCCTGGAGGAGTTCTTTGACTCGGGACTTTGGAAATAGTAAAACCTGTTTAAAAAATCAACATAACCCATGATAAAGATAAAACTGGATAACTTTATAATCTTTAAAGTGTTTCTGCACACATTGACTCATTTCTCAATTATATAGGAATAGCAAATATTAATTACCACATATCAGGCATTGTGCAAAAACCTCCACATACTCTGGGTGAATCCTGAGTGTACCATGATTAACTTCATTTTACAAATGAATACATCAAAGCTTATAGACATTGACACCCAGTATACCCAGGTAAGTCTCACAATTAACATTTGAACACAGACCACTTGACTCCGGAGCCCATGCTCTTCGCTAGTATTTCTCACTGTAGCCCACTGACAGAGGTAGGTTAAGTTATTAGTATCTCTATTTTACAAAAAAAAAAAAACCTAAGGACTCAGAGGGTATGTGATTTGTCAAGGCCACATAGATAAGGCAAAGAGGAAATCAAAATAAGAATATCTGACTCCATATATTACACTCTGGTGTACTTAACCCCAGCTGATTACGATGTGTATACATGAATGCATTCTTGCTTGACCATGTAGTCCTTACAGATTAGCAAATTCTTCTAACTGTGGACAACTAGAAGAATAGTCTATTAGCTATAGTAATCCTGAGTAATGTTTTTTTGTTTGTTTTTGTTTTGTTCTGTTTTGTTTTTTGTCCTGGACATGTGTTGTCTATTTCTTGGACATTTCAATGGGCCTCTCAGTGGGCACAGAAGTTCTCAGACTTTTGCAATTTCCGCAAATCTAATTATTGTAACTCTTCTCTGCTCCTACAGCTCCTTCTTTTTTTAAATTTTTTTAAAAATCAATTTAGTTAACATATAGAGTATTATTAATTTCGGAGGTATAGTTCAGTAATTCATCAGTTGCATATAACACCCAGTGCTCATTATACCAAGTGTCCCCCTTAATGCCCATCACCCAGTTACCCCATCCCCCACCCACCTTCCCTCCAGCGACCCTCAGTTTGTTTCCTAGAGTTTCTTACCTACAGCTGCTTCTATAGACAAATCCTCATAGCAGTCTCCTCTCCCCTTTTCTCTACCTGCAGACCTTATCATCTTTGGCAAGACTTGCTTTCTTTCAAGTGTCCCTTCTTTGTGCTACTTCCACGTTCCTGTTAGCCTTTAGATGTGTTTCAAGCTTCTGAATTTTAGGTAGTAATTCCCAGATTTGTTCCATGAGCAGAATTCTTGAAAATCTTATTGTTAAAGAAGTAAACTAGGAAATCAAAACGGCGAGCCAGGAATTCAAGAGTAATGAGCAAGCTCTAAGCAAATAAACAGGAGTAGGGTTGTAGGCAAATACCCCAGGCAGGACCTGTCATTTTGTTTTTAAAACATTTTTTGAAATATTTGAAACTAATACTAAAGCACACAAAATAACATACTAAACACCAAGGTACCCGCCCCCCAGAACTTTCCAAAACTAACGAAAGCATCAATTAATAGATTCAAGAACTATTATAAAGTCCAAATAGAATAAATATAAATTTTAGGGGCACCTGGCTGGTCCAGTCGGTTTAGCGCCTGCCTTCAGCTCAGGTCATGCTTCCAGGGTCCTGGGATAGAGCCCTGTGTGGTCATCACAGGGCTTCTCCCTCTCCTCCCTGCTCCTGCTCTCTCTGGCTAGCTCTGTCACTATCTCTGTCTCTCTTTCTCTCAAATAAATAAAATCTTAAAAAATATATACATATATAAAAATTTTTTAAAAACCAAATTTTAAAAGCACACACTTAAACACATCAGAGTAACATTGCTAAAACCTAAGGAAGAGGAGAGACTCATTCCTAGCTCAATGCAATTAGAAAGAAAAGAAACATTACCTTCCAAGTTGCAATAATAAAAAAATTAAAAATTAAAAAAGTATTCTAAAAATACAGTTAAATAAATGAATAAATACAAAGTTGCAAAAATGATACTGATGGGTGACTTCTCAACAGAAACAGTGGAAACCATAGGGCAATAGAAAGATACCTTCATAAGTGCTGAAAGAATATATCTGCCAACCCTGATGTCTTCACATAAGAAAAATATTCTCCAGAAATGAAAGCCAAAGAAAGACCCTTTCCAGAAAAACAGGAATGGAGAAATTAGTCACCAGATACGTGCAACTTAAAAAAGGAAAGTAAGCCCTGAGGGTTGCCCAAGCATGTAGGAAAGAATGTAGTACACTAGAAAGTATGTGAAAATTAGCTGTACCAAACAACACTGGCACTGGGTTAGAAATAGAGAATTCAAATGCATGACAACAGCACAAGAGGCAGGAGGGTGTTATCTGCAAACAATGAATCATGGAACACTCCATCAAAAACTAATGATGTACTGTATGGTGACTAACATAACATAATTAAAAAAAAAAACAAGAGGCAGGAGGGGGAGCTAAAAGGAATTTAAGTGTTTTAATTAAAGTAAGTGTGTTAATACACATTCTAAGGAATATTAGAAAGTAAATTATTAGAAATAAATTATTGAACACCTGTTTATGATAAATTAATGAAAGACAAGATCAAAATTATGTAGATCTAATATAATCTATTTTATAATAAATTACCTAAAACATGAGTAAATATGCTGTTTCTCATGCTTAGTTTATAATACAGTACAAGATGTAGCTAAAATAAGGGAGTTTTTTAGAGCGAGGAGTTGGATAAAAGGCATGATTTTCTTTCTGTAAACAGGTGCACGTGTAGGGACTCTAGTACTCGGCTTTTGGAAACGTTTTGTAAATTATGGATAAAATTCAGAAACAATTCCATATACATTATATGGGACTCAGTGTATTTAGTGGAAAAGGAAACACTTTAAGCAACTGAAGCAATGTAGGTTGAGGACATGGACCCTGGCCATTGCAACATGAAGAATGCCTTTTATTGTTTTTGAGGAACGGAGAAAGAAGAGTTATGAAAGAGGAGGTGGGAAAGAAACACACAGGAGTTCCTGGAGTTGCTAGAGGGAAGGTATACAAGGAAGTTGAAGTTTCTCTTCACTATCAGTACCCCAGTATCTGGCAAAAGCTTCATGTAACCACAAGGATATGCATACCCCAGTTTGAAGACCATTACTCTGGGTCTAAGAGAGGCATTACTGAGTCCCAAGCTGTGCACATTTTCAACTTTACTAGATACTGACAAATGGCTTCCTCAGCAGTCGAATCAGTTTAGACTCCCACAGCAGGACGTTCGATATAGTACCTCCACGTTACTCTGATTTTTCACTGGCATTGGGTTTTTTTTATCTTTCCCTGATTATTAAAAATGTTGAGTATTTTTTCATATGTTTATTGGCCATTTCAGTTTCTTATGTGAATCTCCTCTTTTTTATGAAGCGATTTGTCTTTTTTTAACAAGATATAGTTACACATTCTGGAGACTCATATTTTGTCATTTGCATGCATTGCAGGTAGCTTCTGCCAGTCCATAGGCAGATTTCTTAAACGTTTGGATGTCTCAGTTTCCTAGTATGAAAAAAATGAGCATAATAATACCTTGTTTAAAAGGTGTTAAGCCACTTAATCCTCAAAACAACTCTATGGTGTTGATCTCATAATCAAGCCCATTTTTCAGATGAGAAAATTTTTCTAGGTTACGCCAAACTGTTTACCACAGAGGTTGTACCAATTCTTATTCTGTCTTTAGAATATACATGTCCTTTTGCTCCACTTGAAATGATCAGACTTTAAAAGTTTTGCCCATATGGTATGTGTGAAATGAATCTTTGTTTTTTATTTTGCATTTCCCTGGTAATTTACGAGGTTGAACATCTTTTCATACGTGTATTCTCTATTTTTGGATCCTCTTCTCTAAAATGCCTGTACCTGTCTTTTGTTCATCTTTATTGGGTTATTTGTCTCTTTCTGGTTGATTCAAAAGTTTTCTTTATATATTCTGGATAATTGTGGCAAGTAGCTTCTCCAAGTCTGTGGCTTCTTTTTTTTATTCTCTTTATGCTAACAATTGATGAAAACAGGTTCTTAATTTCAATATAATTTACATTGCTTACCTTTTCCTTTTTGGTTATGCTTTTCTTGAGTTTATTACCTTTCTCTCATTAAACCTTTCTATGTCTTTCTATTGTAAGTGTATCTCTTGCAAGAATCATAATCAAATCTGATAACTTCTGATCTTTCCATATATGAATTTAATAGTTTTACCTTTGTTATCAGTGATATATTTAGACATATTTCTACCATCTTATTTTTTTAATTTACTACTTGCAATCCTTTTTACCAGCTTTTCTCCCCTCCTTTCCTGTCTTTTGTTGGATTAATAAATTCCCATATATTCACTGCAATTTTAGAATCTACGGATTGTGTATGTACCTATTTGCTTAGGCTGTCTTAAATATTTAGCATATATTCTTCTTTTTAAAGATTTTATTTATTTGAGAGAGAGAGAGAGAGTGAGAACAAGTGGGGGGAGGGGGCAGAAGGAAAGGGAAATGGAGAAGCAGACTCCTTGTGGTGCAGGGAGCCTGACACTGGGCTCAATCCCAGGACCCTGAGATCATGTCCTGAGCTGAAGGCAGACGTTTAACTGAACACCCAGGCATCCCAGCATATATTCTTTTTTTTAAGTAGGCTCCACACCCAGCATGGAGTCCAACGAGGGGCTTGAACTCACGACCCCAAGATCAAGCCTTTGCTGAGATCAAGAGTTGGATGCTTAACCAACTGAGCCACCCATACACTCCCACTCCCAGCATATATTCTTAAGCATAAATTTTTAATACACTCTAAAATCATTCCATATTTGCATGCTTTTAAGGACTTTAGCCGTATATGAAACAAAATTGCCAAAATATTGATTACTGCTAAAGTTGGGTGATGGGTAAACTGTCTTAAAGGACTTAGTATACTTAACTACCCACTGAATACACACACACACACACACACACACACACACACACACACAAATAATACTATTAAGGAAGAGTTTTAGTTTTTATCTTTTTTATAAAAACATGCAAAAATTGTTTTAGGGGAAATTTTTTAGTCACATAAATACATTTCCAAAAACTGATCTGTTCCTGTGCTCACTGTTTTTTGGTTGGTTGTTTTTGTATGCCAAGCTTTTCCTCTGGGTTCAGGTTTCTCCTTGATGGAGAAGAATTTTAATAGACTCTTCAATAAGAGTCTGTGGCAAATTTTACTCTCCCTTTTTTGAGATATAGTTTAACTGGGTATAAAACTCTAGGTTGATTGTTATTTTTTCCTCAACATAATATTTGAGAAATATTACTCCTTTGTTTCCATTGTAGATGAGAAACCAGCTATCTATTTAATTGTCATTCCTTTGTGGATAATATGTCTTTTTTCCTCTGGCTACTTTCAAGATTTTCTCTTTCCCTATTTTGCTGTGTCACCATAATGTGCCTGCCATGTGGATTTATTTCCATCTATACTCTGTATTTCTTTTTTTTTTTTTAAGATTTTACTTATTTATTCCAAAGAGAGAGAGAGCATGAGGAGAGGGGCAGATGGGGAGGGAGAGGGAGAGAGAGAATCCCAAGCAGACTCCCTGCTGAGCACAGAACCCTATGCAGGGCTCGATCTCACAACCCTGAGATCATGACCTGAGCCAAAACCAAGAGTCAGATGGTCAACTTACTGAGCTACCCAGGTGCCCCTATACTGCACATTTCATTTTTCTTCTGGAGCTCCTATTAGAAATGCCTGAAGTCCTCCAGAATGTGTTCTTCACATCTTTAACTATTTATATTTCCTTTATTTGGATACCAGGTGAACCTCCTCAGCATTCTTCCAATTTACTAATTCTCCAATTCTTTCTGAACTAGAGTTTGTCCCAGCTATTGACTTCTCTTTCAAAAACTGTTTTTATTTCTGCTCATGTTTGTTTCTTTTAGAAATATTATTCCTTAATTTATCCTTTGGAGAGGTGACATTTAAGTTGAGAAAGTCAAAACCATGTGAATTGACAGATGTAGAGCATTCTAGGCAGGAAGACTAGTTTTGGGAACTAGACATTTACCCCCAGAACTGTCTGCTCCTTAACCAGCATTTATTTTCAGTTGGACCTATCATATAAGCATAGCTGACTGTAACTCAGCACATTGACTGAATCTAGAGGCTTTTGGTGTGAGACTTCTGAGTGACTGACTGGGTTTTGGCATCAATTGGTACATACTCTGACATGCAGAAGATTTACTTCTGGTAGGTTAATTCAGCCATGTTATATCCAGGGATAAACATGGCCATGAACTGACTGAGCAACAGAATGCATGGTTTTAGTTGGAAGAAATAAAATGCAAGACTTCTTTCTATAGTTATCATGTGCTTTATGGAAATCAATAAAATACTTTTATAAATATAAAAAACAAAGCACTTAAATGTCATCACTTAGCACCATCTTGATTCTATATAAAAAATAAAAACTTGGGGGGGATGCCTGGGTGGCTCAGTTGTTAAGTGTCTGCTTTCAGCTGAGGTCATGGTCCCAGGATCCTGGGATCAAGCCTCACATCGGGCTCCCTGCTCAGTGGGAAGCCTGCTTCTCCCTCTCCCACTGTCCCTGCTTGTGTTCCCTCTCTCACTGTCTCTCTCTCTCTGTCAAATAAATGAATAAAATCTTAAAAATAAATAAATATATAAAAATTAAAAAAATAAAAAATGAAAACTTAGGGCACCTTGGTGGCTCAGTCAACTAAGCGTCTGCCTTCTGCTCAGGTCATGATCCCAGAGTCCCAGCCCTGCATCAGGGGTGGGACTGCTTCTCCCTCTCCCTCTACTGCTCCCCCTGCTTATGCTCTCTCTCTCTCTCTGTGTCAAATAAATAAATAAATAAATAAATAAATAAATAAATAAATAAAATCTTTTTTTAAAAAATGAAAACTTGGGCATTAAAATCATGTAGCAATACTCACAAAAGTGTCATATAGATGATCCAGATACTCCAAACTACACTTATACTAATATTTTTTTAGAATATGATTTAATTTGCAATAACCAAAATTTAACCCTGGTTTGAACTTGAATATCCCCAGTTGTAAAACTACTGCTCTCAGTCCCTGTGCATGGAAGAGAAATTTTGGATGGTGGTGGTAGCAGACAACCCTGATGTTCTTTTCCTCACCTTTGATAATACAGTCATGCGTGTCTTTTCTTCCTCTTCCCTTCCTTCTAGCCAGGGACCATTCTTACAGCTGCCTCTTTTGAACCGGAGTCTAGTATTGCATTTTCTGACCAGAAGACTAACATATTCACATATCTTGCATTATCTAATGCAGTGAGCTTTACCATCATCCTGTTAGATTGTCACTTCTCTAGGGCACAGGGTACTGATGCACAAGTAGGTAAGGCAATCTCCTTGGCACAACCACGCAGTGTGTCTACACATAGCACAGCACAGTGGTGCCACTGGCTGGACGCAAGGCCTCTGCCAACCATGGAATCACACTGAACACTTTTCTGTTATAAACTTAACAGTGTTGTCTTTGTGTAGCATTCATCTTACTCATTTTCTCATGGTGTTGCTTCTAAAGTAAAAAATATTTAGATCAAAAAGGGTTGACTACACTGAGCTTTAAATTTTTAACTCTCTTCTGAAATTCCTTGATAAAGTATAAATGATGTTAAGTTTTTTACCTTCTCACATTGCAGAAGAAGAACTATCATACTTTGGGGCTTGGCTAATTTTGGTAAATCTTTTTGAATGAAATAATTCAAATACAGAGGTTGTTTCCATGAAAAGAGAAAGTTCTCTCCAATTTCTCCTCAGGAGGAAGTTAGTGCCTTGAATGTAATGTTCACTTCCTTCAAGAGAACAACATTCTAGGCAAAGAACCTGCTGTTTCCATCAATATCCTGTTTCAATCCATTACCAAAAGCCATATAGAATGTTTAGTGCCCAGGAAATCTATGATCTGATGAACTAACAGATCAGTTAAGATAAAATCAAATTCACATTTAAAAATATTTCTTCTATTTGCTTAGAAGTGTAGGTATAAATAATTTCAATAAAATTAACTTTTAAAATAAATACAACCTGTTAAGGTAAGATGAAAGATTTCATTAGTGAACTTCCCACGGCTTTTGAGGTTTCTCCATGGCCTAAAGGGCTGGCAAGCTGTGGTTCCTGTTATCTCCTTCAACCACAAACTGTGCCTTATGCCACTTGCTAATTTTGTTCTACTTGTGCCAGCCTTATGTTAGCAACTAAAGCAGGTCAAGCTCTTTCCTATCACAGAGCCTGCCCAGAGTATCCTTCTGCCTCTTTTCGTCTTAACTATCTCCTCAAAGCAGTCTTCCCTGACCACCCTATGCAAAGTAGGTTATCCACCTTAGCCCGGGTCACAGCTTTCTGTGTATTTCCTGCATAGTACTAATTAGAGGCTTCAAGTTTCTTATTTCTTGGTTATTGATGGTCTTCTCCCTACACTAGAATGTAAGTCCCATGAGGATAGGAATCTAATTTGTCTTATGCTCTATCCCTAAACCTTATGTGCCTGGTACAGAAGTCTACTAGCCAATGGCATCTTCCTGATACAGCCACCTCAGATTTAGAAAAATAATCAATGTCATTCAAACAATAAATGCACAGATACCCATCTGAATTTCGTGCAGAATAACACAGAATTTAGGATATTCTGAAAGCCACAAACCCTAGCCTTTGGGTTTGAAATGATGAATTCATTTTTGTTAACTCTGAATAATGGCCACTAGAGGGAGACATAGCCAAATACTATACTCTTAAATTCTAAGATTTTTTCCATTAGAATTTTTGAAGTCCTGCAGCCCAAACTTCCTAGCTTCCCTGAAAGATGTCCATCCAACTTCTTTTAAAACAAACCAAATATATATGTATGTATGTATGTATAATGGAGAATTCCCAACCCTGTGGGACAGACTATTCTACCTCTGGTCATGGCTCATTTAAAAAGTCCTCTTGTCAAAGATGGCCATGTAGTAGGAGGGCCCTAGGTTTATCTGGTCCCTCAAACACAGCTAGATAATTGTGCATTCACTTTGGATACCCAAGATATTGACCTGAGAACTGATAGAACAGACTGCACAACTAGAGGGAGAGAAGAGGCCACATTGAGAAAGGTAGGAAGTGCAGAGACAAAGTTTGGGGAATAAACAGACTGTGGGTTCTGGGGAGGAGAGGAAGCCTTGGTCACAGAGAAAGGTGAGAGATGGAGGAAGGCACAGGGATAAACACAAGAACACTTCCCCAAAGCCATTGCCTGGGAAAATGAGAGGGGCTGATTTTCATGAGTTCTTGAAATTGGGGGGACTCAAAGACTGGAGTTTTGGAGGTCCACAGGCTTGGCTGGGATAGAGACTGAGGGTGCTGCCTACTCCCGGAGAGAAGGCAGGCAAACAACCACAGGGCAGACTGCACAATCTGAGGATCGCCTGGGGCACATGGGGAGAGACTGTTCATACTTTTGGCAGGGCACCTGTGGCATTGCCTCTCTGGAGACAAAAGAACTGGTGGGTGTCATTTCCCACCTCCCCACCCGACCACCCACCATAGGTGCAGAGACACCTGCTGAGGGCAGCTGACTGGGACACTGGCTGTTTAGCCTGCTTTATTCCAAATTTCCCACCCCTGTACTCTGGCACAACTGCCCTTCTGGGTCAAACCTGCATCAGTCCCAACTCTGTGAGACCCTTTCCCAGAGGACCAGCACAGGTCCCTACCACACCAGGTCCCTGAAGTTTGGAATCTTAAAAGGCAGTAGGCCTGGCTTGGGTAGAGCCCAGGGTGCATTGTGCTGCTCCAGGCAGGCAACCAACCCAGAGACAGACACTGGAAAACACCTGTGACACATGAGAGGAAATTATCTGCCACTCAGAAAGAGATTCCCAGGGAGCAGCATGCACTGACTCCCCTCTCTACAGACAAAGGACCAGTCTGGCACAATTTCCCTCTCCTGACCCTCAACATAAACCAACTTCATTAAACAGCACAGTGCCAACATGGGCTGCCTAACCTGCTTACACAAAGTCCTGCCCCCCTTAGCTCTGCTGGTTCTGCTTTTCTCAGGCAGATGTGCCTAAGGCCCATGCAGTGGGCTCCTTCCACAGAAGACCAGCACAAACCCCTGCACAGACCACATCTACTGACCACAGAGTTCTGCAAAGCTTCAGTTCTACTGGAAATCGCATCAGGTCTCACTTAACAAGCAGACCAGAGCACACATAGTTAAAACTTGCCACACTCTGGCCAAGATCCAAACACACCCCACTGCAGGCAAGGAGAGCTTCTATAGATGACTGGCCTAAGGGATAGAGCAGCAGAAACACAGGAGCAGAGAGCGTACAGCACATACCAGAGACACTCCCAGAAGCACCAGGCCCTGGACACTATATGACCTCTTCTTCATAAAGCATTACTCTCAGGAACAGGAAACATAACAGGCTCTTCTAACACAGAGAAGAAGGCAGACATCTAGACAAAATGCCAAGATACAGGAATTCCTCTGAAAAGAAAGAATAAGAAAAGATCATGGCCACAGCTCTAATTAAAGCAGAAAAAGTAATATGCCTGATCCAGAATTTAAAGGAATAATCATAAGGATACTAGCTGGGCTTGGAGAAAAGACTGGAAGACTTAGGTCCCTGGAGTCTTATACCTGATACCTTATACATTTACTAAGATATAAAAGAGCTAAAAAACAATCAGGATGAAAGGAAAAATGCAATAACAATGATTTGAAACTGACTAGATGTCATGACCACAAAGATGAAAGAAACAGAGGAATGAATAACTGCTATAGAAGACAAAATAATGGAAAATAATGAAGCTGAACAAAAGAGAGAAAGAAAAACTTTGGATAAGTGCCTCCATCACCTAATAATAATCATATCATAGGAGTTCCAGGTGAAGGGAGAAAAGAAAAAATTAATTAATTAATTAACTTTAAAATTTAAAAAAAAGAACAGAGAGAGAAGGGGGGAAGAAAATTTATTTGAGGTAATTTTAGATGATAAATTCTCTAATCTGGGGAAGGAAACAGACATCCAGATCCAAGAGGCACAGAAAACTCCCATCAAAATCAACAAAAGCAGGCCAACACCAAGACCTACTGTAATAAAATTTGCAAAATAGAGTGATAAAGAAAAAATTCTAAAAGCACCAAGACAAAAGAAGTCCCTAACTTACAAGGGGAGACCCATAGGGCTAGCTGCAGATTTCTCAACAGAAACCTGGCAAGCCAGAAGACAGTGGCAGGATATAGTCAACATGCAGAATGGGAAAAATCTGCAGCCAAGAATATTTGATCTAGCAAGGCTATCATTCAGAATGGAAGGACAGATAAAGTGTTTCCCAGACAAACAAAAGCTAAAGGAGTTCATGACCACTAAACCAGCCCTGCAAGAAATATTAAAGGGGACTCTTTGAGTAGAAAGGAAAGACCAAAAGCAATAAAGACTAGAAAGGAACAGAGAAAATCTCCAGAAACAACAACAAAACAAGTAATAAAATGGCACTAAATACATTTCTATCGATAATTACTCTGAATGTGAATGGACTAAACGCTCTACTCAAAAGACATAGGGTGTCAGGTTGGATTAAAAAAACCAAGACCCATCTATATGCTGCCTACAAGAGACTCATTTCAGACCTAAAGACACCAGCAGATTGAAGGGAGAGGGTGGAGAAACATTTATCATGCAAATGGATGTTAAAGGAAAGCCAGAGTAGCAATACTTATATCAGACAAAGTAGATTTGAAACCAAGGAAAGTAACAAGAGATGAAGAAGGGCACTGTATCATAACAAAGGGGACCATCCAACAAGAAGATCTACAATTGTAAATATTTATGCCCCAACTTGGGAGCACTCAAATATGTAAAACAATTAATAACAAACATAAAGGAACTCATTGATAATAATACAAAAATAGCAGGGGACACCCCACTCGTAACAATGGACAGATCATCTAAGCAGAAGACCAACAGGAAACAATGGCTTTGAATGACACACTGAACCAAATGGTCTTAACAGATATATTCAGAACATTCCATCCTAAAGCAGCAGAATACACATTCTTTTCAAGTGCACATGGGACATTCTCCAGAATAGATCACATACTAGGTCACATATCAGGCCTCAACAAGTACAGAAAGATTGAAATCATACCATGCATATTTTCTGACCACAAAGCCATGATAACTGACGTCAACCACAAGAAAAAAAATGGAAAGAACACAAATACATGGAGGTTAAACAACATGCTACTAAAGAATGAATGGGTCACCAGAAAATCAGAAAGTACATGGAAACAAATGAAAATGAAAACATGATGGTCCAAAACCTCTGGGATGCAGCAAAAGCAGTCATAAGAGGAAAGTATGTAGCAATACAGGCCTGCCTCAAGAAGCAAGAAAATCTCAAATAAACAACCTTACACCTAAAGGAGCTAGAAAAAGAACAACAAATGAAGCCTAATGCCAGCAGAAGGGAAACAATAAAGATGAGCGCAGAAGTAAGTGATTCAGAAACAACAACAACAAAACCAGTAGAACAGATCATTGAAACCAGGAGTTGGTTCTTCGAAAAAAATTAATAAAATTGAAAAACCCCTAGTCAGACTTATAACAGAAAAGAGAAAAGACCCCAAAAAATAATATCACAAATGAGAGAGGAGAAATAACCAACATCCCATAAATACAAACAATTAGAATATTATGAAAAACTATATGCCAACAAATTGGACAACCTGGAAGAAATGGGGCAATTCCTAGAAACATATAAACTACCAAAACAGAAACAGGAAGAAATAGAAAGCTTGAACAGACCAATAACCGGCAAAGAAATTGAATCAATAATTAAAACTCTCCCAACAAACTGAAGTCCAGGGGCAGATGGCTACCGAACATTTAAAGAAGAGTTAATACCGATTCTTCTCAAACTATTCCAAGAAATAGAAATGGAAGGAAAACTTCCAAACCCACTCCATGAGGCCAGCATTACCCTGATTCTAAAACCAGACACAGACTCCACTAAAAAAGAGAACTACAGGCCAATGTCCCTGATGAACATGGATGCAGAAATTTTCAAGAAAATACTAGCAAATCGAAGCCAGCAGTACATTAAAAGAATTATTCACCACGGTCAAGCGGGATTGATTCCAGGACTGCAAGGGTGGTTCGACATTTGCAAATAAACCAACGTGACATAACACATTGATAAAAGAAAGGATAAGAACCATATGATCTTCTCCATAGATGCAGAAAAAGCATTTGACAAAGTTTAACATCCATTCTTGATAAAAACCCTCAGCAAAGAAGAGTTAGAGGGAACATACCTCAACATCATAAAGGACATATATGAAAAACCCATAGCTAGTATCATCTTCAATGGGGAAAAACTGAGAACTTTTCTTCTACAGTAAGGAACAAGACAGGGATGTCTACTCTGACCATTACTATGTAACATAGTACTGGGAGTCCTAGCCTCAGCAATCAGGCAACAAAAAGAAATAAAAGGCATCCAGATCAACAAGGAAGAGGTCAAGCTTTCACTCCTTGCAGATGACATGATACCCTACATAGGAAATCCAAAAGATTCCACCAAAAAATTGCTAGAACTGATACATGAATTCTGTAGTCGCAGTATATAAAATCAACATACAGAAATCTGTTGCATTTCTATACACCAATAATGAAGCAGCAGAAAGAGAAATCAAGGAATTGAGCCCATTGACAATTGCACCAAAAACAACAAGATACCTAGACCTAACCAAAGAGGTAAAAGATCTGTGTTCTGAAAACTATAAAATACTGATGAAAGAAGTTGAAGATGACACAAAGAAATGGAAAAACATTCCATGCTCATGGATTGGAAGAACAACCATTGTTCAAATGTTGATACTACCCAAAGCAATCTACACATTTAATGCAATCCCTATCCAAATACGGCCAGCATTTTTCACAGAGCTAGAACAAGCAGTCCTAAAATTTGTATGGAACCACAAAAGATCCCAAATAGCCAAAGCAACCTTCAAAAGGACAAGCAAAGCCAGAGGCATCACAATTCCAGACTCCAAGTTATATTACAAAGCTGTAGTGACCAAGACAGTATGGTACTGGCACAAAAACAGACACAGGAATCAGTGGAACAAAATAGAAAACCCAGAAATGGATCCACAAGTCTATGGTCAACTAATCTTCAACAAAGTGGGAGAGAATATCCAGTGGAAAGAAGACATGCTCTTCAACAAATGGTGTTGGGAATACTGGACAGCAACATGCAGAAGAATAAAACTGGACCACTTTCTTACACCACACACAAAAATAAATTCAAAATGGATGAAACACCTAAATGTGAGGCAGGAAACCATCAAAAAAAAAATAGCAGGAAGGGAAGAATGAAGGGGGGAAATCGGAGGGGGAGATGATCCATGAGAGACGATGGACTCTGAGAAACAAACTGAGGGTTCTAGAGGGGAGGGGGGTGGGAGGATGGCTTAGCCTGGTGATGGGCATTAAAGAGGGCACATTCCGCATGGAGCACTGGGTGTTATGTACAAACAATGAATCATGGAACGCTACATCAAGAACTAATGATGTAATGTATGGTGATTAACATAACATAATAATAACAAAAATAAATTAAAAAAAAATCCTAGAGGAGAACACAGGCAGCAACCTCTTTGACATCAGCGGTAGTAACTTCTTACTAGATATGTCTCCTGAGGCAAGGGAAACAAAAGCAAAACTGCACAATTGGGACTTCATCAAGATGAAAAGCTTCTGCACAGCAAAGGAAACAATTAGCAAAATTAAAAGGCAGCCTACAGAATGGGAGAAGATATTTGCAAATGACATATCTGATAAAGAGTTAGTATCCACGGGTGGGGGGTGGGTTAGCCTGGTGATGGGTATTAAAGAGGGCACGTATTGAATGGAGCACTGGGTATTATATGCAAACAGTAAATCATGAAACAGTACATCAAAAACTAGTGATGTAATGTATGGTGATAACATAACATAATAAAAAAAAATTTTTTAAAGAGTATCCAAAATCAATAAAGAACTTATCAAACTCAACACACACAAACAAATAATCCAGTTTAAAAATGGGCAGAAGACATGAATAGACATTTTTCCAAAGAAGACATACTGATGGCTAACAGAGGCATGAAAAGATGCTCAACATCACTCATCATCAGGGAAATACAAGTCAAAACTACAATGAGATATCACCTCACACCTGTCAGAATGGCTAGAATCAACAACACAGGAAACACTGATGTTGGTGAGGATGTTGAGAAAGGGGAAACCTCTTACACTGCTGGTGGGAATGCGAGCTGCTGCAGCTACTCTGGAAAACAGTATGGAAGTTCCTGAGAAAGTTAAAAATAGAGCTACCCTATAATCCAGTAATTGCACTACTAGGTATTTACCTAAAGGATACAAAAATACTAATTGGAAGGGACACGTGTACCCCAATGTTTATAGTAGCATTATCAACAATAGCCAAACTATGGAAAGAGCCCAAATGTCCACTGACTGATGAATGGATAAAGAAGATGTGGAATAAATACAACAGAACATTACTCAGCCATAAAAAAGAACGAAATCTTGCTGTTTGCAATGATGTGGATGGACGTAGAGAATATTATGCTAAGTGAAATAAGTCAGTGAGCGAAAGACAAATACCATATGATTTCATCCATATATGGAATTTAAGAAACAAAAGAGATAAACATAGGGGGAAGAAAAGAGAGAGGCACACCAGAAAACAGACTCTTAACTTAGAGAACAAACTGAGGGTTACTGGGGGGAGTTGGGTGGGGGGAATGGGTTAAGTGAGTGATGGATATTAAGGATGGCACTTGTGATGAACACTGGGTGTTGAATGTAAGTAATAACTAAATTCTGTAGCTGAAATTAATATTATACTCTAACTGGAATTTAAAACTTGAAAAAAGTAAATTAAGAAATTTTTTTTTTTAAATCCTCTTGTCAATATATCTGTAACTATCCCTCCTTGCCCTCCTCCTTTCCTGAATGATTAAGGAATGGACACTATCTTGGGCCCTGTTCTGGGCCTCATTGTCTAGAATATTGTTTGGAACTTTACAGATGTCTAATCCCAGCATGCCTCACGCCTTTCTCATCCTTGGCCAAGATGAAAAGTCCTCTGTTTTCTCTCCTTTGACCCACTGGCCCACTGTTCCCTCCCCCAAGCATTATAACTTGCCCTGTTCCACAGTAAATGCGCTCCCCAACATTGTCAACTCCCCACTACCCCATGAAGCCCCTTCATCCTCTTGCCTTGAAAGCTTGCTCTCCTGAAAGTGGTTACCCTGCATTTGCCTCTAGTGAAGGGGCTCATTCTCTCGAGTCCCAGTACCACATACAGAACTGGCATTCACTCTGCTGCCAGTGCCACTCTCCAAGCACCACCTGTCCCATTTGGGCAATCCTGCTTCTCCACTGTCACCAATATAGAAGACTTTAGGTTCTCATTTCCATCCAGTACCATCCCTGCTCTGTGGGGCTTTAGCAGCCATGTCAATGACCAGTCCATTACCCTAACCCCTTCCTTCTACTCACACCGGGGACCTCACATCAGACCTGAAATTTACCCTCGTAATTGTCTCACCAGCTCACTTAGTACCCCCTCTCACATGCTTGTTCTTCACTCTCATTAACATGCCCAGGGCACCTTGCTTACATAGCTCAGGCTTGTCACCTCTCTTCTTATCCAGCCCACATGCCCCACTATTGTTTTTCCACCTTACTATCCTTATTCATTTATGTATTTATGTTTCTTCCCCCCAAGATTTTCCCTGGCCAAAAGTACAAGTGAATAAATCCAACTGTTCTTTTCTGCTCCCACACTAATCACTGCTAGTGAAGGCATCAATAGCAAATATTTACTGATAACAACTGTATGAGGTAGTACTATTATTATCCACATATTACAAATGAGAAAAATAAAGCCCAGAGGAAATTAGCAAATTGTCCTAGATCACATAGCTAGTAAGCCAGACAATCTGCTTTAATCAAATACCTTTGAAATATACAAAGTAAAAATTGATAGAACTACAGGGAGAAATTGACAAGTTAATCATCAAAGTGGGAAATTTCAATTCTCTCCAGATCATTGGCAGGTCAGGCATTCAAAAACCTACCAAAGAGGGGCACCTGGCTGACTCAGTCAGTAGACCATGCAACCCTTGATTTCAGGGTTGTGAGTTCAAGCCTCATGTTGGGCCTAGAGCAAAACAAAAAACAAACAAACAAACAAACAACAACCTTAGTAAAGAAATACCTGATGAGAATTAGGAAGTTTGAATTAGTGGACATATATGGAACCCTGTCTCTAAAAATTAGGACACATAGCATATTTTCAAAAATTGACAATAAGCTAGACCAGTGATTCTTAACACTTTTTATCTCAGAACCCCTTTATACTCTTTTTTCTTTTTCTTTTTCCAAGATTTATTTATTTATTTGACAGAGATAGCAAGAGCAGGAAGACAAGCAGGGGGAGTGGGAGAGGGAGAAGCAGGCTTCCTGCTGAGCAGGGAGCCCGATGCGGGGCTCGATCCCAGGATTCTGGGATCATGACCTGAGCGAAGGCAGACACTTAACGACTGAGCCACCCAGGCGCCCTCTTTTTTCTTTTTGCAGTTTGGTAACCTATATTAAAAGACTTAAAAATGGAGGGGGGGCTAAGATGGAGGCATAGGAGGAGGACTCTAGGCTCATCTTGTCAATCCAACACAACTAGATAACTATCAAATCATTCTAAATACCCCAGAAATCAACCTGAGGACTGACAGAATGAACTGTACAACTCGAGGAAGAGAAGAGGCCACATTGAGGAAGGTAGGAAGTGCAGAGATGTGGTTTGGGGAAGAAATGGATTACAGGTGGTGCTGCAGAGCGGAGGAAACCCAGGTCACAGACAGAGGTGAGAGAGGCGCACACAGGGATACACACAGGGAGAACACTTCTCAAAACCATTGACTGGGAAAACAAGAAGGGCTGATTTTCATGAGTTCTTGGAACCAGCAGGGCTTAAAGACAAGTTTTAAAGGTTGGCAGACTTGGCTGGGATAGAGCCCTGAGGGCACTGCCCTACTCCTGGAGAGAAGGCAAGCAAACAACCCCGGGGGTGAGGGGCAGATGGTGTAGAAACAGCAATCTAAAGAACACTTGGGGCACACAGAAGTGAGGTTATTCACTCTTCTTGGAGTCCATCCCTGAGAGGCAGAGTTCAGGGAGATGCCTATCCGGGGGTTAAGGCAAGGGTGGGCACCATTTTCCTCCCTCGCCCCTCAGCATAAATGCAGAGCCACCTGCAGGAAGCAGTGCAGTACCAACACTGACTGCCTAACTTTCTTACACCAAGTCCCATACCCCTGCACTCTGGTGCGACTGCTTGCATCTGTCCCCGCATGGCAGGACCCTCCCCAAGAAGACCAGCACAGGTGCCCGCCACAGCATGTCCCTAAAGCCTGGAGTTTTAAAAGTCAGCGGGCTTGGCTGGATTAGAGCCCAGAGGAGACTTCACTGCTCCTGAAGAGAATGCAGGCAAACAACCCAGATGCAAACAGTGTGGAAACAGTGATCTGAAAAACTCCTGCAATGCACAGGGGGGTGATTATTCACTTTTCTTGGAGTGCTTCCCTGACAGGCAGCATGCACGGAGATGCCTCTCAGGGACAAAACAGCTGGCTGGTGGCATTTTCCTCCCCCCACCCCTCCGCATAGACACAGAGCCACCTGTGATAAACAGCAAGGGCTGACACTGGCTGTCTAGCCTGCTTACATCAGGTCCCACATCCCTGTGCTCTGCCGCAACTGCCCTTCTGGGTCAAGTTTGCCTCAGTCCCAGTGTGCCAGTCCCACCTGAGAAAACCAGCAGAAACTGCTGCCCACACCATGTCTCCCAACCAGAGAGTTCTGCAGGGCCTCAGTTTCTGGTGGAAGTGGTGTCAAGTCTCATTTAACAAGCAGACCAGAGCACACAGTTAAAACTGGCCACATTCTGTCCAAGGACCAAACACTGCCCACCACAGGCAAGGAGAGCTTCTGCAGATGACGGCTCTGAGGGATAGGGCAGCCAGAACACAGCAGCAGAGCGCATGCAGCACACACCGGAGACACTTCCTGAAGTGTCAGGCCTGGACACTATATGACCTCTTCTTCATGAAACCATTACTCTCAGGAATAGGAAACATAACAGCCTCTTCTAACACACAAAAGAGGATGATATCACAGTGAAAGAATAAGGTAAGGTCATGGCCAGAGATCTAAGTAAAACAAATATAAGTAACATGTCTGATGGAGAATTTAAAGCAACAATCATGAGGATACTAGCTGGGCTTGGAGAAAAGAATGGAAGACTTCAGGGAGGTCCTTACCATAAATATAAAAGAGTTATAAAAGAATCAGTTGGAAATGAAAAATACAATAACCAAGATTTGAAACAAACTAGATGCAATGACTACAAGGATGAAAGAAGCAGAGGAATGAATAAGTGATAGAGAAGATAAAAGAATGGAAAATAATAAAGCTGAACAAAAGAGAGAATTATGGAACATGAGAATAGACTTAGGAAACTCAGTGACTCCATCAAACCTAATGACATTCATATCATAGGAGTTCTAGAAGAAGGGAGGGGGGGCAGAGAGTTATTTAAGGAAATTATAGATGATAATTCCCTAATCTACGGAAGGAAATAGACATCCAGATCCAAGAGGCACAGAAAACTCCCATCAAAATCAACAAAAGCAGGCCAACACCAAGACCTACTGTAATAAAATTTGCAAAATAGAGTGATAAAGAAAAAATTCTAAAAGCACCAAGACAAAAGAAGTCCCTAACTTACAAGGGGAGACCCATAGGGCTAGCTGCAGATTTCTCAACAGAAACCTGGCAAGCCAGAAGACAGTGGCAGGATATAGTCAACATGCAGAATGGGAAAAATCTGCAGCCAAGAATATTTGATCTAGCAAGGCTATCATTCAGAATGGAAGGACAGATAAAGTGTTTCCCAGACAAACAAAAGCTAAAGGAGTTCATGACCACTAAACCAGCCCTGCAAGAAATATTAAAGGGGACTCTTTGAGTAGAAAGGAAAGACCAAAAGCAATAAAGACTAGAAAGGAACAGAGAAAATCTCCAGAAACAACAACAAAACAAGTAATAAAATGGCACTAAATACATTTCTATCGATAATTACTCTGAATGTGAATGGACTAAACGCTCTACTCAAAAGACATAGGGTGTCAGGTTGGATTAAAAAAACCAAGACCCATCTATATGCTGCCTACAAGAGACTCATTTCAGACCTAAAGACACCAGCAGATTGAAGGGAGAGGGTGGAGAAACATTTATCATGCAAATGGATGTTAAAGGAAAGCCAGAGTAGCAATACTTATATCAGACAAAGTAGATTTGAAACCAAGGAAAGTAACAAGAGATGAAGAAGGGCACTGTATCATAACAAAGGGGACCATCCAACAAGAAGATCTACAATTGTAAATATTTATGCCCCAACTTGGGAGCACTCAAATATGTAAAACAATTAATAACAAACATAAAGGAACTCATTGATAATAATACAAAAATAGCAGGGGACACCCCACTCATAACAATGGACAGATCATCTAAGCAGAAGACCAACAGGAAACAATGGCTTTGAATGACACACTGAACCAAATGGTCTTAACAGATATATTCAGAACATTCCATCCTAAAGCAGCAGAATACACATTCTTTTCAAGTGCACATGGGACATTCTCCAGAATAGATCACATACTAGGTCACATATCAGGCCTCAACAAGTACAGAAAGATTGAGATCATACCATGCATATTTTCTGACCACAAAGCCATGATAACTGACGTCAACCACAAGAAAAAAAAAATGGAAAGAACACAAATACATGGAGGTTAAACAACATGCTACTAAAGAATGAATGGGTCACCAGAAAATCAGAAAGTACATGGAAACAAATGAAAATGAAAACATCATGGTCCAAAACCTCTGGGATGCAGCAAAAGCAGTCATAAGAGGAAAGTATGTAGCAATACAGGCCTGCCTCAAGAAGCAAGAAAATCTCAAATAAACAACCTTACACCTAAAGTTCTAACAATTTTTTGGTGGAATCTTTTGGATTTCCTATGTAGGGTATCATGTCATCTGCAAAGAGTGAAAGCTTGACCTCTTCCTTGTTGATCTGGATGCCTTTTATTTCTTTTTGTTGCCTGATTGCTGAGGCTAGGACTCCCAGTACTATGTTACATAGTAATGGTCAGAGTAGACATCCCTGTCTTGTTCCTTACTGTAGAAGAAAAGTTCTCAGAAAAAGAACAACAAATGAAGCCTAATGCCAGCAGAAGGGAAACAATAAAGATGAGCGCAGAAGTAAGTGATTCAGAAACAACAACAACAAAACCAGTAGAACAGATCATTGAAACCAGGAGTTGGTTCTTCGAAAAAAATTAATAAAATTGAAAAACCCCTAGTCAGACTTATAACAGAAAAGAGAAAAGACCCCAAAAAATAATATCACAAATGAGAGAGGAGAAATAACCAACATCCCATAAATACAAACAATTAGAATATTATGAAAAACTATATGCCAACAAATTGGACAACCTGGAAGAAATGGGGCAATTCCTAGAAACATATAAACTACCAAAACAGAAACAGGAAGAAATAGAAAGCTTGAACAGACCAATAACCGGCAAAGAAATTGAATCAATAATTAAAACTCTCCCAACAAACTGAAGTCCAGGGGCAGATGGCTACCGAACATTTAAAGAAGAGTTAATACCGATTCTTCTCAAACTATTCCAAGAAATAGAAATGGAAGGAAAACTTCCAAACCCACTCCATGAGGCCAGCATTACCCTGATTCTAAAACCAGACACAGACTCCACTAAAAAAGAGAACTACAGGCCAATGTCCCTGATGAACATGGATGCAGAAATTTTCAAGAAAATACTAGCAAATCGAAGCCAGCAGTACATTAAAAGAATTATTCACCACGGTCAAGCGGGATTGATTCCAGGACTGCAAGGGTGGTTCGACATTTGCAAATAAACCAACGTGACATAACACATTGATAAAAGAAAGGATAAGAACCATATGATCTTCTCCATAGATGCAGAAAAAGCATTTGACAAAGTTTAACATCCATTCTTGATAAAAACCCTCAGCAAAGAAGAGTTAGAGGGAACATACCTCAACATCATAAAGGACATATATGAAAAACCCATAGCTAGTATCATCTTCAATGGGGAAAAACTGAGAACTTTTCTTCTACAGTAAGGAACAAGACAGGGATGTCTACTCTGACCATTACTATGTAACATAGTACTGGGAGTCCTAGCCTCAGCAATCAGGCAACAAAAAGAAATAAAAGGCATCCAGATCAACAAGGAAGAGGTCAAGCTTTCACTCCTTGCAGATGACATGATACCCTACATAGGAAATCCAAAAGATTCCACCAAAAAATTGCTAGAACTGATACATGAATTCTGTAAAGTCGCAGTATACAAAATCAACATACAGAAATCTGTTGCATTTCTATACACCAATAATGAAGCAGCAGAAAGAGAAATCAAGGAATTGAGCCCATTGACAATTGCACCAAAAACAACAAGATACCTAGACCTAACCAAAGAGGTAAAAGATCTGTGTTCTGAAAACTATAAAACACTGATGAAAGAAGTTGAAGATGACACAAAGAAATGGAAAAACATTCCATGCTCATGGATTGGAAGAACAACCATTGTTCAAATGTTGATACTACCCAAAGCAATCTACACATTTAATGCAATCCCTATCCAAATATGGCCAGCATTTTTCACAGAGCTAGAACAAGCAGTCCTAAAATTTGTATGGAACCACAAAAGATTCCAAATTGCCAAAGCAACCTTCAAAAGGACAAGCAAAGCCAGAGGCATCACAATTATATGCCAGACCTCAAGTTATATTACAAAGCTGTAGTGACCAAGACAGTATGGTACTGGCACAAAAACAGACACAGGGATCAGTGGAACAAAATAGAAAACCCAGAAATGGATCCACAAGTCTATGGTCAACTAATCTTCAACAAAGTGGGAGAGAATATCCAGTGGAAAGAAGACATGCTCTTCAACAAATGGTGTTGGGAATACTGGACAGCAACATGCAGAAGAATAAAACTGGACCACTTTCTTACACCACACACAAAAATAAATTCAAAATGGATGAAACACCTAAATGTGAGGCAGGAAACCATCAAAAAAAAATAGCAGGAGGGGAAGAATGAAGGGGGGAAATCGGAGGGGGAGATGATCCATGAGAGACGATGGACTCTGAGAAACAAACTGAGGGTTCTAGAGGGGAGAGGGGTGGGGGGATGGCTTAGCCTGGTGATGGGTATTAAAGAGGGCACGTTCTGCATGGAGCACTGAGTGTTATACGCAAACAATGAATCATGGAACGCTACATCAAGAACTAATGATGTAATGTATGGTGATTAACATAACATAATAATAACAAAAATAAATTAAAAAAAAATCCTAGAGGAGAACACAGGCAGCAACCTCTTTGACATCAGCGGTAGTAACTTCTTAGTAGATATGTCTCCTGAGGCAAGGGAAACAAAAGCAAAACTGCACAATTGGGACTTCATCAAGATGAAAAGCTTTTGCACAGCAAAGGAAACAATTAGCAAAATTAAAAGGCAGCCTACAGAATGGGAGAAGATATTTGCAATGACATCTGATAAAGGGCTGGTATCCAAAATCTATAAAGAACTTACCAAACTCAACACCCAAAAATCAAATAATCCAGTTTAAAAAATGGGCAGAAGACATTTTTCCAAACAAGACATACAGATGGCCAATAGACACGTAAAAAGATGCACAACTGGAATTTAAATAAAACTTTAAAAAAAGAGGAAAGACTAAAAATGTACTCTGAAATTTAATTCTATTTTGTGATAATATATTTTATATTTTTTAAGTTTTTATTTGACATAGAGTTAGTTAACATACAGTGTAATTTTACTTTCAGGAGTACAATATAGTGATTCACACTTCCATATGGCACCGGGTGCTCATCAGGACAAGCACACTCCTTAATCCCCATCACTTATTTCACCCAATCCCCCACCCATCTCCCCTCTGGTAATCATCAATTTGCTCTCTATAGTTAAGAGTCTGTTTCTTGGTTCTCTCTCTCTCTCTCTTTCCCTTTGTTCATTTGCTTTGTTTCTTAAATTCCACATATGAGTGAAATCATATGGTATTTGTCTTTCTCCGACTGACTTATTTCGCTCAGCATTATACTCTCTAGCTCCATCCATGTTGTTGCAAATAGCAAGATTTCATTCTTTTTATGGCTGAGTAATATTCCATTGTATATCTATATCACATCTTTATCCATTCATCAGTAGATGGACATTTGGGCTGTTTCCATAATGTGGCTATTATATATATTGCTGCTATAAACATTGGGGTGCAGATACCGTTTTGAATTAGTATTTTTTTTCTTTGAGGACCCCTTTATACTCTTAAAAATCACTGAAAATTTCAAAGAGCTTTTGTTTATGGAGGCTTTATTTATTTATTTAAAATAACAGTAATAATCCCATTGTATGTTAACATAAGTCACATTTCTATGAAAAATCATTTATTTTTTTTTAAGATTTTATTTATTTATTTGACAGAGAGAGACACAGCAAGATAGAGAAACAAGCAGAAGGAGTGGGAGAGGGAGAAGTAGACTCCCTGCTGAGCAGGGAGCCTGATGCGGGGCTCGATCCCAGGACCCTGGGATCATGACCTGAGCCGAAGGCAGACGCTTAACGACTGAGCCACCCAGGTGCCCTGAAAAATCATTTTTTTAAATTAGTGAGAATGGCATTGTTTTACATTTTGGTAAATCTCTTGAACGTCTGGCTTAATAGAGCACAGCTGGATTCTCACAGCTGCTTCGGCATCCCATCTGTTGCGATAGGTTGTTTCAGCTGATGATAAAGGAGAGTCCATCCTCACACATGAGAATGAGAAAAGAAGCCCTTTGGGCCCAGCCAGGCCTCAGTGCTACTGGTGGCTGGCCTGGCACTCACAGCTGGCCTTGGCGGGCTCCTGCTGAGCATAAACAATGTCACAGAACATCCACATCAGACAGGACCACTCTGTGACCATCATGGGCCAAGACTAAAAAACAACCATGAACTTGTCCAAGCCCAGGATGTGACCACACCTACCCTATATTCTGGTTCCCTTGCCGATCACAGCTGTAGCATCACTGTAGCCTGCCCTACCATGTTCATTTCCCATGGCTACTGAGACAAAGTACCACAAACTCGGTGGCATAAGCAACAGAAACTTATTTTCTCACATTTCTGGAGACAGAAATGAGAAATCAAGTTATTGGTGGGGCCACACTCCCTCTGAAGGCTCGAGGGGAGAAGTCTTCCTTATGTCTGCCAGCTTCTGGTGACTCCAGGAGTTTCTTGGCCTGTGGTCATGTCAGTCCAGAATCTGCCTCTGTCTTCCCATGGCCTTCTCCTCTGTGTCTGGCTCAAATCACCATCCGCCTTTCTCTATAAGGATATTTGTCATGGAGTGGGGATAAGTATCCAGGGTGATCTCATCTGGAGATCTTTACCATAATTACATCTATAAAGACTTTATATTTTTTTAAATAAACTAATGTTTACAGGTTCTGGGGTAAGGATGTGGACATATCTTTTGGGGGTCACCATTCAACCCACTATACTGTCGTTAAGATTTATTAAGAATTATTCCTACTTCCAGGGGCACCTGGGTGACTCAGTCGGTTGAGCATCTGACTTTGATTTCAGCTCAGATCATGATCTCAGAGTCATGAAATTGAGCCCTGCATCAGGCTCCATGCTAAGCAGGGATTCTGCTTGAGATTCTCCCTCTCCCTTTCCTTCTGACACTGTGCTCTCTCCCTTTTCCCCCCGCACTCTCTCTCACTCTCTCCCTCTCTAAAATAAATAAATCTTTTTAAAAATATTTTATTTGTTTATTTGACAGAGAGAGAGAAAGCACAAGCAGGGGGAGTGGCAGAGGGAGAGAGAGAAGCAGACTCTCTGCTGAGCAGGGAGCCTGATGTGGGACTCGATCCCAAGACCTGAGATCACGACCTGAGCCTAAGGCAGACACTTAACCGGCTGAGCCACCCAGGTGCCCTAAAATAAATAAATCTTAAAAAAAAAAAAAAAGAATTATTCCCACTTCCTGACAGCATCCAATCCAGAATAAAGCTCTGCTTGTTTGCTCTTTCTTTCTCTCCTCCTTTCTTTCTTTCTTTTTCTTTCTTTCTTTCTTTCTTTCTTTCTTTCTTTCTTTCTTTCTTTCTTTCTTTCTTTCTTTCTTTCTTTCTTTCTTTTTCTTTCTTTCTTTCTTTTTCTTTTTCTTTCTTTCTTTCTTTCTTATTTAAATTCAATTTAGTTAACATATACTGTACTATTAGTTTTAGGGGTATAATTTAGTGATTTATCTGTTGCAAACAACACCCAGTGCTCATTATATCAAGTGCCCTCCTATCCCCCCACCCACCTCCCCTCCAGCAACCCTCAGTTTGTTTCCTGGGGTTAAGAATCTCTTATGGTTTGCCTTCCTCTCTGTTTTCATCTTATTTTATTTTCCTCTGCTTTCTTA
This sequence comes from Eumetopias jubatus, assembly GCF_037043125.1. Lineage (NCBI taxonomy): Eukaryota > Metazoa > Chordata > Mammalia > Carnivora > Otariidae > Eumetopias > Eumetopias jubatus. The sequence goes on along the minus strand of NW_028274815.1, from coordinate 60,993,516 downwards.
AACCCTCCCCCAGAAGCACCTAAGGCAAGCCCAAGTCCCAAGTCTTTTCTAAGACCATCTTATCAAAATGCCAGACAGCTCCCTAGGTTGTATGTTCTTCTTCCCTGCAATGAATAATAAACCCAGCTTGTTCTATTACAGCTCTGTTCTTGGTGGTGTATGGCTGGAAGGCATTGACACATGGATATGAAGCTAGAAAAGGGAGGTGTGTTTTAATAGCCTTTTCAAATCATAGTGGATGTTCTTCTCTGATACTACACCAAAATTCAACCAGTGATAATTTCTTAGAGGTTGGTCAAATGTGGAATCTGAAACCATCTCAGTTAATTCTGCACACTCCATTACATTAAAATCCATCCGTCTATTTTGTGCTTTAAGTCAGTTTTTTGCTCATGCATAATTTTGAACATCATTTATTGATCATTTGGAAAATAATGTTTCACTGAGTTATGCAGCTCTTCCAAATGTTGACACATTTTATTATAAAATATATTTTTAGTTTAATTTGGTTATTTTTAGATTTTATTTATCTATGTGAGAGAGAGTAAAAGAGAGCATGAGCAGGGGGTGGGGGAGAGGCCGGGCCTCCTGCTGAGCAGGGAGCCCAATGCGGGACTCAGTCCCAGGATTGTAAGATCATGACCTGAGCCGAAGGCAGACACTTAACTGACTGAGCCATCCAGGCACCCCTACCATATATTTTTTTAAAATCACACTTATTAATATCACCACAATCTCATCAGAAAATGTATTTTTGTATCTATGTATTAGGAAGCTGTCAAACTTATAGTAGTAGATACAAGATTTCCTAAATTTTAATTTTCTCTTGAAAGTTCAAATGTTATCACTGACAATAATTACTATCGTTTTCCTCAAAAAGGCAGGCTTCCTACCACCATTTTCAAGAAAGCATTTGCCAAATACCCAACTCTGAATAACTGAGGTTGTTTGTCAGTTGTTCTATCACAAGGATAAGAGAAGAAATTAAAGAAATAGGAAGGGTCAATAAACCCAAAAGTTGATTCTTTAAAAAGATACACACTTGCAATGAAATAAACAGCAGAATGGAGGAACAGAGCAAAGAATCTGTAAACTGACAAAGTATTTCAATTTTTCTTATTTTAATTCTTTTGGACAAATATGTTTCTGGATATCAGGATCTTGAAGAGCTCTCTGCACCCCCATGTTCACTGCAGCACTATTCACAATAGCCAAGATATGGAAACAGCCCATATATCCATTGATAGATGAATGGATAAAGAGAATATAGTGTACATATGATGGAACATAATTCAACCTTAAAAAAAAAAGGAAATCCTGCCGTATGGAACAAAATGGATGAACCTGCAGGACATTTTGCTCAGTGAAATAAGCCAGTCACAGAATGTCTGATACTGTACTATTCTACTTACACGAGGTCTCTAAAATAGTTAAACTTAGGGGCGCCTGGGTGGCTTAGTCGGTTAAGCGTCCTACTCTTGATCTCAGCTCAGGTCTTGATCTCAGGGTTGTGAGTTCAAGCCCCGTATTGGGCTCCACACTGGGCATGGAGCCTACTTAAAAAAATAAAAAATAAAATAAAATAAAATAAAATAGTCAAACTTATAGAAGCAAATAGTCAAAAGGTGGTTACCAGGGGCTGGGAGGAGGGGAAATGGGGAGTTGATATTCAAGAGTATAAAGTTTCAGTTATACAAGATGAGTAAGTTCTATAGATCTGCTATATAATATAAAGCCTACACTTAACAATACAGTATTGTATACTTTAAAAAATTGTGAAATGGGTAGATCTCATACTGTCCTTACCACAACAAAAGAGGCAGAGCACAAGGAAACTTTTGGAGGTGATGGATATGTTTATTACCTTGATTATGATGATGGTTTCATGGGTATATGCATGTGTCAAAACTCATCAAACTGCATTCATTAAATTTGTGTTTTTTGTATATCAATTATACTTCAGTAAAACTGTTAATTAAAAAAATAAAAGAATGAAATGGGCTATCACTATAGACCCTACGGGCATCAAAAGGGTAATAAGAGAATACAAAAAAAACCCAAAAACCCACAACCTTACACACCTAAATGTGACAACTTAGATGAAATGAACAAATTCCCTAAAAAACACAAATTATCACAACTCACCCAATATAAACTAGATTGTTTAAATAACCCTATAACTATTAAGGAAATTGAATTCATACTTTTAAAACTCCCAAAAAAGAAATCTCTAGGCTCAGATGGTTTCACTGGAGAATTCTACAAAACAATTAAAGAGTTAATATCGACTCCACACAAACTCTTCCAAAAAATAGAACATTTCCTAATTCATTTTATGGAGTTAGCTTACCCCCCCCCCGGTACCAAAACCAGATAAAAATAATGTAAAAAAAATAACTGTAGACCAATACCTTTCATGAATGTACATGCAAAAATCCTCAACAAAATATTAAAAAATCCAACCTAGCAATGTATAAAAAAGTTATACCCATAACCAGTGGGATTTATTGCAGGTATGCAAAGCTGGTTCAGTGGTTTTAAAATAATCAGTGTAATCCACCATATCCACAAGCTAAACAATAAAAATTATACGATCAGATTGATGTAGAAAAATTCATTTGACAAAATTTGATATCCATTAATGATAAAAATAAGAATAGAGGGAAATTTCCTCAACTTTACATATAAAGAGCATCTATAAAAAATGTATAGGTAACATTATTCTTTACCGTAAAAGAATAAATGCACACCCCCTAAGATCAGGAACAAGAAAAGATGTCCTTTCTCACCACTTTTATTAAGCATAGTGCTACAAGTTTATAAATAATGGTTTGTCTTATGTTGACGTATCTTGGAAGTGATTAAATACTCAGTGTTGATGTCAAACATTCATAGGTTGTGTGATACAGAGGAGCTGCAGGTGGTGGGTTAAGGTAGCCAAGGATGAAGAACCTCCCACAAAGCCTACCTTCTCCCACAATTTAGCTATTCCAAAGGAATGTGTCTGAAGTTCAGCATGCACATGTAGCACTGGAAAACCCACAGGCCCCAAGAGGCCCAAGGAGGTGTCCAAACAAGTTAAGAGAGGGTGGCTATGACTTCCTGCCCCAGGAGCTTAATGCAGCCATGATTGTTGCCAAATATCCAGTACTTCCAAAGCAAATATTATTTTCCAGATTTACTATTTTCTTAATGATATAATTTATAATATATTTCAAAGTTGAAATATTCTAGATAGCTCAAATCATTTTTTTAAAAGATTATTTATTTGAGACAGCGCACGTGAGAGAGAGCACGAGCAGGAGTTGAGGGGCAGAGGGAGAGAGAAAAGCAGACTCCCCGCTGAGCAGGAGGCCTGATGCGGAGCTTGATCTCAGGACTCTGGGATCATGACCTGAGCTGGAGGCAGATGCTTAACGGACTGAGCCACCCAGTCACCCCTAGATACCTCAAATGTTTTAAGCCAAATTAAATTCAAATCACATTCAGAAATTAATAATCCTCTTGGCTCTTGCAAGCTAAATAGTTCTGCCCAGAATGTACTGCTGAAGAGATGTAGCAGGTCACCTGGTCCCTCCTTAACCTCTCTGTGCCTCAGTTTCCTCACCTGTAGAGGAGTGATCATAATAACTCCTATCTTATAGGGACCTGGAAGGGATGAAAGGAGTTCATTCAGGTGAAGCATTTAGAACAGTGCTTGCACATAGTAGGACTCCAGAAGCACTTCCACCCTCCTGCCCACACTTATTAGAGGGATTGATCTTTCTGAAGGGTTTAGGAGAGATTGCTTTATATCCATCATGTTCTGCATCCAGAAATGATTAGCCAACACTAGTTGCTCATCACTGTTAACTAAAGGCTGATGAAAGGAGAGATCATTAGGAGAGCAAACCAGAGATCACCCACTGCCTGCCTGCAGCTGCATCCATCTGTGTTTTATTTGGTCTGATTTCCATCACCTGTCTGGTCTCCTGAAGGCATTTGAATTTGTGATGTCTGATATTTTGCTAATTTTCTACATTACAGAATTCCCCACAATTTCACCCAAACAGCTGGAGTTGAATGGCTGAGAGAGAGAGCAGTCCTCTCAGAGGAAAAGGAATAAAAGAAAGATTTTAGCATTTGCCATCACTTTATGCCAAGTCACTTATTTAAAGGTTTCATATGTGAAACCTCAAGACTAAGTGGAGGAGGGGTTGGGGGCAGTTCTAGGGATTTTCAAGGGTGCTCTGGGTTATCTGCTGTGCCAGGTGTCTTGTTTGCCCTCCTGGTCCTCTCTCCACCCTCCTCACCATGCTCTGTGCCCAAGACTGCATCAACAGGCTGCTTTGCCCTCTGGCTTCCAGTTGGGTTCAACTAAAGGTGGGGGGCCCGGGGAGAAGATAGAAGGGCAGGAGAGCAAAGTCAGAGTGTTTATTTCCCAGCATGGTCACTTCAGAGGTCTCTGCTCCTGTGAGGGGACCTTGTCCATACAGCTTTCTCTGCCTCTGGGTATATGTAACTACTCCCTCCCATGGAGTTGAAACAGAACCTGCCTGTACAAGGCCTAGATACTGGACAGTGCCTCGAGGCTTACCTGCACACAGTCAACACTCTGGGAAGTAGTCCCTGTGAAATAGGCAGAAACATATATGTTGGTCTCTGCCCCTTGTACATGACTCCTAAAACCCTTGCAAATAGGAGTGCTAGGAAAATCTTTTGTTGTAATATTTAGTTTTGACCCTGGTTCCTGACCCAGAGGTCCTAAGACCTTTGTAATTACCTGAGGGATAGGAGCATCTAACACAGAGCTCCTACAGCTCTTGGAATTTCCTGGGTGATAGGAATGTCTTTTGTTCGAATGAGGCAACTTTTGGTGGGTTTTTGGATGGGAGCTGATCACCAGAAAGACCCAGCCATGATTAGAAGCTTGGACCTTTCAGCCCTTCTCTCCTCCATTCTAAGGAGTGGGGAGAAGGGCTGGACGTGGAGTTGATAACCAATCATGGCTATGTGATGAAGCCTCCATAAAAATCCCCAAAGTATGGAAGTCAGAGAGCTTCTGGTTTGGTGAACAGATCCATGGCCCAAGAGGGTGGCACAGGACAACTCCCTGGGAACAGAAGCTCCTGCACTGTGTACTTCTTAATCTGGCTGTTGATTTGTATCCTGTAAAATGCTCTTTGTAATTAATCAGCAATCATAAGTAAACTGTTTTCCTGGGTTCTGTGAGCTGCTCTAACAAGTTATTGAACCCGAGGAAGGGGTTGTGGGAACCTCCAATTCATAGTCAAGTTGAATGGAAGTTGTGAATAACCTGGGGACCTATTACCTGTGAATGGCATCTGAAGTGGGGGCACTCTTATGGGACTGATCCCTTAAACTGTGGGGTCTGTGTTAATTCTGGTTAGTGTCAGAACTGAATTTAATTGAGGACACCCAGCTGGTGTCAGAGAATTGGTCAGTGTAGGGAAAATCCATACACCTGGTGATAGAAATGTATGCAAGAGTAAATACAGTGAGTGAGACATTCCCTTCTTAAATTCTCCTCAAATACCTTCCTTTGACAGTGCCATCTATTTCTTAGCATTATACCTAGTGATATATTTTTACCTATATATATATATATATACCATATATATATATACACACATACTTTATTCATCTTTGAACCTAACCCCTGGGTAAAGTGTGATTCTTTGTGCCAAGGGTCAGGGTCAGTAAGGATGGTAGGTTGAAACCTCAGCCTGAAAACTTCTCAAGTGTACAGAAAATACAACTTTTTCTACTTTTCTGTAACTCAACTTAATTTCTATTTCAGCCCCAATCCTCCAAGTTTGCAAAAAACATAAGCTAAATCAGTTCAGGGTCCCCCCCCAACAATAAAATACAATTAATGAGTGTAAGAATAGAACTACACACTAGGAATTTGGGAGGGATGCCTAACATAGCCTCAAAGGAGGAATGAAGGAGTGCCAAGGAACTTTCTGGAGAGTGCAATGTCTGTAATGAGACAAAATGATGAACGGAGTTAGCCAAGCAAAGAAAGAAAATGGCATGCTAGGTACAGGGCAAAGGCACAGAGGCAGGGAACTACAAGTAATTCAGTGTTGTTGGAGAATAAGGTCAAAGCAGGGAGAGGTGATGGATCAAAGAGTGACCAGATCTCAAGAGCTTTGTTACACCAGGTTCAGGAGCTTGAATTTTATTATAGGTCAGTGGTCCCCCAAGGCGAGGTGCGCACACACCAGGGTGTGCACGAGATCATTCACTGGAATACAGGAAGAAAATATTAGAACTTCAGTATTTGCAAATCAACTAACATGATATACCACATTAATAAAAAGAAAGGAAAAGAACCATATGATCCTCTCCATAGATGCAGAAATAACATTTGACAAAGTTTAACATCCATTCTAAAAAAAAACCTCAATAAAGTAGAGTTAGAGGGGAAATACCTCAACATCATAAGGCCATATATGAAAGACCCACAGCTACTATCATCCTCAATGGGGAAAAACTGAGAACTTTTCTTCTACAGTAAGGAACAAGACAGGGATGTCCACTCTGACCATTACTATGTAACATAGTACTGGAAGCCTCAGCCTCAGCAGTCAGGCAACAAAAAGAAATAAAAAGCATCCAAATTGGCAAGAAAGAAGTCAAATTTTCACTCTTTGCAGATGACATGATATTCCATGTAGAAAACCCAAAAGAGGGGTGCCTGGGTGGCTCAGTCATTAAGGGTCTGCCTTCAGCTTGGGTCATGATCCCAGGGTCCTGGGATTGAGCCCAACATCGGGGTCCCTTCTCATCGGGGAGCCTGCTTCTCTCTCCCTCCCCCACTCCCCCTGCTTCTGTTCCCTCTCTAGCTGTCTCTCTCTCTGTCAAATAAATAAATAAAATCTTAAAAAAAAAGAAAGAAAAGAAAGGAAAACCCAAAAGATTCCACCAAAAAATTGCTAGAACTGATACATGAATTCTAGAAGTCTCAGTATACAAAATCAACATACAGAAATCTGTTGCATTTCTATACACCAATAATGAAGCAGCAGAAAGAGAAATCAAGGAATTGAGCCCATTGACAATTGCACCAAAAACAAGATACCTAGACCTAACCAAAGAGGTAAAAGATCTGTGTTCTGAAAACTATAAAACACTGATGAAAGAAGTTGAAGATGACACAAAGAAATGGAGAAACATTCCATGCTCATGGATTGGAAGAACAACCATTGTTCAAATGTTGATACTACCCAAAGCAATCTACACATTTAATGCAATCCCTATCCAAATACGGCCAGCATTTTTCACAGAGCTAGAACAAGCAGTCCTAAAATTTGTATGGAACCACAAAAGATCCCAAATAGCCAAAGCAACCTTCAAAAGGACAAGCAAAGCCAGAGGCATCACAATTCCAGACTCCAAGTTATATTACAAAGCTGTAGTGACCAAGACAGTATGGTACTGGCACAAAAACAGACACAGGGATCAGTGGAACAAAATAGAAAACCCAGAAATGGATCCACAAGTCTATGGTCAACTAATCTTCAACAAAGTGGGAGAGAATATCCAGTGGAAAGAAGACATGCTCTTCAACAAATGGTGTTGGGAATACTGGACAGCAACATGCAGAAGAATAAAACTGGACCACTTTCTTACACCACACACAAAAATAAATTCAAAATGGATGAAACACCTAAATGTGAGGCAGGAAACCATCAAAAAAAAAATAGCAGGAAGGGAAGAATGAAGGGGGGAAATCGGAGGGGGAGATGATCCATGAGAGACGATGGACTCTGAGAAACAAACTGAGGGTTCTAGAGGGGAGGGGGGTGGGAGGATGGCTTAGCCTGGTGATGGGTATTAAAGAGGGCACGTTCTGCATGGAGCACTGAGTGTTATACGCAAACAATGAATCATGGAATGCTACATCAAGAACTAATGACGTAATGTATGGTGATTAACATAACATAATAATAACAAAAATAAATTAAAAAAAATCCTAGAGGAGAACACAGGCAGCAACCTCTTTGACATCAGCGGTAGTAACTTCTTACTAGATATGTCTCCTGAGGCAAGGGAAACAAAAGCAAAACTGCACAATTGGGACTTCATCAAGATGAAAAGCTTCTGCACAGCAAAGGAAACAATTAGCAAAATTAAAAGGCAGCCTACAGACTGGGAGAAGATATTTGCAAATGACATCTGATAAAGGGGTGGTGTCCAAAATCTGTAAAGAACTTATCAAACTCAACACACACAAAACAAATAATCCAGTTTTAAAATGGGCAGAAGACATGAATAGACATTTTTCCAAACAAGACATACAGATGGCTAACAGAGGCATGAAAAGATGCTCAACATCCCTCATCTTCAGGGAAATACAAATCAAAACCACGATGAGATACCACCTCACACCTGTCAGAATGGCTAAAATTAACAACACAAGAAACAACAAGTGTTGACGAGGATGCGGAGACAGGTGAACCCTCTTGCACTGTTGGTGGGAATGCAAACTGGTGCAGCCACTCTGGAAAACAATAAGGAGGTTCCTCAAAAAATTAAAAAATAGAGCTACCCTACAATCCAGCAATTGTACTGCTAGGTATTTCCCCAAAGGATACAAAAATACAGATTTGAAGGGGTACATGCACCCCGATGTTTATAGCAGCACTATCAACAATAACCAAACTATGGAAAGAGCCCAAGTGTCCATCAACTGATGAATGGATGAAGAAGATGGAAATATTATTCAGCCATCAAAAAGATTGAAATCTTGCCATTTGCAGCAACATGGATGGAGTGAGAGTGTATTATGCTAAGTGAAATAAGTCAGTCAGAAAAAGACAAATACCATATGATTTCACTTATATGTGGAATTTAAGAAACAAAAGAGATGAACATATAGGAAGGAGGAAAAAAGAGAGAGAGGGAAACAAACCATAGGAGACTCTTAACGATAGAACAAACTGAGGGTTGATGGTGGGAGGTGGGCAGGGAATGGTCTAAACAGGTGATGGGTATTAACGAGGGCACTTGTGATGAGCACTGGGTGTTGTATGTAAGTGAGGAATCTCTAAATTCTACTTCTGAAAACATTATGTTATATGTTAACTAATTAGAACTTAAATAAAAAATTTGAAAACAAGAATAAATAAATTAATTAATTAAAAAGGAAACTTTTAGAGAAAAACGAAGTAGCCACAAATATTGTGATCTCACCAATCAGACTTCCACCATTTTCCCTAGGTGAAGTAAAAAAATCCTCTGAGATTCCCAACCTATAAATCCTAGGTATAAAGTTTCTTCAAAAACACAAGGTACTGGAAAATCTTTTCCAGAATTTAATTTGCTGAGCACAAAAAGGGTAGTGCTTTTATTGAAAGTGTTCTTTTGGTGTTGTTTATGTGGACATTTGGGCATGTGGAGAAAACATGGCATCTATAAGTTTGACGGCTCTGTGGAATAATAATGATTAAATCAACTCCTACTTTCCTTGGTGGCTGAGATGATTTTGCATCTCCCTAAAAGTAATAGCACAATGGATCTGATTGATGAAACACTAATAGAATGGAAACTCGTTTAGGTGTCATGCAATTGTCACTGCATGGAACAAACAAGGTAAAGAATGATTAAGGAATCACAAACATTAAATGTTTTATCCACATCCTTTAGCTATATGTTCAATAAGGTAATTATAGTAAAGCATAGTATAACAGGATTACTAGCCAAAGGTAAAACAATGGTGGGCCCCCTCATCATTTTTCAGCTAAAAGCAAGCTATTGTAAGAGATTTAGATGCTCTTTTACTTATTATAAAAGATGCTCAGATAAAATGGAATAGTAGCTGCTACATGTTTTTAAAGCATTTGAACAAAAGAAAGCCTTAATGCACTCCACAGAAAACAACAGCAACAAAGCAGGGCTTAGCAGCAGGTTGATAGCTGCTTACAGAAAAAGTGCTTCATTTGCTGGAACCTGATGAAGAAATAACCAAACTGATGGGCCTTATGAGTTCAACTACAGCCTTTCCTCCATAATACCTGCTGCAGAGATCTTCCTATTACTATTCCAGGTAAGATACTGAAATTGGCATACATGCAATGACAACTGAAACACAGGTGGATATTCAACTACTATTTGGTTACCGAAAAAGCCAGTTCCATTCCTCCCTTGCTCTAGGGTTCAAGAAATTCTTTTTCCATGTGGCTGTGTGAAACAGTGAGTGAATGCTAAAACATTAGAAGCAAAAAATATAAGGAAGGACAGGAATCTTGAGTCTTTTTCTGAAAATATTCGGAAACATCCTCTTTAAGAGCTGCACAAAGCTTCTGATTGTGGGATTGCTTCAGTATAATGGCATAATCACAAGTGCTCAAGTCTTCAATCCAGGGGTAGAAAGAGACAATTCATGTTTACAGTAGTCAGCCACTACTGGAGGTGGAAAAAAAAAAAAGATTCATAACATCAATACCAGTAGATTTTGATAAGTTATGAATGTATATTGGAATACCTAAAACAATCATTAAGAAAACTACAAAGCGAATACCTAAAAACACTATAAATAAACCAAGAAGAAATCCTGAAAAGTATTCAAAAAAAGAGAAACAGAGGAGGGGCACCTCAGTGGCGCTGTCGGTTAAGCATCTGCCTTCTGCTCAGGTCCTGGGATTCCAGGGTCCTGGGATCAAGTCCCACATAGGGCTCCCTGCTCAGGGGGAGTCTACTTTGCCCTCTGCCCCTCCTCCACCCCTGTCCATGCTCTCTCTTTCAAATAAATGAATAAAATCTTTAAAAAGAGAGAGAGACAGAGGAATGAGAAATAGAGAAAACAAGCAGAAAATTTATAAAAAGTCAAAACATATCAATAGTTACCTTAAATATAAATGGTTTAAGCATACCAGTTAAAGAGATCAGAGTGTATTAAAAAATAATCATCTAATAATGTGCTGTCCAAAAAAACCTCATTTCAAATGCAATGACATAGATAAGTTGAAAGTAAAAGGACGGAAAAAGTTATATCATGCAAACATTAATCAAAAAAATCTGGGGCACCAGTTGGTTAAGTGTCCAACTCTTGATCTCAGCTCAGGTCTTGGTCTCAGGGTTGTGAGTTCAAGCTCTACACTGGGCTCCATGCTGGGTGCAGATCCTACTTTAAAAAAAAAGTCTGAGTGGCTCTATTAATATCAGATAAAGTAGACATTAGAGCAAAGAGAGTTACTAGAGACAAAAGGGGACATGACATAATGATAAAAGGTAAAATGATAAGTGTTAATCCACCAAGAAGACATTACAATCTTAAATGTGAATCCACCAAGCAAATGAAGCTCATAATATACATAAGCCACAAAACATATGAAACAGACACTGATAGAGCTGAAAGGAGAAATAGACAAACACACAATTATAGTTGGGGAATGCAACGCTCCATTCTCAACAATTGATAGAACTACTTATGCAGAAAATCAGCAAGGATATAGAAGAACTGAACAACACAATCAACCAACAGAATCTAATATACAACACCCAACAACAGCAGAATACACATTTTTGTCAAATACCTACAGAACATTCACCAAGAGAAACCAGATCCCTGGCCATAAAACAAATCTCAACAAACTTAAGAGTTAAAAACATACAGAGCATGTTCTCTTACCATATGAAGTCAAACTAGAAATCAATACCAAGAAAATCTCCAAACATTTTAGAAATTAAACAACACACTTCTAAATAATGTGTGGGTAAAATAGAAGATCTCAAGCCAAAAACACATAATTGAATGAAAATGAAAGTATATCAAAATTTGTGGAATTCAGCTAAAGCAATGCTGAAATCAGGAAATTTCATAACATTAAATGCTGCATAGGAAAAAAGAAAAGGTTTCTAATCAAATCAATAATCTAAGTTCCTACACCAAGAAATTAGAAAGGGGCGCCTGGGTAACTCAGTTGTTAAGCATCTGCCTTCAGCTCAGGTCAAGATCTCAGGGTCCTGGGATTAAGCCCCTCATCGGGCTCCCTGCTCAGCGGGAAGCCTGCTTCTCCCTCTCCCACTCCCCCTGCTTGTGTTCCCTCTCTCACTGTGTCTCTCTCTGTCAAATACATAAATAAAATCTTTAAAAAAAAAATAGAGAAGAGGAAAAAAAAACCCAAAGCATGCAGAAGAAAGAAAATAATAAAGATAAGAGCACAAATTGGCAAATTTGAAACAGAAAAAGAATGGAGAAAATTAATGAACAAAAAAAGCTGGAACTTTGAAAAAAAATCAATAAAGTTGATAAATCTTTAGCAAGACTAACAAGGAAAAGGGAAGAAAAAATGAATTACCAATATTAAGAATGGAACAGGGAATATCACTACAGATTCTGCAACTACTAAAAGGGTGATAAATACTATAGTTTTACTTTTATAAGATTGACAACTCAGAAAAAAAGGGGATAAATTGCTTAAACACCACAAACTACCAAAATTCAATCAAGAAAAAACAGACAACTTGAGTAGTCTTGTAGCCATTAAAGAAATTCAATTTGTAATTTAAAAGCTCACCGCCCACCCTCACCCTCCCACCCCCTCCCCCACCCCCACCACACACACACAAATCTTTGATTCTAGATGGTCCCATTAAAGAATTCAACAGAACATTTAAAGAATTAACACCAATTTGGGGCACCTGGGTGGCTCAGTCAGCTAATCGTCTGCCTTCAGCTCAGATCATGATGATCTCAGGGTCCTGGGATTCAGCCCCACGTTGGGCTTCCTGCTCAGCAGAGAGTCTGCATTTCCCTCTGCCTCTGCCCCTCCCCATCCCTGCTTGTTCTCTCTCTCAAATAAATAAAATCTAAAAAAAAAAGAAACAACCCACCAATTTTACGTAATCTCTTCCAGAAAATAGAAGAGGAGGGAACATATCTCAACTTATTTATGAGGCAAGTTTACCCTGATACCAAAACCAAAGACAGTACAAAAATAGGAAACTACAGACCAATATCCCACAATATCTCATTTAGATACAAAAATCCCCCACAAAATATTAACAAACCTAATCCAGCAACATGTAAAAAAATTGTACACCATAGCCAAGTGGGATTTATTCCAGGTATAGAAGGCTGGTTCAACATGCTTAAAAACAGTCAGTGCAGGGGTGCCTGGGTGGCTCAGTGGTTGAGCGACCAGCTCTTGGATTCAGCTTGGGTCATGGTCTCAGGGTCATGGGGTCGTGGGGTCAAGCCCCACATCAGGCTCCATGCTTAGCGGGGAGTCTGCTCGGGATTCTCTTCTTCTCCCTCTGCCCCTTCCCCTACTCTCTCTCTCACTCTTTCTCTGAAATGAATAAATCTTAAAAAAAAAAAACAGTGCAATCCACCATATCAACAAACTAAAGTCATATGATCATATCAACTGATAGAACAAAAGCACTTAACACAATCCAACACTCATTAAAAACAAAAACAAAAAAACCTCTCAGCAAACTGGAATAGAATGATGTTCCCCAAATTGAAAAAGCATTTACAAAAAAACCTACAACTAACATCATACTTAATGGTAAAATACTGAATGCTTTCCCTCCAAGACAGGGAGGTTCTCTCATTACTTTCATTCAACATAGTACTGAAAGTTGTAGTCAGTGCAATGAGTCAAAAAAAAAAAAAAAAAAAAAGGAAGGAAGGAAGAAGGAAAGAAAGACAAAAGGCAGACTAGAAAGTAAAAAAATAAAACTGTCCCAATTTGCAGATGACATTACTATCTAAGTAGAAAATCCCAAAGAAGCTACAAAACACAAACAAAAACAACACACACACAAACAAAACCTCCCAGAAACAGTAAGTTCAGAAAGGTCACAGGATACAAAATCAATACATGAAGATTGATTGAATGTCTATAGGCTAGCAACAAACATGTGGAAAATGAAACTTAATACTATTTATAATCACTCCAAAGAAAATGAAATACTGAGATATAAATTTACAAAACATGTACAGGATCTGTATGCTGAAAATTACAAAATGCTGATGAAAGAAAAAAAAAACTAAATGGAGAAACATATCATGTCATGCACTAGAAACTCAATATAGCAAACATGTGAACACTCCCTAAATTTACCCATGCAATTTCTATAAGAATCCTAGCAAAGCTTTTTGAAGACATAGATAAATTTATTCTAAAATTTATCTGGAAAGAGGCCCCAGAACAGTTCAAGCAATCTTAAAAAGTAAGAATCAACTGAGAGGAATCACTGTATCCAATATTAAGGTCTACTATTTAGCCAGTGATCTACAGAGTGAGGTAATGGTGGAGGAATAGTCATGTAGATCAACTGAAAAGAATAGAGAACCCAAAAGTAGACCCACACAAGTATGACCAACTGATTTTTGATGAAGGTATAAAAGCTATTCAGTGGAGGACGGATAGCCTTTTCAACAAATAATGCTGGAGGAATTGGGCATCCATACGGGGGGAAAAAATTAATCTACCTAAACCTCACACCTTCTACCAAATTTAACACAAAATGGACCCTGGACTTAAATGCAAAATATAAAACTTTTAGAAAAAAAAGAAAGTTTTGGGGATCTCAGGCTAGGGAAAGAGTTCTTAGACTTGAGAGAGACTAGACACCCAAAAGTATGATCTATAAAAAGAAAAATTGATAAATTGGACCTCATCAAAATAATTTTGCTCTAAAAAGACTCTGTTAAGAGGATGAAGAAACAAACTATAGACTGGATGAAAATATCTCCAAGCCTTTAATCTGACAAAGGACTAGTATCTGGAATATGTAAAGCATACTCAAGGCTCAACAGTAAAAATATAAACAATCCAATTAGAATGTGAGACAGGGGGCACCTGGTGGCTCAGCTGGTTAAGCATCTGTCTTTAGCTCAAATCATGATCCTGGGGTCCTAGGATAGAGTCCTGCATTGGGCTCCTCGCTCAGTGGGGAGCCTGCTTCTCCCTCTCCCTTTGCCCCCTCCCCCTGCTGTCCTCTCTCTCTCTCTCAAATAAATAAAATCTTAAAAAAAAAAAAAAAACATGAGACAGGAGTGACATGAGAGAGGCAGGAGTCAAGAATGATACCCAAGTTTCTAGCTTAGGTGAATAGGGGTTACCAGCTGAGACTGAGAATATAAGGTTTCACATCTTAAAGTATATGTTAAATGTGATTTCATAAATGTAATGTGAAAGAGGACTGCATAGATCAGAACGTGGGCACAAGACATGAACAGACATTTCATCAAAGAGAATATTCAGAAGACAAATAAGTACATGAATAGAGGTTCAACATCACTGGCCATTAAAGAAATGCAAACTGAAACCACAATGAGATGTCACTACACACCTATTAGAATAACCAAAATGCAATATAGTGACAGCACCAAATGCTGGCAAGTGTGTGGAGAAACTGGATCACTCGTACATTGATTGTGGGATTATAAAATGATAACAGCCACTCTGGAAAACAGTTTGGCAGTTTCTTATAAAATTAAACATGCAACTACCGTTCAATCCAGCAACTGCCCTCCTAGACTTTTATCCCAGAGAAAGGAAAACTAATGTTCACACAAAAACCTATACACAAATGTTATAGCAGCTTTATTTACAATAGCCAAAACCTAGAAAAATCCAGGTGTCTTTCAACAGGCAAACCAATTATGGCACATGGAATTCTACTCAGGAATGAGAAGGAATCAGCTATGGGTGCACACAACAACTTGAACGCATCTCCAGGGGTGTTGTGGGGCGTTAGAGCACCATGTCAGCAATTTACACTCAAATTGTTCAAGAAAAAACCATCTTTGCCCTATTCTTGCAAACCTGAAATTATTTCAAAAGAAAAAAAAAGTAACTGACGGAACTTCAAGCTTAACTGGACATAAGAAAGGCAGGAGTCAAGAAAGACTCCCAGGTTTCTAGCTTAAGCGACGGGGGTTAGTAGCTGAGACCAATTTTGTAAGGTTTCATAGCTTAGTGACAGTATATATTAAATAGCATTTCATAAACTGAACATAAAAGAGGATTGCATAGATTGGAGATTCTCTTTTACTATCGCATATTCATTTATTAAGGTTATCCTGACAAATTCCCATATCCTCAGCTAATTTCTAGGAGTTGTCTGTGGTCAGATGGTTCAGTGCAAGAACAGAACCAGAAAACCTAAGCCTCATTCCTGGCTCTAATTCTACACAGAGCATTAAATTTCTTCAATGCTTGCTTTTTCATTTATGAAGTGGAACTAATAATTCTAGTCTGCAAAGTACTTTCCTCAGGAGGGTCATAATTTGAGTGCAATTAACTGCTTCTAATTTTCAAAAAATAAAATTCTACCTAATAGTGGAGACACAATATCCCAAACTAATTGTTTCTACAAGGGATTATTTTTTTAAAGCCATCAATTCATTTTGTGGTAATTTTATGAAATGGAGATTAAATTTGAACTAACTCATATAAAAATAATATCCTTTAATATTAGCCATAACAACAGCTTGATATTATCTTAATGGGAAAGTTGTGCAACACAAGGAGGGCAGAGGAAGAGATAAAAACAACAAAAAGTCTATTCCTACATAAAACTCCAATTTTAATAATCATTGGTATCCACACCTTCTGTAAGTTTTCTCAGAAAGCAGCAGACAGAATTTCAGGTAGTCCCAGCATGAAACTAATGAACTCAACATGAACAATACCACTAGACGTGATAAGGGATTCTGGCTTGCGGTATTATTGTCAGACTTTAATCCTGAAGACCAAACTCAGGGCCATACCTTAATCTAAAGGGATGGGTCCAAAGAAGATGCTTTTGTTTGCTCAATGTTAAGTCCCTACCCCCACCTCTTCAGAGTGCTTTCAGGTTGTTCTTTAGAAGAAAAGACCAGGAAAGCTGAGAGAGAAAAAACAGTTCATGCATTCATCATTTCTCCTCACAGAGAAGCAATGATTTTTATAGTACTGTACAGTAGTTTTAATAGGAAGGTTCCCCCTTCCTATTTTAATGTGAGTCTTTTGTTTAAATAGACAGATTCATAACATGATAATAGTCATAAAATCATGAAATATGCCTATAATAGCAGAAATAGAAGAAACTAGTGCTTAGAATATGTCTGAATAAGATTCTAGTCACTATGCAGGATTTGAGGGACCATAGGTCATAGAACCATTAAATTTTTAAAAGTTTTTATTTAAGTATAACAAACATACAGAGAAGTGCATAAATTCTAAATGTGCAGATTGATGAATAATAAAAAGTGACCACATCTATGTAATCAACAATCAGGTCAAGAAATAGCAATATGTGAAAAACTAGTTCTTGGTACAAATAGGTCAGAATAGTGGTTAATGGTGGAAGTTGTCATCTGGGTGAAGGATATGCCTGCTGAGGTATTGGAAATGTTCTATATTTTGATCTGGGTGATAGTTATCCTAGTGCTTACTAATGTAAAAATTATCCTGTACATTTAAGATTCGTGCATTTTCTCTAAAGTTATAATTCAGTAAAAAGTAAAAAAAATGTTAAAGGATTAGTTTTGCCTGTTTTTGAGAAGTATGTAAATAAAATCATACCACACATGTTCTTTTGTATCTTGTGAAACATTATGTTTGTATGGAAATTCATCCATGTGGTTGAATATAGTTGCAGTTCATTCATTTTTGTCAATAGTGTTCAATTGTATGAATATGCCACAGTTGATTTCTCAATTCTACTTTTGGGTTGTGTCCAGTTTGGGGCTAAGATGAATACTATTTCTGTACATGTCTTTTGGTGTGTTTTTGTACACATTCCTGCAGGGCATATATTTAGGAGTAACATTGTTGGATCTTATGGTGTGTGTATATTCAATTGGATATATTACCAAAGAGTTTTCCAGCGTGGTCATCCAATTTACATCCCCACCATCAACCTATGAGAGTTCCCACTAGACCCACATCCTTGCCAGTAGTTAATATTGTCAGTTTTTGTAATTTTAGTCATTCTGATAGAAGTGTGCAGTGCTTTTTATTGTTTTCATTTTAATTTCATTGATTGCTAATGAGTTTCAGTATTTTCATGTATCAGTAGTCATTTTGTGTAATCTGTTCAAACATTTATCCCTTTTAAAGTAGCTTGTCTGGGGGCACCTGGGTGGCTCAGTTGGTTAAGCAACTGCCTTCGGCTCAGGTCATGATCCTGGAGTCCTGGGATCGAGTCCCACATCGGGCTCCCTGCTCAGCGGGGAATCTGCTTCTCCTTCTCACCCTCCTCCCTCTCATGCTCTCTGTCTCTCATTCTCTCTCTCAAATAAATAAATAAAAATCTTTAAAGTAGCTTGTCTATATTTTGTCTTACTGATGTGAAAAAAAAAATTTTTTTTAACTTTTTTAAGTAAACTCTACCCTCAACTCGGGGCTCAAACTCACGACCCTGAGATCAAGAGTCACATGCTCTATTGACTGAGCCAGCCAGGTGCCTCTGAAAGAGTTCTCTATATATTCTGGATATAAATCCTTTGGCTTGCCTTTTCACCTTCTTAATGGCATCTTTAGTGAACGGATGTTATTAGTATAGTTCGGTCCATCTTATCAATCTTTTCTTTCATGATTAGTGCACTTTTTGTGTCCTATTTAAGAAATCTTTTTCGGGAGAGAGTCCAAGATGGTGGAGGAGTAGGAGACCTTAGTTTTGTCTGGTCCCAGGAATTCAGGTCAATGGCTATCGAATCATTCTGAACACCTGTGTACTCAACCAGAGATCTAAGAGAAGAATTGCTGCAATTCTACAAATAGAAAAGCGACCACTTTCTGCAAGGTAGGTGTGGAGAAGTGAATCCGGGGTGATATATGGGAAGATAAGCCACGGGGGAAGGGAAACTCTGTAAGCCGGCTACTGGAAAGTGATACAGCAGGGGAGTGTAAGATCGGAACTTTCAGAAATCTGCTCCGGTGAAGGATGTCCCTGCCTGAAAGGTGCTCAGTGGGTGAAGCAGGGTGGAATCCTAGGTGGAACAGTGTGGTCTTGGGATCCTCGGAGTCACAGAAAGACCGGGGTGCCTGAGTGCAGCAGAGCTCCCAGGCATCAGAGCAGGGAAACCGGCTCCAGGGCTAGGGATTGGGAGGCCGCCGTTTTCATTCTCGTCCTCTAAAGCTGTGCAAGAAAGCCTTCAGGGAACAAAAGCTACCGGGAGCAAACCCGAGCAGATTGCTCAGCCTTGACCTGGCAAGGGCGGGGCAATTCCGCCTCCGGCAAAGACACTTGATCTGCCTCACACAAAGACACTTGAGAATCAACACAACAGGCCCCTCCCCCAGAAGATCAGCGAGAACATCCGGCCAAGACCAAGTCTACCAATCATTGAGAACTACAAAACTCTAGCGCTAGGGGAAAATAGTGTATAGAATTCATGGGGTTTTTTTCTCATGATTCTTTAGTCTTTTAATTTTAATTTTTTTCTCTTTCCTTTTCAACCAATTTATTTTATCTACTCTTTTTTAAAGTCTTCTTTAATGTTCATTTTTACAGTTACATTCTATCCTTTCAATGTATTTAATTTTATTTTTGTATATATATAAGTTTTTCTTTCTTTACAATTCTGAGGTGTAGTTTCCTCTAACAAACAAACCAAAATACACTCAGGATCCAGTGTATTGCTCTGTTCTGTCCACCTGTCTGATTATATTATTTTTACTTTATTTTATTTTATTTATTTATTTATTTAATTTGGTTTGGGGTCTCTTCTGATTTGTTTAGTGTATATTTCTCTGGGGTCATTGTTGCCATTTTAGTATTTCATTCTCTCATTCATCTATTCCTCTCTGGATAGAATGACAAGATGGAAAAACTCACCTCAAAAAAGAGAACATGGGGGCGCGCCTGGGTGGCTCAGTCGTTAAGTGTCTGCCTTTGGCTCAGGTCATGGTCCTGGGATCGAGCCCTGTGTCGGGCTCCCTGCTCCATGGGAAGCCTGCTTCTCCCTCTCCCACTCCCCCTGCTTATGTTCCCTCTCTCGCTGTGTCTCTCTCTGTCAAATAAATAAATAAAGTCTTTAAAAAAAAAAGGAGAGAACACGGGTCAGTATTGACTGCCAGGGACCTAATGAGTATGGATATAAGATGTCAGAACTAGAGTTCAGAATAACGATTATAAAGATACTAGCTGGGCTTGAAAAAAGCATAGAAGACACTAGAGAATCCCTTTCTGGAGAAATAAAAGAACTAAAATCTAATCAGGTTGAAATGAAAAAACGGTATTACGGAAGATGCAATCAAAACTGGAGGCTCTAACTGCTAGGATAATGAGGCAGGAGAGAATCAGTGATATAGAATATATATCTCCATATAAAATTATGGAGAATAAAGAAACTGAGGAAAAGAGAGATAAACAACTACTGGAGCACAAGGGGAGGATTCGAGAGATTACAAATACCATAAAGTGAAACAATATTAGAATAATTGGGGCCCCAGATGAAGACAAAAGTCGGGGGAGAGGGTATATTTGAGCAAATTATAACCGAGAACTTCCTTAATCTGGGGAAGGAAACAAACATTCAAGTCCAGGAGGCACAGAGAATCCTCCTCAAAAATCAATAAAAATGTCAGAGGGGGAGACGAACCAGGAGAGATGATGGACTCTGAAAAACAAACAGGTTTCTGGAGGGGAGGAGGGTGGGGGGATGGGTTAGCCTGGTGATGGGTATTGAGGAGGGCACATTCTGCGTGGAGCACTGGGTGTTATGAACAAACAATGAATCATGGAACAGTACACCAAAACAAATTATGTAATATATGGTGATTAACATAACAATAAAAAAATTAAAAAAAATCAATAAAAATAAGTCAACACCTAGACATATAATAGCAAAGCTTGCAAATTTCAGAGGCAAAGAGAAAATCCTGAAAGCAGCTTGGAACAAGAGGTCCTCAACAGAGAACCTCATATTTCTACAGAGGTAGAAATATAAGGCTGGCAACAGACCTATTCACAGAGACCTGGCAGACCAGAAAGGACTGGCATGATATCCTCAGGGTACCAAATGAGAAAAATATACAGCCAAGAATACTTTATCCAGCAAGGCTGTCATTAAGAATAGGAGAGATAGGGGCTCCTGGGTGGCTCAGTTGGTTAAGAGACTGCCTTCGGCTCAGGTCATGATCCTGGAGTCCCAGGATTGAGTCCCGCATTGGGCTCCCTGCTCAGCAGGGAGTCTGCTTCTCCCTCAGACCCTCCCCGCTCTTGTGCTCTCTCTCTCTCACTCTCTTTCTCAAATAAATAAAATCTTTAAAAAAAAAATTATAGGAGAGATAAAGAGCTTCCAGGACAAACAGAAACTAAAAGAATTTTTGATCACTAAATCAGCCCTGCAAGAAACATTTAAGGGGATCCTTTGAGTGAAGAGAGAGCCCAAAAGTAACAGAGACCAGAAAGGAACAGAGACAATATACAAAAACAGTGACTTTACAGGTAATATAATGGCACTAAATTAATATCTTTCAATAATTACTCTGAATGTAAATGGGCTAAATCCTCCAATCAAAAGACACAGGGTATCAGATTGGATTAAAAAAGCAAGACCCATCAATATGCTGTCTACAAGAGATTCATTTTAGACCCAAAGAAGCCTCCAGATTGAAAGTGAGGGAGTGGGGAACCATTTATCATGCTAATGGACACCAAAAGAAAGCTGGGGTAGCCATCCTTACATCAGACAAATTAAATTTTAAACCATAGACTCTAATAAGAGATGAAGAGGGACAATGTATCATACTTAAAGGGTCTATCCAAAAAGAAGATCTAACAATTGTAAATATTTATGCCTCTAACATGAGAGCAGCTAATTATATAAACCAATTCATAACAAAATTAAAGAAACACATTGATAATAATACAGTAATAGTAGGGGACTTTAATACCCCAGCCACAGCAATGAACAGATCATCTAAGCAGAAGATCAACAAGGAAACAAGGGCTTTGAATGACACACTGGACCAGATGGACTTCACAGATATATTCAGAGCATTCCATCTTAAAACAACAGAATACACATTCTTCTCGAGTGCATATGGACCATTCTCCAGAATAGATCACATACTGGGTCACAAATCAGGTCTCAACTGGTACCAAAAGACTGGAATTATTCCCTGCATATTTTCATACCACAGTGCTTTAAAACTTGAACTGAGTCACAAGAGGAAATTTGGAAGGAAAACAAATGCATGGAGGTTAAAAAAAAATTCCTACTAAAGAATAAATGGATCAACCAGGAAATTAAAGAAGATTGTAAAAAAATTCATGGAAACAAATGCAAACGAAAACACAACTGTTCAAAACCTTTGGGATGCAGCAAAGACAGTCCTAAGAGGGAAGTATATAGCAATACAAGCCTTTCTCAAGAAACAAGAAAGGTCTCAAATACACAACCTAACCTTACACCTAAAGGAGCTGGAGGAAGAACACAAATAAAGCCTAAGCCAGGCAGGAGAAAGAATTAATAAAGATTAGAGCAGAAATCAATGATATAGAAATAAAAAAACAAAAAACAGGGGAACAAATCAAGGCAACTAGGAACCAGTTCTTTGAAAGAATAAGATCGATAAAACCCTGACTAGACTTACCAAAAAGAAAAGAGAAAGGACCCAAATTAATAAAATCATGAATGAAAGAGAGATCACAACACTGAAGAAATACAAACAATTATAAGAACATATTATGAGCAACTATATGCCAACAAATAAGGCAATCTGGAAGAAATGGATGCATTCCGAGAAACGTATAAACTACCAAAACTGAAACAGGAAGAAATAGAAAACCTGAATGGACCCATATCCAGCAAGGAAATTGAAGCAGTAATCAAAAATCTCCCACAAACAAGAGGCCAGGGCTGGGTGGCTTCCCAGGGGAATTCTACCAAACATTTAAAGAAGAATTAATACCTATATATTTCTGAAGCTGTTTCAAAAAATAGAAATGGAAGGAAAACTTCCAAACTCATTTCATGAAGCCAGCATTACCTTGATCCCAAACCCGACAAAGACCCCACCAAAAAGGAGAATTACAGACCTATATCCCTGATGAACATGGATGCAAAAATTCTCACCAAGATACTAGCCAACAGGATCCAACAGTACATTAAAGGGATTATCCACCACGACCGAGTGGGATTTATTCCTGGGTGCAGGGGTGGTTCAACATCTGCATATCAATCAAGGTGATACACTACGTTAATAAAAGAAAGGACAAGAACCATATGATCCTCTCAATCGATGCAGAAAAAGCATATGACAAAATACAGCATCTTTTCTTGATTAAAATTCTCCACAGTGTAGGGATAGAGGGAACATACCCCTATATCATAAAAGCCGTATATGAAAAGCCCACAGCAAATATCATTCTCAATAGAGACAAACTGAGAGCTTTTTTTCCCTAAGCTCAGGAACACGACAGGGATGTCCACTCTCACCACTGTGTTCAACATAGTACTAGTCCTAGCCTCAGCAATCAGACAACAAAAAGAAATAACAGGCTCCCAAATAGGCAAAGAAGTCAAAATCTCACTTTTTGCAGATGACATGATACTCTATGTGGAAAAACCAAAAGACTCCACCCCAAAATTGCTAGAACTCATACAGGAATTCAGCAAAGTGGCAGGATATAAATCAATGCACAGAAATCAGTTGCATTTCTATACACTAACAATGAGACAAAAGAAAGAAATTAAGGACTCAATCCCATTTATAATTGCACCAAAACCCAGAAGATACTGAAGAATAAACCTAACCAAAGAGGTAAAGGATCTGTACTTAGAAAACTATAGAACACTCATGAAAGAAATTGAGGAAGACAAAAAGAAATGGCAAAACATTCCATGGTCATGGATTGGAAGAATAAATATCGTTAAAATGTCAGTGTTGCCTAGAGCAATCTATATATTCAATGCAATTGCTATCAAAATGCCATCAACTTTTTTCACAGAGCTGGAACAAATAATCCTAAAATTTGTATGGAACCAGAAAAGACCCTGAATAGCCAAAGGAACGTTGAAAAAAAAAGCCAAAGCTGGGGCATCACAATTCCAGACTTTAAGTTATATTACAAAGCTGAAATCATCAGGACAATATGGTACTGGCACAAAAACAGACACATAGATCAGTGGAACAGAATAGAGAGCCCAGAAATGGACCCTCAACTCTACGGTCAACTAATCTTCGACAAAGCAGGAAAGAATATCCAATGGAAAAAAGACAGTCTCTTCAACAAATGGTGTTGGGAAAATTGGACAGCCACATGCAGAAGAATGAAAACGGGCCATTTTCTTACAGCATACACAAAAATAGACTCAAAATGGATGAAAGACCTAAATGTGAGGCAGGAATCCATCAAAATCCTAGAGGAGAACACAGGTAGTAACCTCTTTGACCTCAGCCGCAGTAACTTCTGGCTAGACATATTTCCAAAGGCAAGGGAAACAAAGGCAAAAATGAACTCTTGGGACTCCATCAAGATAAAAAGCTTTGCACAGCAAAGGAAATAGTCGACAAAACCAAAAGACATCTGACAGAATGGAAGAAGATATTTGCAAATGTCTTACCAGATAAAGGGCTAGTATCCAAGATTTATAAAGAACTTATTGAACTCAACTCCCAGAACAAATAATCCAATCAAGAAATCAGCAGAAGACATGAACAGACATTTCTCCAAAGAAGACATCCAAATGGCCAATAGACACATGAAAAGATGTTCAACATCACTCAGCATCAGGGAAATAAAATCAGAACCACAATGAGATACCACCTCACACTAGTCAGAATGTCCAAAATTAACAAGTCAGGAAATGACAGATGTTGGCAAGGATGTGGAGAAAGGTGAACCCTCTTACAGTGACGGTGGGAATGCAAGCTGATGCAGCCACTCTGGAAAACAGTCTGGAGGTTCCTCAAAAAGTTGAAAATAGAGCCACCCTATGACCCAGCAATTACACTACTAGGTATTTACCCCAAAGATACAAATGTAGTGATCTGAAGGGGTACCTGCACCCCAATGTTTATAGCAGCAATGTCCACAATAGCCAAACTATGAAAAGAGCCCAGATGTCCATTGACAGATGAATGGATAAAAAAGATGTGGTATATATATATATACAATGGAATATTATGCAGCCATTGAAACACTGAAATCTTGGGGCGCCTGGGTGGCTCAGTTGGTTAAGCGACTACCTTCGGCTCAGGTCATGATCCTGGAGTCCCGGGATCGAGTCCCACATCGGGCTCCCTGCTCAGCAGGGTGTCTGCTTCTCCCTCTGACCCTCCTCCCTCTCGTGCTCTCTATATCTCATTCTCTCTCAAATAAATAAATAAAATCTTTAAAAAAAACATTTAAAAAAAAGAAACACTGAAATCTTGCCATTTGCAATGACATGGATGGAACTAGAGGGTATTATGCTAAGTGAAATAAGTCAACCAGAGAAAAACAATCATCATATGGTCTCACTCATATATGGAATTTATGAAACAAAACAGAGTATCAAAGGGGAAGAGAGGGAAAAATAAAAAAAGACGAAATCAGAGAGGGAGACAAACCGGTAATCATAGGAAACAAACTGAGGGTTGCTGGAGGGGAGGAGAGTGGGGGGATGGGGTAACTGGGTGATGGACATTAAGGAGGGCATGGGATATGATGAGCAGTGGGTGTTATATAAGACTGAGGGATCACTGAACTCTACCTCTGAAACTAATACTACACTATACATTAATTAATTGAATTTAAATAAAAAATAAAATAAAATCTTACCAAAAAAAGCAAGCAAGAAAGATCATTGCTATGTTAAAGCAAAGCTATCCATGGGGCGCCTGGGTGGCTCAGTCGTTAAGCGTCTGCCTTCGGCGCAGGTCATGATCCCAGGGTCCTGGGATGGAGCTGCTCTGGCAGGAAGCCTGCTTCTCCCTCTCCCACTCCCCCTGCTTGTGTTCCCTCTCTTGCTGTCTCTCTGTGTCAAATAAATAAATAAAATCTTTTAAAAAAAAGCAAAGCTATCCTTGTCCCTTACTGCCAGGAATGACGCATACCCAATGGCACTGTGTATACAAAACTGCATTACAATGTATTAGACCTGAGGGGGATTTCTTTGATATGAAGCCTCTTTGAGACAGAATCATCAAGGCCCAGCTTGTTTGTGTACATGCCAGAAGCACACTCTGAAGAAAACCTGCAGTGGAATGGATGGAGTCTGTGTTCCTCAGTTCGGAAGACAGAATTAGGAGCTGGGAGTAGCAACAGCCTCATCTAAAGAATTTACTCCAAGATCTGAATTAATTTTCACCATCCCAACAGATAAAGGCTAATTTGGGATTCTGTAGCTATGAAGAATGAGCCTAGCAGCATCCTTTGAAAAAATACTTTGGAAATGTCCCTGATTTATTTAAAATGCCAGGGATGCATTCAGCAACAAAATGCTATGACAAATCATGACAAAGACCCTAAAGAATTTTCACAACAGCCTTTCGTGGCATCCAGAGCAGCACCAGCAGTTCCTGGTAGGACTCTCGTTTGCCACACCATACCCAACATTGGACGAGGAAACGATACACCTGATTAATTCAGGAAATCAAAGTAATAAAACTGCCAGCAACAATGCGGCCAAGTGATTAAAAGAAGGCTGGTTGAAAATTTAAACACCCTTTTTACTCATTAATCTCCAACTGCTAAAGACAAACAAAAAGCAAAATTAACATGATTGTAAACTAAGCACTTGTGTCCTGTGGCTACCGTGTTAGCCTGCTGAGAGGGAATGGGCTGATCAAAGCCGGGGAGTCCACAGAGAACCGTGGGTAAGAGCGGCTTCGGGGAGCGCACAGCCAGGATCCATTACCAGTCCTGGTTCAGAAACAGGTGAGCACCGTAATTAATCTTGCCTTCAATTTGGAGAGAAGCAGGAAACCTACCTGCTCTGTCCACTGAGTTTATATGTTAATCCCCCGAGCTCTGGGAAGAAGATTTAAATTGGTGTAAAGACTTTTCCTGCCCTTCTGAATGTGTAGGGGAGAAACAATTGGGAGGGGTTGCTGAGGTCCCTAACTTCAGGCAGTTAAGCCAGCTCCCAGGAAAGCTGTTGATTGCTACCTTGCTTGGTTTGACGCATCTAAGTCCACAGAGCAAAGTCTCTTCCAATGAAGCTAGCAGGTTTTTTAATGCAAGAAAATACTCGGAGACACAAGGGGCCTCACCCCACAAACATAAACCATGAAAATCCAGATACTTGGAATTGGAATTCCTCTTCAGGGCAAACTCATCTATCAATGGACTCTTGAATTGCTTAAAGCATATCTAGGACTTTACATATTATTCTAGATACAGAAAAATGAATAGGCACCTGTTTTGTCCCTTCTCTGCCCTGAATTCATACTATTTTTTTTAAAGATTTTATTTATTTATTTGACAGAGAGAGACACAGCAAGAGAGTGAACACAAGCGGGGGGAGTGGGAGAGGGAGAAGCAGGCCTCCCGCCAAGCAGGGAGCCCGATGTGGGGCTTGATCCCAGGACCCTGAGACTACGACCTGAGCCGAAGACAGACGCTTAACAACTGAGCCACCCAGGAGCCTCTGCACTGAATTCATATTAAAAAAACAAAAACAAAAAACAATAAATTGTACAAACAAGTGGCATGCCCGGGTGGCTCAGTCAGTTAAGCGTCTGCCTCTGGCTCAGGTCAAGATCTCAGGGTCCTGGGATGGAGCCCCGAGTCGGGCTCCCTGATCTGTTTAGGGAGCCTGCTTCTCCCTCTCCCTCTACCTGCCACTCCCCCTGCTTGTGCTCTCTCTCTCTCTCTTTCTGTTGAATGAATAAAATCTTTTTTAAAAATTGTACAAACAGGGGACGCCTGGGTGGCTCAGTCAGTTGAGTGTCTGCCTCTCTCTCTTTCTGGCAAATGAATGAATAAAATCTTTTTTAAAAAAGTTGTACAAACAGGGACGCCTGGGTGGCTCAGTCGTTAAGCCTCAGCCTTTGGCTCAGGTCATGATCCCAGGGTCCTGGGATCGAGTCCCACATCGGGCTCCCTGCTCAGCAAGAAGCCTGCTTCTCTCTCTCCCACTCCCCCTGCTTGTGTTCCTGCTCTCACTATCTGTCAAATAAATAAATAAAATCTTAAAAAAAAAAAAAAGACAGAAGCAAATACTCTCCTGTCTCCTCTTTTAAGGGCGATGGCTCTACTGTCATGATCTTATTGCCTACTGAGGGCTCCATCTCCAGAACTGGAGGGCAGGGTGGGGAATGGAGTCAAACACATACTCTGTAACAGGACCCATATCAATTTCTGACAACTTCCAACTCCTATCTGTTCAAAATCAACTGAGCAGCACTGGACATGAATCCATTGAGAGCAAATTCAACCACATATTTTATTTTTGTTGTTCAGCGTGGGTAGGGAGTCTCTGCGTGGTCACTACCTATCACGCAACAGGGCTTAGGGTGAATTCCACATGGTCATTCAGCTTGAGTTAAGGAACAGGCCTTAATGGGGGAAATTAGAAGCCAAGAGTCAGAAAGAGAAGATGGCCTAGTCTAGATCTTCCAGACATCCCAGAGAGAAGGATGCTATGGCTAGGTGCTATGTGTGTTCCAATGGAAGATCATGTCCCCAAGATGGTATCTTCTTAGAGTAAACTTGTGAGAAAGCAGCCTCGTCAGAATGTGGGCAAAGAGATTATTCAGAGCCAGGGTGACTGACCTTAGGTGCCAGCTGCCCAACAGCTGGGGATCTCAGGGACCCCTAAGAAGTTGTAGCCCCGGGGCACCTGGGTGGCTCAGTCGTTAAGAGGCTGCCTTCGGCTCAGGTCATGATCCTGGAGTCCTGGGATCGAGCCCCGCATCGGGCTCCCTGCTCGGTGGGAAGCCTGCTTCTCCCTCTCCCACTCCTTCTGCTTATGCTCTCTCACTCTCTCTCTCTCTCTTTGTCAAATAAATAAATAAAATCTTAAAAAAAAGAAGAAGAAGAAGTTGTAGCCCCTTTTGCAATGGGTAGAAAGCCCTCCTGGGAAGCTAAGTGTGAGCACAACTGCTCCTGCTGGTAGAAGGGTAGACCCTAGTTCTTTCTGGCACAATATGTGGGCATCCCCAGCCTCAGTTTCCAAGGTCATTTTTGGATGATCCTACCTGAAATACCATACTCTTCTAGTCATATTTTAAAAGGTGTTAGTCATAACCTGCTAATGACCAGTGTGAGCAATACTCTGCTACAACAATCTGCCAGGTAAAGGAAATGCTTTGAGTTAATAAAGGTGGTTCAGAGATGGAAAGGTTCCAACAGAATACTTACATAACATTCAGACACATCAGAATATTAAGTTAGAGGCAGAAGGCAAAGTGGAAATTGTCTACCAATTAGTGTAAAAAGATGAAGAGATGATGAGATGAGGAAAGACATAAGGGAAAATAATATTGGAAATCAATTCCTTCAACAAATCTTTATTAAACACGTTAAGTTCTGAGGATGAGCTGGTGAGCAAGACAGATATACCCTACTTGTGCTATAGGCAGCCCAGTAGATATTTAAAAAGCTAAAATAACAATTTTTAAAAATTTTTTCCCTGAATTACTTGCATGAACATTTAACATTCTCCGAAGTTGCAATTCTGTTTACCTGAACAAACAAACAAAAAAAGAGCTAATTGATGGGTGGAACAGAAGCAATTTTTAAGTAAAAAAAAGGGGGAACTTAATCTGATCTTTTAAAAAGTAGTCAGAAAACATTGTTAATGTTCATTATGTTCCAGACACATTTTAGGAAAAAGACGGCCATACAAAGGCCTATTTGGACAGAATTTTTAGACTTCAAAGATAAGAATTTTACAAGTGTTTAAGACTCACCAGGTAACAATAAAGCACCATCTACCAAGCTTTGAAGGACATGTTTTCAAATATGCCAGAACTAGGAAAATGTACCTCCTTTCTGAATAAGCTATTTCAAGACTCATTCCAGAGCAAGAGATGATCAGAAGGAAAAACTCAAGCAGAGGGAGGTTGCAGCTGAAACAGACCAGCAGAAAGCCCTGAGAAAATCTCATTTGTAGGGGTGAGTCTGGATCACTGGTATAAAGACAGTTATACTACAAGGAAAATGGACAAAACATTTGAATCCACTGAGTAAGAAATATAAATTGCTAGTGAAATACCACTGATTAGGGATATGTAAAACCACAAAGAAACACCACTTTCCCACCTATCATATTGACTTAAAAAAATTTTTTTTAAATACTAGCCAAGGAACCAGCTTGACAGAGGAACCCACTGACCAAAGTTGGGACAATTTTAGCATCAAAAGAACCATGACTGTAATTGATTGAAACATGCTAACTATATTAAAAAATGAGTCCATATGAAACTCAAAATAAATAAATAAATAAATAAAAGGAATAAAATAATCAAGCAAATAAACAAGAACTTCTTTGAAGGTGGCCATTATACCAAGTTCTTAACTCTAGAAGGGAAAGGAATATTTTTCCTTTGCAGTAGGAATCATATTGATATTGCAGAATAACCTAATAGTCCTAGTCAATGAAGAAAAGCTCTTCTTTCCAGAAAAATTCCAGCTATAAATGTAGACAGAATTGGAAAATCACAATTTTCCTCTAAGGAAATAATTAAACCAATACCATCAACAGATGCTGAAACCATTAGGTGAAAGGTTGATGGACAGCTGGATATTCACCTAGTGCCAAAGTTATCACCCCACAGATTACTATTTAGTTCCAAGATGACTGTCAGTACCTAAACCCAGTAGTCAATCTTACTATGACCAATGATGGGACTACCAGAGGTTCATAATGTGACTCCTGGTGTGATGCAGTGTTTAGCCTGAATCTAATCAAGCGTTTAGATCCAACTTCCAATAGGTGGCCCTCTTTAAGCCTCCCTAAATCCCTTGGCCCCTCTGTATTTCAATGATCTCTGTATATATGTTTGTCCTCCTCCACTAGACTGTGAACTCTGAAGGACAGGAATTATCTCTACTGCCTGACACATAGTAGGTGCTTTTAGTTCTACAATAGAAGAATATCACTTATATTTGATTGTTTCCTCACTAAACTCTGATCTTCATAAGGTTAAAGAATACATCTGGTTTTATGCACCGTTAAGCTGCTAGTGCCTAACAATGCTTGGTTTTCAATAAATATTTTTGAATGAATGAATGAATAATTTTATAAGTAATCACCTCTATTTCCTATGACTCTGAGTCACATTCCGAGAAAAAGCAGCTTCTTGACATCCTTTTCCTTGTAATGATTTAGTTTATTAAATTATTTCTTGTATTTATCCTCCTATTGCAAACTGCTAGCGATTCTCCTTTCAACCCCCCCTCAACTGCCACAATGTCATAAATCAGGGGGACGTAGAGATGAAGTGAACAGATTAGCCTCCAATTTACAAGTTTGCTTTTCCCTGGGATAATTGTAGTCACACGTTCCTCGGTGTGACCCTATCACGACAAAATCTCGAGTGGATTGATTACGTATGATTATGACTAATTAAAGATGTAGGATAACGGAAGAGTTAAACCAGTATTTGCTAGGCAAGGTTGTGATCTTTTTTTAAAAATATAGTCTTTCATTAGTGAAACAAGGAAAATATGTTCCTAATTACATTCCAAGCGGTTTGCTTGGATTGACAGTCCCACGGACAAAGGAGGGTACAAAACGCTCCTTCCGACCGGCGTTTACAGCCAGAGCCTGTGCCCCCGCCCGTGGGCGGGGCCACCGGAACCTCCCGGGACCAAAAGGAGGAGGGGGCGGGGTCGAGGGCGGGTCCAGGCCTCCAGGGGCGGGGCCGCAGCGGGCGAGGGGCAGGCTGGGAAGCGGCGCCATATTGGCGTCGGCCGCGCTGTATTGTCATAAATAGAGCCGGTTTTGTGGTGTTTTCACTACTCGGTTGGATGCCTCGGCCGTAGTAAGTGAGAAAGTGAGCGAGCAAGCGAGCTACAAGCGACCGGAGGAAAGTCGACAGGAGGAGAAAGGAAGAGCAAGAACTTGACTCCAGAGAGAACGATACTCGCCGGTGAGGGAGACGCAGGAAGCGATGAAAGAGATGTCTGCGTAAGTGGTGGGGGGCGGCGGTTGGGGGCGAAGCGGAGAAGAGTGGGTTTAGGGTGGTCGGCCCGGGACCGATGTCCGTTCCCTGCCCCTCGCGCCCTGCCTGGAGCTCGCCCGAGTAGTCTCCTTCCCCGTTCCTGGCCGGTCGGCAAGGGCACCTCCCTGCACCCGGAGGCTCACCTGGCCACCCCTGCACAGACTCGGGGACTCCTGGAGCCCCCATCTGCCCTCGCCTGTCCCGCCTCGGAGGACGCCCCCAGACAAGGGAGTGGCGGGAGAGGCGCGGGTGTCCGTGGGGAGAAATTGTCGGTCACTCTCTGCCCCCAGCACTGTCTGAGCTCGTCTCTGCTCCTGTCTGCATTGGCGCAAATACCATCCCCCTACCTCCCCCTCCTCCCTCCCGACCGGCTGTCTCCTGGTCTTCAGGAGTGAATGACCTATCCCAGCCCATGCGTTTCTTTTTAATAAAAGCTATGATCTTTTCGCCCTCCCCCGGCCTCCCCCACCGGCCCACAGTATATCTACCGGTCTATACCTCCTGCTCACACATTGATAAGTCAGAAACGGTTTTCGTGTTTGGCAAGATTTTGTTGTAGCCCCTAACATTTTGGTTTATTAGGAAATAATTTAGACAAAAATGCAGAGAATAACATAAGCATCAATTGTGTAGTCAACATCCATCTCTCCCAAAGCATAACATCCTATATGTGTGTGGGGGTGTGTGTACACATACATATCTCTATTTAAAAGAAATCAAGCATTACAGATATGTCTTAAAGATTCTCTTACCTCCTATTATTCCATTCACCACCCTCCCCAGAGTTCCTCACAGTCCTGAACTTGATGTTTATTGCTGCGTTCCTAAAAATACTATTACAACATATGTAAGTGTCCATAATAACGGGCATTGTTTTACTTCTTTTTAAGCTTTTTATAACTAGTATCGGACGTCATTTGGCAACTTCTTTAGGCAACATAGTATCTTTGAACTTTGTCCATGTTAATATTTTCAACTCTTATTAATTCATAATAATTACTGTATTGTATTCCATTGTAGGGATACACCCTATTTTAGTCCTTTTCCTGTTAGTGATTATTTGAGGTTGTTTCTAAGTTTTTAATGTTACAGTGTGGCAGTGAACATTCTTGTACATGTTTCCTTGTACACTTGTACTAGAATTTATCTAGGGTGTTTACTTATAAGTGAAATTGATGAGTTGAAGGGAATGTGGGATTCTTTTGCTTGGCTTCCCCCCCACCCATGAGGGAGGTTCAGAACCATAGATTTGGAATTTTAGTTCTAGTAGGGTAGGAAGCTTTGATAGCCAACTTTTTCAGCATACAGATAAGAAAGGGGGACCCAAGATCATAGTGTCAGAACAAAGGTATTTGTTCAAGGGAGAATGGAGTGGTGGAAAGATCTTGGGATTTGGAGTTCAGATTCTGGCTCTTCCTATCCCTTGGATCTTGGGTATTTACCTATAAAATGGCATTTATTCGGCACCTACCTCTTAGGGTTGTTGTCAAAATTAATTGAATAATCACATATAATCAGTCTGTCCCATCCATTTACCATACATATTTAAACACACACAGACAATACCAAAATAGCTCTCTTAGAGGTAAAAAGCTAAATCTTTAAAAAGAAGTTACTTGAAGTAGCTAATTGAAATTTTGTTCCACAGGAAAATTAATAACAGAAAGAAATTAAAGTTGCTAGTATTGGTGTTTCCCTTTTGTTTCTTTGAATCATTTATGAAGATATATAGGCTATTTTATCTTCGGTTTGATTCTCCCTCCTTACCTAATGAAATCTTTAGCTAAAGAGCATGCCTTCCTCTGAGAACTTAGTGGCAATAAGTCAGTGTTTTGACCAGTTAAAATTCAAAAACAATCACTACTGTATTTTCGTGTTGTTGTTTACAGAGCTAATTTATTCATTTAGAAGACTGTTATCTTTTTTTTAAAGATTTTATTTATTAGAGAGAGAGAGAATGAGAGATGGAAAGCACGAGAGGGAAGAGGGTCAGAGGGAGAAGCAGACTCCCCACTGAGCAGGAAGCCCGATGCGGGACTTGATCCCGGGACTCCAGGATCATGACCTGAGCCGAAGGCAGTCGCTCAACCAACTGAGCCACCCAGGCGCCCCGACTGTTCTTTTATATTTTGAGATTACATTCTTACTTTTGTTGTTAAGGGTCCTGAACATCGAATGGTGAAGATAGATGGTAGGGTTAGTTGGTTATTGTGTACATTTATTTTTACTTTCTTAGGAAAATAAAAAGTTTTACCGACCCATGTTGGTCCCAAAATTTATTTTGAAATTACTGAAATCCAAACTCAGAAATTCGATTGTACTTTATTCAAGACTATAATTTTCTGATAGCTAGAATCTTTTGGAGGTTGGCTTGTATTGTGCCGATAAAAGTGTAAAGAATTTGATAGTTATTTAGTGTGAAAATGGTCTGGGTGCCAATCTAAATGTAGAGAACAATTAACTAGAGTCACAAAACGTTAGGACTATAAATTCTGATTTCAGCAAAGGATGTTAATGGAAGTTTCTCAAGGACAAATCTAGTTGTGATTTCTTTTTAAACGCCAGGATATTTCACAAGGACCTTCTAATGGGATGTTTTTGTTTCTTTCCTGAGGGGGGAAAACATTGTTCTTACTCAGAGCTTTCTTTCAAGTGGCTGACTGCTTTTCAAAGATTGAATATAGATGGTACTTGACTTAAGTCCGCAGGGTGTAGTGGAGGTGGCTCTGGCCCAGCTCCCATTCAGGCTTTTTGCATTTGAGCTAAGTGGTGCTGGCACAGTTGTCCTGATGCCAACACATGCTGCTTTTGGCTTGAAAAGACATCCTAACCATGAAAGCTGGAGGCAGTATGAATAGCCCTTCATCAAAATAAACACAAAATACCCTTCCCCCCCTCCAAAAAGTGCCTGCCCCAACCAAAGTACTAAGTAAACTTTTAAGGTAGCTAAATTAATGAGTGGATTGAGAGATTAAATATATCAGTATGATATGATACTTTAAATTTTTTCTGCTGTTTCATTTTTCTTGAACAGAAACACCATGCTGGACAGCCAGCGTCAACAAAAGCATTATGGAATCACTTCTCCAATTAGTTTGGCATGTCCTAAAGAAATTGATCATATTTACACACAGAAATTAATTGATGCCATGAAACCCTTTGGAGTATTTGAAGATGAGGAAGAATTGAACCACAGGTATGTCATTTAAAAATGCAAAATATTTTACAGTATGTTATTTAATCATTAATTATGCAAATATAAAGTACCTCCCATGCCCCTGCCTAGGGATACAAAAAATGACAAAATGAAGAGAAATTTTGGCCCTCATGGAGCTTATATTTTAGGTGGAGATTAGGGGAAGAGACTAACAATTAGCCAGATAAATAAAATAAATACAATGTTACAGATGGCAAATGCTGCTGAGAAAAATGAAGCTGGAAGTGGAGGTTATCTGGAAGGCGTTATTGACATTTGAGTGGAATTTTCTTTTTTTTTTTTTAAGATTTTATTTATTTATTTGACAGAGAACAGTAAGAGAGGGAACACAAGCAGGGAGAGTGGGAGAGGGAGAAGCAGGCTTCCCGCCGAGCAGGGAGCCCGATGCAGGGCTTGATCCCAGTACCCTGGGATCGTGACTTGAGCCAAAGGCAGATGCTCAACGACTGAGCGAAATTTTCAAAGTGAGAGAGGGAACTATGTAGATATTTGAGGGAAGAGCATTCTAGGCAGAAGGTTTGAGGTGGGAGTGTACCTGGTATATTTAAGGAATTACACAGTAAGTAACCTGAGTGTCCAGAGCAGAGTGATTAAGCAGGTGAATATGAGCTTAAAGAACATGAGGTGGGAAGTTGCTTGGAGAGCTAGGTCACTTAGGACCTTTAAGTCACTATAAAAGTTCTGGCTTTTACTCTGAGTCAAATTGGAAGCCATTAGGTTTTTGAGCAGAAGATTGACATGATTTACTCATGTTTTAACATAATCACTCTGGCTGCTATATTGAGAATAGCCTGAAGAGGGATCAAGGGCACAAGTCAGGAGACTGGTTAGGAGGCTATTATAAAGATCCAGGGAGGAAAGGATGGGGGTGTTGAACTAAGGGGGATGTTAGTGGAGGTGATAAGAAGTAGAGTTGTGGATATATTTTAAAGGTAGTGTTGTTTAATGACTGGAATATGTGTGAGAGAGAGAGAGGTTAAGGATGATGCCAAGGTTTTGGGTCTTAGCACCTCAAAGGATGGAATTCCATTACCCAGAGAAGGCTGAGGGAGAAGCAAGTTTGGATATCTCAGGAATTTCATTTTTTATATGTTATCCTTGAGATGTCTAAACTCTACTTTTCTTCTCTCTCTTTTTTTTAATGTGGATTTACATATGCTATTGGTTGAAAGTTTGGTTTAATATCAAACTGCTGTTATTAAGTGATACTATTTCATAAAAATTAGCCAATATTTAATTTACCCATTTTAATTATCCAAAGATCTATGACTGTAGGTGAGAGAATGCTAACCTCTACCACCACATTGAATTGATTTTATTCCATAGTAAGGCCAAGAAAGTTGACAATTCAGTTGGCCTCTGCAGACTTACTGAAGGTAATTTTGATTTTTTTATTAGGCTTTTTGAACTTTGAGAATAGCTCAAAGACCAAAATACTATCATCACATTTATCATTTCTTTGGAACTCTTAGGGACCTAAGAATGTCAAAGAGATGTGCCATGTATCAATAGATGTGACAGCATTAGCCCATGTATAATGTGCTTTTACTCTTAACACCAACATAAAGGTTCTGCCTATATGTTTAACTACTTTTTTAAATACTGTTTTTGGGTTTTCTTAGTTTTAATCTAAAGGATTTTTTTTTTTATTATAGACTCGTTGTTCTTGGTAAATTGAACAATTTAGTAAAAGAATGGATTTCTGATGTCAGTGAGAGTAAGGTAAGGCTCTAAACTACATTGAATTCAGTTTCATTATGTCCTCTTCATTAGTCCTGGTAATAGGATGCAGGAGTTGAGAATAATCTGTAATAGGCTTTTGGTATACTTGGTAATGAATTGGTCTAGACAGTTGAGTCTCTAAATAATGATAATGAGATAAATGAGAATTTACCCCAGTATCTAGCTACAATTCTACATAGATTTCCTGCTTGAATTATATGTAGTTTACCAAAATTTAAATATCAAGGGATTTTACTTTAAAAGCCAGATTTCAGACATCTTGTGAAATACCAGATCTGGCAACATTGGGCCTACCTTTGCGCAAGGCAGGAAGAGGCTTGAATGGATTTGGGCTCCTGCTCTCCATTGCCTTGTGGCCCCACCAATGCCTGCTCTCTCTCTGACACAGCACCTGTCATTTATCAGTTTCTGTGTTTCTTATGTATACCTTACATTTGCATACTTTCCTGACCCCTGAGACATAGGAGTTTGCAAATCCTAATTTATAATTATGCAACTTTTTTCCCCTCCAGTACCTTAACTATTTTTCTTCTAAAAAAAGTTACATTTTTCTTGCTTAGAGTATTTTGAATGTAATTGAATTTTCATATGTCTGAGAATCATCACTGAATATTATTTTACTGGCTGTACTAAATTGAAGTAGGGTGTGTGCAAGTGGGTGACACTATTTGCCCCTTCCCTGAGTGGCCCAAACTGTTGTATTTTAAGTTTTTGTTTGGTTTTTATAATTTTTATAGTTTTCCTGTCTTTCCCTTAACAATTAGCTGGAAGTTAATATATTACAGCAGTCAGTGTGTCTCTCTGTAAACTCTTTCTGATCTTAATCTGCCTGGATTTAGAAATTAGATAAGCATCTGTTAGAATTCTTTCTATTGTAAATTTTAGTATTTCTTTCTGTACCTATGGTACATGTTTAAAATTGTTTTGTGTTTTTTTTTTTCCAACAATGGACTCAGAATAAGGTCATGGGACTCTGCTAAGTCTGCAGTCATTGGGTTTAAATAAATGGTCTTTATGTTGTTTACTTTTGCTGCCAAACAGCTATCTGACTCATTTCTGAACTCTCAGGGTTATCAGTAGTTGAGATTTTCAGATAAGTTGAATTCTGAGCAGGTGAAATGCTAGTCATGAGTAACAAAAAAAAATTCATGTTTGTTTTTCTGCTACTAGGTGATCAGCTCCATAAGAAAAAGACCTATCTTGGTCACCTACATAATCTCAGGACAGAGCTCAGGCATTAAATAAATGTTAAAGGAATCTGTTGTCCCTCTCTGATCAGCCCATAATTATAATGGGTGTGCAAACCAAATACTCAGCTTGCTAGAATTATTTTAAAATCATAGTTACAAGCTTTGACTTACTGTGTGGTGTTTATGTCAAATATTGTGGTTGTGCCAAGTTCT
Organism: Eumetopias jubatus; assembly: GCF_037043125.1. Taxonomy (NCBI): domain Eukaryota; kingdom Metazoa; phylum Chordata; class Mammalia; order Carnivora; family Otariidae; genus Eumetopias; species Eumetopias jubatus. The sequence goes on along the minus strand of NW_028274815.1, from coordinate 60,955,093 downwards.
TTGCTTCCATCCCTATTATAGAATGCATTTGAGATAAATCAAGTATTATTATTCACAAAAGAGGCTATATTTGTTGAGAGATGTACCTAATTTTCTTCAAAGTTTCTTCACAGTTAACAGAAAAATCCAATAGTATTCTGTTTCAAGGTCAAAGTTTTTTTTGTTTTTTGCTTTTATTAAATTGCTTTTTCTCCTATTTTACTCACATTAATACTTTAATCTGCAAAAAGCAATCACTGGTTTACATTTAATTTCTAGGCATAAAAATTAAAGACTTTGCCATAATTTGGATTTCTTTTTTTAAGCAAAGTGAATAAAATAGCTCATTATAAAAATTTTTTAATTGGTTTTGACATCTTCCACTGCGTGGATAAAGCGATTTTTTTTTTCATTTTCTGTATCAACTATTCCTTTTATTTATGCATATTTTAGTTCGGAAAATATCAGAAGAATTTGAGTTAGATCAAAGATCATTTGACTATTCCACATACAATTGCGATATTTAAGCTATAAACCATCTAGAACTCAAACAGATCATTTTAGTTAAATAGTGTGGTTTGTGATGAAAATATTTTACTCTGGTGTATCACTTTCTCATAAATCATGCAAGAATCTAGCTTTTCAAAGTAGGAAAGTAAACTAAAATAGAAAGTAGGAAGGTAAACCAAAAGATCCTATCTTCTCTATCCTTTTGATTCATATTAAATTTACAGACTTCTTTCTAGCTCTAAAATCATGTGTGGTAATCTTAAACATTAATATCCATTAAACAGAGGAAGTAACAAACATAATATCCTGTTGTATAGATAATTTCATTCAAGTTAATCAAGGGATATTATTCTTTGAAACTTGCACTGGGCATTATTAAAAAAATAGAAATAGTAGACACAGTTCTCATTTTCAAGGAATTTAAATATAGTTGAAGAGATAAGACATGTATTCAGGGAAAAAAGTCAGTAATAAATGTAGTATAAAAGAGGTTAAAGATAATAGTGGAGGAGCACAGAGGGGAAAGAGCTTGTTATGCAATGGGGGATCATCAGAGAAGGCTTCATGAAAAAGGTGGAACTTGAACTTTGAAAAAACCGGTGGTATTCAGATACCCAGAGAGGATGGGCAAGCATTTGAGATAGGGAGAATGGCAAGTGCGGTGGAAAGGAGACTGGATTATGTAACATGTTGGCAGTTGGAGCTTCAGAAGCGAAGATGAGGAGACGAGACAAGGCAAGAAAGATCCATGAGAGCATATTGTGGAGATTCTCAGGATCCATGGATCCTTACCTTAGTAGTCAGAGAAGAATAATGCATTAGCAAGTTTTGAGCAGAAGAGTTATATAATAGAGTAAGAACATCAAGTGAATTTTGTACAAAATGGAATAGGAGAAAATAAGGTCAAGAAGGTAGCTTAAGATTCTATTAAAGCGTAGACTTAAGGGCATAGTAGTTGAATAGAAAGGAGGTAACATGTGAGGGATATAAGCTAAGATTTGGTAAGCCAAGAAGAATACAACTACAGGTATAGGTATTAAGGAAAATGAGGAACAGAAAGAAATCAGAAGGGATACCTGGTTTATCATAGGAAGAATATTTTGTTTTAAGCATGAATGTTGGAGTGGATCAAAATGTCTGAGTGAAAATACCTGATGGCAAGTTGGAATTGGCTCCAGAGAGAGGTAAAGGGTAGCCTTATAATTCTGGTACAGTCTAAAAAATTTCATTAAAGATGTTAGATTACCTCTCATAAGGAGGTCATGTCAGGATGACCACTTTCTTAGAGAAAGGTTGCAGAAATTCAATCAAGAAATTAAGCATATTTGTCACAAAAAATAATGGGGAAGTGGAATGAGTTAAGTGTATGATACTATAGAGAACTGAAAGTGCATTAGTTTGGTAGTTAAGAGTTCCTTGGTGACTTCAGAATGATATAGCCAAAGACACGGATGAGTAGGGTCAAGTGATAAAAAATGTTTTTCTTAAGAGAGATGTGTCCATGTACAGTAGGCTTGAATTTGTTTTCTCTTTACTCTGGGAATATTCTCATTACTTCAAGGTGCAGCCCAAAGAGCTCTGAAGTATTTCACAAATCTCAATTTCCCAAAGTTGACAAATACAGTATATATCAGTAGTATTTAGGCAATTTTTATGCTAAATAATTTCAACAATTGAATGTCATTTGTTTAATTTAATTTAATTTAATTTTAGAATCTCCCACCTTCTGTTGTGGCTACTGTTGGTGGTAAAATTTTCACGTTTGGCTCCTATAGGCTTGGAGTACACACGAAAGGTAACTGCTTTTCTGTGTTCTGATAAGAACTTTCAATAACAAGCTCTTAATTGTTATTCATAATTAGAAGTACAGAAGAAAAAAATACCCATTATCTCACTACTCAGAGCTAATCATTGTTAACATTTTCCTTTATTCATCGTACACATTTTCTTCTGTACATAATGTTTTTATATGTTTTAACAAAAATGTAATACATACTTAATATAGTCTTACTTAGAAATACTTTGATTTGCAGGAGCTGACATTGATGCACTTTGTGTAGCTCCAAGACATGTGGAGAGGTCTGATTTTTTTCAGTCTTTTTTTGAAAAATTGAAACATCAAGATGGCATTAGAAACTTAAGAGTAAGTATCCTCTGGTATGTAATATTTTGAACCCGTTAACAAAAGCTTGGGCTTATGATTGTTGAAATATTTCTTAAGAAGTTGCTGTATCTTATTAAAATAACAGATGGTTAAGAACATGGGCTTTATAGTTAATACAGATCTGGGTTTGAATCTAGAATCTACCACATATTAGCTCTTAGATTTTAAGTTACCTATTTTCTTTGAGCCTAGTTTCCTCAAAGCTGTAAGATGGAGATGTAGTGATAACTTTTTATAAGGTTTTTCTGAGGATCAATGAGATAATTGACATAAACATTGACTATAATATTTGATAAGTGGTTGATGCATATCAAATGATAGCTGTTAATATGTCTAAGATTCAATTAGTCATTCTCTTTGGGCATATCTAGCCATTCATTCAGCAAATGAAATTTCAGCACCAGTGATCTGTCAGATACTGTTCTTAGTTCCACAAATACAATAGTGAACAAGACATAGTTTATGGGAGGGAGGGATTAGGAGAACTAAACAAACATAGCTTTAATGCAATCTGAAGTGCTAGGGTAAGATGAAGTTGAAAGGATCTGCATTATTTGGGCATCTGGGAATGGAGAAGGAGGTTAAGAATTTGTTAGGTTGGGGGAGTAAGGAAAGCTCAGAAAGATGACATTTCTACTAAGTCCAAATTACATTGATTGTATTTTTTTAATGGATTAATCACGAGCTCTGATTATATTTTAATTTCCAATACTAGAGCTCTTTGTAAATAATCAGTTTTCAATTTAATCTCAACAAATAGTAAGTACCCAGGTAATAGCAGTTCTGCCTGCCAGTTTCTGATATTTTTAGGAGGATAATAAATTAGATAACCACTGTCATGACATTTTCTGTATCTTAACACAATCACAGAGTAGAAGCACTTATTTGGAATGTGAGACCAAGAACATTTTCACTTTTTAGCAAAGGTATTCACATTATTTGCAGTTAGGAAGGATAGAGAAAGGATTATACCTTTAAGGTATTATTTAGGGACGCCTGGGTGGCTCAGTCAGTTAACCGTCTGCATTCAGCTCGGTCATGATCCCAGGGTCCTGGGATGGAGTACCGCATCGGGCTCCTTGCTCAGCAGGAGGTCTGCTTCTCCCTGTGCCTGCTCTGCTTGCCGCTCCCCCTGCTTGTGCTCTCTCTCTGACAAATAAATAAATAAAATCTTTTTAAAAAATAAATAAATAAAGGATTATTTATATGTTCTAATTCTTGTCCTCTTTTGTAGGCTGTAGAAGATGCCTTTGTACCTGTTATAAAATTTGAATTTGATGGAATTGAAGTAAGTGTTTAATATTTTTTCTGACTTTGCAACTGAATTAATACATAGGGCTTTTTTCAGTTTTGTTTTTTTTTTAAATCAGACTGACAAAGACACATATTTTAAAGAATCAAATAGTTTTTAAATAGTTCCTCACCTTTCTTTCTCCTATATCTATTGACTTCTCCCTGTGGAAAATGAACCAACTTCCATCCCTACCCCATGATTTTTATATACACCCTTCTTATTCCTATAATCTAAAATAATTATGTTATCATTTTGATTGGAGCAATATTCAGTGTTTACATTATTATGATCTGATAAAGTTCAAAACTGAGCACAAAGTATACTAAATTATCATTCTTTGTGGCATTTTGTTTCTTGGGAGTTAATAATTGTTTTGCATTTTGTTTGCTTGGTTTTTATACTTAACACTAATTCAAAGTCAGTCTTTGCTAGCTGTCTGAATCTCCTCTAAATAGATTTAGATTTCTCGGGTGTTCTGTCATTATCATCTTAAAAAAATACGTGAGTCTTCTCACATGTTGGATTCCACACCGATTGCTCTCCATGAAGGATAACCAGCTGGCATCCTGGATCTTTCTTTACTATCATCCTGGGATTTCTCTTCTTTTTTGACTTACTGTCACTCATGCACTAGCTTCCTGAGAAAGAGCACATATTTTTGAGATCCTGCATGTTTAAAAATGTCTTTATTTGGTTCTCACACCAAAATAATAGTTTGGCTGAGTATAGAGTTCTAGGTGGGAAATGTAGCTCAGAATTTTGGGCTTTGCTTCATTGTCTTCTACCTTTCATGCTGTGTTGAAAATGTGATGCCATTTTGATTTCTCGTCCTTTGTGATCTGTTTTGTCTCTTTAGACACTTAATATGATCTTTTATTCCTAGGCTTCATAGTTGTAAAATTCATGGTAATGTACTTTGGTATGTGTCTTTTCAACCAAATATGCTAGGCACTCAGTAGTCCTCTTCCACTTTGGAAATTCCTGTCCTTGCATTCTTGGAAATTGTATTGAATTCTCTTGGATTTCCTGCCTTTGTTTTCTCTCTTTTTTCTGTATATTGGACCACCACATATTTATATTTTTCTTCTGCTTGTGGGGGTTTTCTCATCTTCCAAGCTTCCTATTGTTTTCCATTTCTGCTGTCATATTTTTAATTTCTAAGAATAACTTTGTTATTTTTCTAAGTGTTCCTTTCTATTTATGTATGTATTTATTTACAGCCTCCTGTCCTTCTTTCCTGTATACAATATTTTTTATCTCTGCTTTCTTAAATCTGCTAAGTCTGTTACCACTTATCCATCTGCTTCCATAGTTTTTGCTGTTGTCTCCTTTTAGTCCCTTCGTCCTAGTGGAATATGCCTTTAAAAACAAAACTAAAACTAAAAAAACAGAATGAATTGTTACTGATATTTTAGTGGGGTTTCAAGAGGGAGTGAATGTAAATGTGTGTTGGATCTGCCATCTTTATCTAGAAATTCATTCATAAGATTTTGATGTTCTTTTTAATGCTTGGCATATATGCTAAAAAATTAAAATGTTTTCCCTTAATTTGCAAATTTAATTACCCTCACAAAACTTGGCAATGATTTTCCCATGTGAGATTGTCTACATAAGCTTTTTTAAGTTTTGGTAGAACTTCCCAAACTAATAATTAGAACTATACTTTTGAGGTTGGGGTGGGGGGGGCGGAGAATGGACTAGAAGGAGAAAAAGTAATATTTTTCTCTTTTTTTGCATCTTTCCAAAGATTGATCTAGTCTTTGCAAGACTGGCAATTCAAACCATATCAGATAATTTAGATCTAAGAGACGACTCTCGACTGAGAAGCCTTGATATAAGGTGTATTCGCAGCCTAAATGGTAAGCTTCTAAAAAAAAATCTCAGATATCTGCTTGAAAACAATTAGACAAAGAGATCTTTTTTGCAGAACTATTAATGGACTTTTTAAGGGATTGGATTAACTCAGTTAAAAACGATGTGATTTTCTTTATATAGATAATCTGACCACATTTAGCATTTTAAAAGACATGCATTTATTTGAAACGTTTATGTTTGTAGTAATGGTGCGCGGACTTAATGGTCTCAGGACCCCTTTGCGCTCTAAAAATTTATTGAAGACCCCAAAGATCTTCCATTTATGTGGAATCTATCAATAGATTTTAGATTTTATGTGGAATATCTGTCAATATATACCATATTAGAAATAAAAACAAAATTTTAAAGTATTTATTTCAAAATAAGAAACCCATTCTAAGTGAATATAAATAGTTTTTGTGTGAGAATGGCATTTTTTTTTTGCATTTTTGCAAATCTCTTTGACTTAATGGGAGATAGCTAGATTCTCCTATCTGTTTTTTCAGTCAATTTCTTAGAATGTTTTGATTGAAGCACAGGAAGAATCTGACCTCTTAAAGATACATAATTGGAAAAGGGAGGAGAATTTTAATAGCTTTTTCAGAAAATTGTGGATATTCTTTGATAATACAGCAAAGCTTGACCAGTGACAATATCCTTTTTCTTTTCAACAGCTTTATTGAGGTATAATTACATGTCATAAAATTTGTTTTTAGGTGTACAATTCTGTAGTCTTTACCATATTCAGAGTTGTGCACCACAATCCAATTTTAGAACATGTTCATCATCTTCAAAAGATCCCTCTTACACATTTACAGTCATTCTCCTTTCCAACCCCCAGTCCTAGGCAGCCACTATTCTACCTTGTGTCTATAGATTTGCCTTTTCTGGACATTTCATATAAGTGAGATCATGCAATATGTGGTATTTTGTGTCTGGCTTTTTTCACTTAGCATAGTGTTTGTGAGGTTTGTCCATGTTTGTAGCATATATCAGAAGTTTGTTCCTTTTTATTGGTGAGTAAAAGTTTTTTTTTAAAGGTTAATTTGAATATCAGATCTAAAACCACATCAATTAACTTTTTATATTCTTACATTAAAATCTATGGGTCTGTCTTATTCTTTGAATGAATCTTTTACCTATACATGATTTTGTACTATCAAGGCTTAGTCATTTGGAAATTACTAGTTCACAAAGTTATTTGGATCTTCAAAATGTTAACACACATTTCATTATAAAATATCCAGGAAAATCACATTCATTAGTATCACCACCAATCTCATCAGAAAAGCCTTTACATATTGGAAAGCTCTCAGGCTTACAGTAGCAGATACTAGTTGTCCAAAATTCTAATTTTTACTGAAAGCTCAAATTTTATTATTGGTAACAAGTTTTGTCATTTGTTTTCCTTGAAATGAGGGACTCACTTTGTTCATTTTTTAGGATTCTTCTAAGTAAAAATGGTGTTCCTTAAAAAAAAACAGGTAGCTCAGGTTTCTTTAAACTTGCTCAAACATTGGATGGGCTCCTTTCCTGTTTTCTAACTTCAGATGTGTGGTGGTGAAGGTAATTGTTTAATAGTACAATTTGTTGTTAAAGCTTTGGTACTAGCAGTTTTTACCCAGCACTGCTTTTGCACCGTTAGTGCAAATGTTAACACAGTAAAGAGGCAAAGTTTTATTGTTATTATAAAAATAGGTTTGACAAACTTAAAAAAAAAAATAGGTTAACCTAGCATTCCCAAGGGTCCAAGACTGCACTTTGAGAACAAAACACTGGCTTATGGCATCTTTTGTTTTATCATTTCATTTTTATTGTACTTTCAGAGTACAACAGTAAATCCCAGTATTTGTGAAATAAGGTGTATGTTAAAGCAATAACAGTTTTATAAGTTGGGGACATTTGATTAACAGTAAAGATAAATGGTGAAGAAAGCTAAAGATACTCAGATCCATCTCTTATTTTAATATTGAATCACATTACCCATGCACTTTTTAATTCTTTAAAAGCAAAGTAATTTCTCATCTATGTGCTAAATTTCAAATACATAGAGAAAATGGCCCACATTTTATTATCTTTGATAGTTTTAGCATTTGAGAGCCTGGAAATTAGAAGGGTGTCTGAATTAACTAGATTTTGTTGCATAATGAAAAATGAATGCTTTATCTTTTTCAGGTTGTAGAGTTACTGATGAAATTTTGCATTTAGTGCCAAATAAAGAAACTTTTAGACTCACGCTAAGAGCAGTCAAATTATGGGCAAAACGTAAGTATCCCACATCTTTTAAGCTTGCATTATAAAATTACAATTTTCAGTTGCTAATGATAGGAGCACATATGGAAACTCCTGAGCCTATTAATTCTGTTGGGGATTGAGGTCCAGTAGATTTTGGAGAATCCTGTTTCTTTTTCAGGTACAGTGGTTATGGTGCTCTTACGTGTGACTCTACCTCCTTGTTCCTTGGTTGAAAACTAAAACCTCCTGACTTCCCATCTCAGGTTTTAGCCAAGCAGTCAGAATGAGTTAGAACTGGAAGAATGAAACCCTCCTTGTTCTTCACGTTCTCTGTGGGCAGCACCATCTTATTCATCTTTGTCTCCCCATTACCAGCAGCATGTAGTTTGTAGTAGGTATTCGGTAAATTTATTAAATGAAGAACCTACAGTGATAGTTTCAACTTTTTTATTTTTATGTTATGACACTTTTCTAATAAAGCCTGGAACTAATATATATACATAGCATATGGTTCATAAAAGGCCCAATCCTGAGCTGGCACAGATCATTTTCTATTATTTGTAACTACATTTAAGTAGTGCTATACTCCTGGCACCAGGTTTTACATAGTCTAAAACCATACTCTCCAATAAAACTTTTTGTGATGATGGAAATACTTCATATCTGTGCTATCCAAAAAGTAACCATGTGACTATTGAGCACTTGAAATGTGCAACCAGGGAACTGAATTTTAAAATTAAATTACAATTTAAAATTAAACAGTATCTCAGAGAAGTAAAAGCATATGTCCACACAAAAATTTGTACACAGGGTGCCTGGGTATCTCAGAAAGTTAAGCATCTGACTCTTGATTTGGCTCAGGTCATGATGTCTGGGTCCTGGAATCAAGCCCTGCTTTGGGCTCCACACTCAGGGGAAGTCTGCTTCTCTCCCTCTGCCCCACCCCCACTCTCAGACACTATCTCTCTCAAATAAATACATCTTCAGAAAAAAATTGTGCACAGATACTCATAGCATTCTCATAATCGTCAAAAAGTAGAGACAACCTTATGTTCATAAACTGATGATACATCCATAATATGGAATATTACTTGGCAATAAAAAGGACTGAAGTAAATTCTGTTTATATGAAATGTCCAACATAGGCAAATCTATAAAAGATAGAAGACTAGTGCTTGCCTAGGTCTGGGAGGATTGGGAACAAGTAGGAGGGGAGTGACGTTAAAGCTTTCTCTTTGGGGTGATGAAAGTGTTCCAGAATTGATTATGGTGGTGGTTACACAACTCGATGAATATACTAAAAGCCATGAATTTTTAACCTTTTACATGGATGAATCCTATGCTATATGAATGGTATCTCCATAAAGCTGTTACCAAAGAAAAAGCTACGTGACTTGTGGCTACCATATTGGAAGTACACATCTAAAAAGATATTAGGCAAGTAGGATTTGTCCTTGGGTTCAGTTACCTTGTATAGTCAGGATAAAGTAATTTGCAAGAAAGGGATATCAAGGGCGCCTGGGTGGCTCAGATGGTTAAGCGTCTGCCTTCGGCTCAGGTCATGATCCCAGGGTCCTGGGATCGAGTCCCGCATCAGGCTCCCTGCTCCTTGGGAGCCTGCTTCTCCCTCTGCTTCTCTCTCTCTCTCTCTCTCCCTCTGTCTCTCATGAATGAATAAATAAAATCTTTAAAAAAAAAAAAAAAAAAAAAGGATATCAATTTTTCTTTCCTTACAGATTGAATTAAATACCATGTCTTGTCAATTCTTAGATGCATATTTTACACATTGAACATATCTGAAATTGATATTTTGTATCTTTTTTTCTTGCTTGCTTAGTGGGACACAAAGTAATGCTATATTATGTAATTGAGGATCTAATAGGTTTGATGAAATATGGTAATACTTTTTTATAGATTGCTGTAAGAAATAATTTAAGGAAATGAGTATCAATGGTGTATTTTACCTTATGAAGAGGTATCCAAATTCTGCAAAATACTGAAGTTAGTCCAGCTTTACACTTGATTTTAAAATGCCCATGAGTATGATTACTAATGAAATGTTTAGTCTTCCTACTTGTAGACCCTCCAGATACCTTTTCTCTTTCCTTTCATTTCCTTTTCAACCATAGCTATTGAAAAGGGGGAAATTCCAGTTTATATCAGTAGAGCCCAGTTGGGCAGTCAGAACTGAGGCAGGGAACTGAGGTGTCTGTTTTGGCGAAGTTGGGGGATAAGATGCAGTTTATGGTTTACTAATAAAACTGTGGACCTAGCATGAAGGGATGCTTATTGATTGTATAGTGTTATTTCCAGAGGGGAAAAGTTAACTAAGCAACCGTCTTAGGAACTAAGTTATCCTGTTCCTTATAGTTGAATGTCATGGATAGTAGATCCTAACAATAATTAACAAATACATTAATTTTCTAGGACGTGGTATTTATTCCAACATGCTGGGATTCCTTGGTGGTGTCTCCTGGGCAATGCTAGTTGCAAGAACTTGCCAATTATATCCAAATGCAGCAGCTTCTACTTTAGTTCATAAGTTCTTTTTAGTTTTTTCCAAATGGTAAGTATTCATATGCATACTTTATTTACTAACTTCTGCCTTTATGTAAGTTTGTTTGGCAATTTAAGAGATACACACAGACTTTTTCTGTTGTCTTAACATTCCTTTTAAAAGTTTAAAGACATCAAATTTGAGACAATGATGAGACACCAGATGGCGCTTTCTTCTGGGTTTGGGAGGGGTCTGTAAATGTAGGCTTTTAGCTTGAGAGTGGTCGCAGTAGATTTGGCTCTGATTACTAGCTACATATAGATTAATGTCTCATATGTAAAATGGAGGTGATAATCATAGCTACTATATGGATTTATTAGTATTTTCAGTAAAGTTAGCTCTTGCTGCTATTAAATTATCAGAGATAAATCCATGAAAGCAAATAGAAGGGGAAAACTCAATTTTTTTTTTAAGATTTATCTATCTATTTTAGAGAGTGGGGGCTGGGCAGAGGGAGAGAGAGAGAAAATCTTAAGCAGGCTCCATGCCCAGCGCAGAGCCCAATGCTGGGCTCAGTCCCATGATCCTGAGATCATGACCTGAGCTGAAAACAAGAGTCAGACATTTAACTGGCTGAGGCACTGAGGTGCCCCTGGAAAATTCAGATTTAAATTAGCTACAGCTTAACAGGCTAAACAGTATTTTCCCTTTCAGAAGACACGTTTAAAATAAGCAGCTTTTTCTTTTGTATACTTCCTTCCCTTGCGCATTTGTTTTTTTCAATACCAAATACCCATCCACAATGTTTGCTCTATGAAAATTGAAAAGAGAGTCTGATGATTTTACATTCCATATAGTTTCCGCAGTGAGGTCCTATGTAAATTAATTTGCCTTATTCATGTTAGGGAGTGGCCAAATCCTGTGCTGCTGAAGCAACCAGAAGAAAGCAATTTGAATTTGCCTGTTTGGGATCCTCGGGTATGTGACTTATTATTGAAATTAAACCTTTTAGGAAAAGGACAATTCTCTAAACTGTAATCTAAAAATAATTCTTATTCCTGCTCATCTTCCTTCGTATAGCTATAGTTCTTTCCTTCTACCTGCTGTGTTTTTTGGTGCAGATGATTTGTATCTCAAATTCTGATCCAAATGTTATGTCATTAAAAATCACCCATATAAGAATAGATGAATGGGTATATCAACCAAAATGTCAGAATCCATTGTTAAAAACTGTCTTATAAGTAATTAGTTATTACTAATAAAGTGCTGAAGTATATAAAAGATTTACTTTGCAGAGCAATTTAGAGCAGACTCGTGGTTCTAAGCTAGCATAACTCTCACCTTGCATTTTAATTTGCTTTTAGAGTGAGTGCTTATTCCTCTGAGTTACCTGTGGGAAGTTACCCATTGAGCAGATGCAGAAAGGATTAAGAACCATTGGATTAATAATGCTTTTTGCAGCTATGATACTGTATTTTCCTCGTTCTAAAAGACCATTGTTTATAAGATGCACCATCAGTTTAACAGCTTTTCAGAGGAAAAAGAAACTTCTACAGAGTTGCCTTTGAATATCAGACATATCTGACTTCAGAAATAAGTGTAGCTGGGGAGAGAAAATGTACTTCTTAGAATTGAGGAAATGTAGTATTAAATTTATATTTCATATTCTTCAGACTTTTGGGGAAATGAAGTGAGGACAACTGAAATAGGAGAATAGATCAATTATTCTGCTTCTAATTTCACAGGTAAATCCATCAGATAGGTATCATCTCATGCCCATAATCACCCCTGCCTACCCACAGCAGAATTCTACGTATAATGTGTCCACCTCAACTCGAACAGTAATGGTAGAAGAATTTAAACAAGGTAAACATGTTGGCCCTTTCCCACGAATTTTTGATTTACAACAGTATTCTAAAGTGCAGTTATGCCTATTATTTCTAAAAATTCTTTCAAATATGTATGTATTCTTTCAGTAATTGGTTTTCCAAAATATAGTATTAAGTCTAAAATGGAGTCAGCCCAGTCTGTTTGAAATTGATTTTTGTGTTCTTAGAAATAAATTTCCTTTTTTTTTTTTTTTTACTCAAGAGTTTGGTAAGGTTAGAGGTTTGGGGGTAGAGTGATACAGGAGCTTTAACAAAATAGCCAGTCTTCAAAATCAGTCTCTCTCTTGTTTTTAATTTAGGTCTTGCAGTCACAGATGAAATCCTTCAAGGGAAATCAGACTGGTCCAAACTACTTGAGCCACCAAATTTTTTTCAAAAGTATAGGTATTTTAAATTTTGCATTTTTTGTGTGTGTGTATTTAAAGAAGAATGTTAAACTTACAAAGTTAATATATGATGGGTGACTGTTGTCACTTATATTTCAAGTGAGGTAGAGAATAGGTTAGCAGAAATCCTAAATGATGAGTTTGTGTATTCTAGTAGTATCTAACCCAGTATTAGTGGTTTTTGTTTTTAGTGAATTGTTTTTAATTGTAGGGTCTAGAATTAATTTTGTGAAAAATCAGAGCATGTTCTAATTTTCATAAGCTGTGTGTCTGCATTGGTTCTTTTGTTCAGTAAGAGAAAGAAAGAAAAAGTAATGTTGGAAAAGCAGACCCTAACAGTGTTTCTGGCTTTTTCCCCCCCTCGCCATTGTTGCTAAAAATTCTTCATAGACATTATATAGTATTGACTGCCAGTGCATCAACAGAAGAAAACCATCTAGAGTGGTAAGACTAATATTCAAGTTGCGTACTTACTTTGTGGTGATAAGATTTTTATGATGCTTTGCCATTTATAAAACATTTTATCCTTAAAATTATTAAATAATATTGGTGACTGTTGTACATGACAGTGCAGCATCAGTGTTTAAGAAATGCTGTCAAATTAATGGTTCAGATTTAGAAGTAACATAAAATAAGGGTATATGTATATTTGCCTTTTGCCACTTCTCAGATTTACACAAAATTGTGAGGCATTTTGAATGATTCTGATACCTAGCCTCTTACAGAATTTTCCATCCTTGCCATCATGTTTCCCCATCAAAACTAGAAGGAAAAGACATTTTTTATATTCTTTTAATTTAGGAGAGTAGTGGCATAAAAGCTTCTGTCAGCAGATAAGAGAGGTCTTTTTGGTCAAGGAGCAATGCATTCTTTATAGTAAATCCAAATTCATTGCCTCTGCCTCCAGTGTACTGATGTCCCTATCAGGCAGAAGCTGTTAGGCCACCAGAAATGGTTGTGCTTTCCTCAGGTCTGACCTCCAGAAAGGGAAAACACAATACTGTCTTATTTTCACTTCCAAAGTTTAGTGCTTATTATTTTATTGATAATTAAAGAGACACTGAAAAAAATCCTGTCACTAAAACAGAATATTTCATTTGTAGGGGCACCTGGGTGGCTTAGTTGGTTAAGCATCTGACTCTTGGTTTTGGCTCAGGTCATGATCTCAGAGTCCTGGGATCAAGCCCCTCATTGGGCGGGCTCCATGCTCAGTGTGGAGTCTGCTTATTCCCTCTCCCTCTCTTTCTCCCCCACTGACACATGGGTGCTCTCACTCTCTTTCGCTCTCAATAAATAAAATCTTAAAAAAAGAATATTTCATTTGTCTAGATTGGAAATCGGGAAACTATGGTCTGGGCCAAATCTAAGTTTGCCACATGTTTTTAAAAATAAAGTTTTATTGAGGGGACACCTGGCTGGCTCAGTCCAACAAGCATGTGACTCTTGATCTTGGGGTTGTGAGTTTGAGCCCCACGTTAGGTATAGAGATTACTAAAAAAAAAAACTAAAAAATTTTTAAATAAAAGTTTTCTTGAAATACAGTCATGCTCACTCATATATATTGTCTGGCCTCTTTCCTGCTATATGGCAGAGTTGAATAGTTGCAACAGAAACTGGCCCACAAAGCCTAAAATATTTACTGTCTGGCCCTTGATAGAAAAAGTTTGCCAACTTCTCATTTAGATAACACTGAGCAGTAACTCGGTGTTCCATATATGTGCTGTTGAAGCACACACAATTATAATATGTAAGCGTTTTCAAGTGTTTGAATAATGTAAAAATGTCCTTGTAGTTATTCTAATTAATGAAATCATTGTAAGTTAATAAAATAGCTGACAGTAGTCACATTTCTTAGAAAACAGAGTTGCAGAAACCTGATGAAACTTTCATGTTTTAGTCGTATCTGATCTGAATTTACTGAAACTTTTTTAAATGCAATATCTAGTACCAATTTTATGAAAATATGAGCATGTTTATTATGAATTAGGTGCTAGATATTAGTGCTTTTTTTTTCCCCACGTTATTTAAACATATCTTAGCCTTAGCGTATAGACATAAGATTTGAAAATGAAAGAACCCAATTAACCAACAGTTTTTGTTCATGCTCAAATCATGACTATTTTATGGTCTTAATAGGCAGGATAGTTTAGATCAGGAATTCACTAAATAGAGCAGTTCTTTTAAATGAGGGGAAGGAGGAAACACAGAAATTGACTTACGTAACTTGTCATTTACTTAAATGGTATTTTAAACAGTCACTAATATATTGGACTAAATATTTTAAATGAACATGTAAGGCATCATACCTAATATGCCTTTTGGGTTACTTAGATGTAGTTTCCAAATTTAATATGGAAAAATTTTGTTCACTGTTCTATTTCAGGGTTGGATTAGTAGAATCTAAAATTCGTGTGCTTGTTGGAAACTTGGAACGAAATGAATTTATTACTCTTGCCCATGTAAATCCCCAGTCATTCCCAGGAAATAAGGAACATCATAAAGAGTAAGTTAATTATTGATGAATATTATATTTCTTAAATAATGTTATTTGACAGTATGCATTGTTTAAGATTATTTGAGCATGAGCGGTCATGTATTAAAACTAGTACATACTGTGTTGGTAGCCCACAGAGCCCAGCAGAAACTCCATCACAAAATTTGGAGCATCTTTAAGTAGATTTTTAGTAGGTTGTTTACAAAGCCATTTAATCCTCTTTGTAACAACACATGATAACTGATCAGTGCTCTTGTCAGTTTTAAGAATTTAGCCAAACCATTGCAGTTTGTATTTATGCTTTCATAGAAGCCAAGTTTGAACTACCAAATGATATCTGTAAAATTGTAAAAAAAGTTAATGGAAACTTAAAATTTTTATTTTATAGCAACAATTACGTATCAATGTGGTTCCTTGGAATAATTTTTCGGAGAGTAGAAAATGCAGAAAGTGTTAACATAGACTTGACCTATGACATACAGTCGTTTACTGACACAGGTAAGACTTCGTCATCATGGAGCCAGTGGTTCTCAACCTCGGCTGTAACATGGTATCATCTGCTATGGATCTGGCTGGCTCTATTTTTCAGTTGGTTAAATGAATATGGTACATTCATATTATGAAAACCTATGCTGCTATTTAAAAAAGTAAAGGCATGGTGAAACCATCTCTAAGACATTAAGTGGGGGGAAAGTTGCAGAACAGTATGTATAGTGCACTACCATTTCTATAAATAAGTAAAAAAAATACATATATATGTGTGCATGTTTGCTTATAAATACATTCTTTGGAAGGCTATATAGTTTTAAAAAAAAGCTGGCAGAACTGGTTGCTCTTAGGTCAAGGAACCAGGTGTGTCTAGGGGATGGGGCGAGGAGACTTCACTCAGTGCCCTTCAACTGTTTTGAGTTTTGTACCAAATGATGATATTATTTTAAAATAGACGAATAAAGAAACCTATACAGGTGATTTTTATTTTCATCGTGCACAGATAGCACAATCATAAAGATGACTTGGCTCTTACATTTTTTTACATGTACTAACAGTACAGCTTGCTGGTTACGTTTCAGAATCAGTGAAAGAGTGTCTTTCACATCTAGCTCCCTAATGACACCTTTCTGGAATATCTTAATGTATCTGTTATAAATTTGGAGTTGTCTTAATCTGGAATAGTGTATATTCATACTATTAATATTTTTGGCTTGGCTCTTCTGAGTTTTCTAAATTCTTCTAAACTAGCTTTCACATTTATCATGAAAATGCAGATTCCTGTACATCACGTCAGCACCAGTGAATCCCCCACTCTGGGAGAGGAGCCAGAGAATCTGCAAGTTGAACAAGTACTCCTGGTGATGCTTCTATAAGCAATCTGGAATGAAAACATAAATTTTTCCATTCTAATTTGGGCTCATTTTTCCAAAAGCAGGAGGTTGGGAAGCTCTATTATAGATTTATAGAATATTCTTCTCTAGATAAAGATACTGAGACCTCCAAGAGATTAGATAATTTACCACATGTCACAGTAGTTACTGGGCAAAAGAAGCTTCTTATCTGTGTCTTCATAAGCTTTTAATCTAATTTGGTATTCACAGTTGAACATTAAATAATTTGTGTGTTAATAAAACTTTCTTACAAGATGTGAAAAGCACTAGTAGGGACTCTAGGGCTGTGTGTATTTCAATCTCAGCAAGTTATTCGGGGCTGTTGTGCATCATTTCCCCACCTGTACAGTAAGGAAGTATTTCTAGATAGTTCCTAATGGTCTGACATTCTATGATTAGTGTAGTAAAAGAAGCTTCGTGGAGAAGAGCTCAAATTGCATCTTGGATATTTAGTATAAGGATTAGTTTAGACTTGGGTAAGTAATTATGAGAAAGATTGCTTTTTGGGAAAATAACAGAAAACAGGATTTGGAAAAAACTTTTTTCATGCATTTATTTTGTTAATGAGATTGAATTATTAGAAAATCTTAGAAGTTGGATATGAGAAAACTAGTTGGTACTTATTTTTTTAAGATTTTATTTCTCTAGAGAGTGAGCGAGCTCGCATGCATATGCACACTAGCAGGGAGGGGGTAAGGAGAGAGAATCTTAAGCAGGCTCCACACCTGACACGGGCTTGATCTCATGACCCTGAGATCATGACCCGAGCTGAAACCAAGAGTCGGATGCTTAACCAACTGAGCCATCCAGGCACCCCTAAATGTTACTTAAATAGGATTGTGACATGGTGAAAATGTTTGAGAAATAGTTGTTCTATAAGCAGGATTGGTGTATGTGTTTGTGAGATTATGGGGAGATACCAAATGTATGCATTTTAGAGAAAGAAAACAGACCTCCCAGTTCAGGAAGAAGTTGCCCATTTAACATATTAACATTGTTACAGTGTACAGACAGGCAAATAATATAAACATGCTAAAGGAAGGAATGAAAATTGAAGCAACTCATGTTAAAAAAAAGCAACTTCATCACTACCTTCCAGCAGAGATTCTTCAGAAGAAGAAAAAGGTGAGTTTATAATCTTAACTCTCCAGTGTATGGTTCCATTCAGACGCAGGATCCTGGGACCAGATTTGCACTTTTAACAGCTCCCAAACCTATTGAGTAAAAAGGAAAGAAAGATACAATTCAATCTAGAACTAAAATCTCCCCTTCATTAATCACAAAAGATAATTTATTTTATGTACTTCAGAATTGAAACCAGTAATTATTTTCATTTGCTTTTTGAAATCCTAACTGCTTTCCCCCTCTTTCAGCAAAGTCTTTCTGATGTTAGTCGAAGTTCAAGTGGACCACAGTCCAAAAGATCATCTCTAGATAGCAATTGTTTGGATAGCTCCAGGGACACTGATAATGGAACACCTTTTAATTCCCCAGTGTCTACAAACAAACCTTCCAAGCCGGACATTCCTCCTTCAGGAGAAATAGAAAGGTCTGTATTTCAGAATTTTCTTTTCATTCTTCAGTTTGGGGATGATGTAAACTTTTCTGTACCTTAGCTTAATTATTAATATATTTTATTTTACCAGTTGCTAGTCATTTGAAATACTTGACAATTTGTTATAATCCTGTGGGACATGGGATAGGCTTATGAAGATGTAGGATTAGATCAGTACACAGAAATGGACAGGCTTTCTCTTTTCTCACTTTTTACTCGGTCCTCTGCCGTTCTTCCCCTTTTGTCTTCCTTCAATGAAACGTTAAAAGTAGGAGCACTTGAAAGAAATAATCCTGAATGTTAAGAGTGTTTTTAAATAAGTAACGCAAATTACTAATGATAATTCAAAACTTCTAATAGGAATAATGCTGAGCCTGCTGCTGTCATTGTAGAAAAGCCACTGAGTGTCCCACCAGCACAAGGACTATCTATCCCAGTCATTGGTGCAAGTAGGTATCTGCACTTTTGCTAGTAATGATTTTACTACGTATACATTTAATTACTAGAATTTTTCTTTCCTTTTCAGAAGTTGATTCTGCAGTAAAAGCTGTATCACCCCCAGCTGTGTGCACCATTCCTACTGTAGTAGGACGAAATGTCATTCCTAGAATCCCAACACCACACAACCCTGCCCAGGGACAACCACACCTTAATGGAATGTCAGCTAAGAATGTTACACACAAGAGATCCCATTCCCCATCCATAGATGGGTCTTCTAAGAGGTTGAAAGACATAGAAAAGG
The DNA here is from genome assembly GCF_037043125.1 of Eumetopias jubatus. Classification (NCBI taxonomy): domain Eukaryota; kingdom Metazoa; phylum Chordata; class Mammalia; order Carnivora; family Otariidae; genus Eumetopias; species Eumetopias jubatus. The sequence continues at coordinate 60,936,112 of NW_028274815.1, read as the reverse complement.
TAAAGCTACAACCTTAGTGGTAATTCTGTAGTTCTTTTTTTTTTTTAAGTTAAACTAGCACTAAAGAAATTAACAATTCTGCATAGCTGTCTTAGTGCTCCTTTAGGATTTGACTGTTTAAAAAGAAAATTTGCCCAAACCCTGAAGGAATAATACTGATTGTTCATCCTAAATTCAAATCAGTAACAGATCTGAAAATTTGAATGATTGGTCTAAGTTTCTCCTTGACTTACAGAAGTCATTATTGGTAACTAATCATATTTATTATGTGTTATAATGTTGATGTCTTCTGCCTCCAGTAGGTGGTGGTAAGACTACTTTGTTATCATCTGAATTGATTTAACCAAAAAGATCACTCCAATTGTAGAAGTTAATGGTGGCAGCTGAATTTAGTCTAAATTCTTTTCCCTCACCAACCCATGTTTGCAATAGTTTTGATGAAAGCCTTATCACTAGTTTCTAAGCTTATATAGATTGTATGGTTTTTATAGGTAATAATAGCAATTCATTTTAATGTTTATATTCTAGTTTATTCGACTTGAATCAACATTTAAGGAATCACGTGCTCCTGAAGACAGAAAAAGAAAAGCAATGGTAAATACATTAATAGTGTGCCTCAAAATATTGCTTTAAAAGAGCCATGTATCAGGAAAAGTACTGTATTTGAAAGTGGATCAGATTAGATAGGTCTGTGAAGTTTGGGTTGTGTGGGTTTTTTTGTTTTGTTTTGTTTTGTTTTTTAAAGATTTTATTTATTTGAGAGAGAGAGAATGAGAGATAGAGAGCCTGAGAGGGAAGAGGGTCAGAGGGAGAAGCAGACTCCCTGCTGAGCAGGGAGCCTGATGCGGGACTCGATCCCGGGCCTCCAGGATCATGACCTGAGTCGAAGGCAGTCGCCCAACCAACTGAGCCACCCAGGCGCCCTGGGTTGTTTTGTTTTGTGTCGAAATAAGCGTACAAAGGAAAGAAAGTTTTCATTTGTATATAATTCTGTTTTTAGGATGCTATTGGAGGAGAATGTATGCCTATTCCAACTATTGATACATCACGCAAGAAGGTAACAAAGTCTTATTCATAGGTGATTTACAGGTACAAAAAGTGTAAGATCCTTGCACTGAGTGAAAGAACAGGATGATAAGATTTTGTCCCTGTCCTCAAAGACCAGCAATATAGTTGGGAGTTGGGGTAGAAATAGCAGTGTCTGGTCATTAAATATATGTACCTCAGAAGGGAGGAAAAGAGGAAGTAGTTTAAGACTTCACTACTTATTCAGATTATGTTCAGCCTTTGTTTATTTTTAAAGAAATTTAGTGCTCAGCACAGTAATTTCTTACCAACACTTGATAGTCTCTTTTTGTTGTACACCACTGCTTACTATCAAAACTTAGGCTTGGTACTTATTAATATTTTGGAAGAGCCAAATGTTTCGGTATTCATAGTAAGACCTTTAAAACATGAGCTAAAGAGCCCCTAAATCTCAATTTAAAAATTTATTTTTCAAAGAATTACCACTGAAACTAATAATATGGTATTATTAAGCACGGGAAGTTAATAAGCAGGTGCTCAAAAATCAGTCTTGTGTATATATATCAAAGACAGCCCTTCTCTGAGAGTTTACATGGCTTGTTTTAACCCCCTGTTAAAGAATAAAGTACTTGTCACAATCAGCTGTCACACTGCCAGGTTCCTCACAATGTACTGGCCATTTTAAAAACAAATAGAAAGTATCATACTTTCTATTAGTTGTAGAAGTCATAAAATTTCTTTTAACATAAAGAGTGGTTTACAAAAAATATGGGTGTATAAACTATAAATGATAATGGAAGAAAAAAGTTTGATATGGATATTAAGTACAAAAGCATGAAATGACATGCCTGGGTCTGGCTTTAAAATATTTCAAGTATAAAGGACAAGAATATAAACCTAACAAATGTAGCAAAATTTTAATAATGTCTTGGTTGTGGCACTGAAGTCTTCATTGTCCTATTCTCTACTTTTATGTGTCTGAAATTTTTCATGTGTTTTGAATGGCCGTGGGTAGGATACAGGTTTAGCTAAGGTAACACGGGAGGGTAATTAACTCCGCACACTGCTGCCATCACACACCTGTCTGTAGTTTAGAGCTCAGCATTTGCCTTCACTATAGAGTCCTCTTTAGTATCCTCAGAAACCCTCATCTAGACACCCCTGAATTTCACCATCACTGAAAAAAACTGGTCTGGGTACAAAGTCAGTTTTCCTGAAAAAAGTATCTCACAAGTGGGGTTTACAGTGTTCTTCTCCATGAATGTATTACAGAAACTAAATGGATATCCAGTTTTCCTCTGTACCACATCCATTTTTCACTTAGCACTCCAAGAGTTTCCTGCTTAGTGACCCTGCTCTTCCTACTTCTTTTTACCATTGCCTTTGAGGAGGACTATGTTCTTTTGCATTTCTCAATCCAGAAGTGGCAAGTAATTTAACAAAGTCCTTTTTCCTATACATACACTTCTCCCACTTGGACCTTTTCCCTGTACCTCTGCTTCTCACCTCCAACTGTATAAAAAAGTCCCCAAAAGAAGGAAATGTCTGTGAACATTGGAAGAAAATATCTAACACATGTGAGTGTCTAAGAGCTTAAGGGATTTGGAGGAAAACTCAGTTTGTGACTGATTTACTAGTTGGGACTTGATAATATATATTTGCTTTTCCTTCTTTGTTTCTACTCCTTTTTAATAGAGACTACCCAGTAAAGAACTACCAGATTCATCATCTCCAGTTCCAGCAAATAACATCCGAGTCATCAAAAATTCCATTCGACTGACCCTTAATCGGTAAAAGCAGTGCCTCCTTACTTAAGTGAATATGCAATCATTTAGTGGCATAGATGCAGCCACTCTTTAAAATAGAAGTGGCTGTCGTACATAAGATGAGGTGAAAGTTTCAGTCATCGGACTAACGACCTTGAAGTGGTTTTTGAACTCTCACACTTTGACCTGCAGATGCCGTAGCATTCTCTCATTGATTGCTACGTACACGTCTGTGAGGATCACCTGCTATCAAATTGTCATCTGCAGTATTAACGGCTTTGCGTTGGAGGTTTTACTGCCTTAACTTTCGATGCTTGTTTCTCTGTTGTGGGAACCAGTTCTTGGCTCTTTGGACACGGATAAAACAAGTCCTGAACTTTTTTTTTTTTTAAGTCTTATGTTATAATCATTGTATAGAACTGAAAAAGTTGAAAACACACAAAAAAAATTGTCTTGTAATTTTTCAAATGTTAACACATTTACTTTAGCATTGAAGCCACTTTGTGAAACCTGAGATAAATGAATGTGAGGTATCTTTTCTGCTTTCCTCATTTGTGTAGATGTACTTATTGTCTATTCTGTTGTTTTAAATTATTTTTTTCCAGAATGGCACATGGAATATTTAAATTTTTATTTTTTTGTGCCTTTCTGTCCAAATGTTGCATAGTTACCAGGGAGGATTAGTCCAGTGATTACATAAGAGTTGGGCACCATAAATTCTCTATATTTTGCCTCCCATGGAGGCCTTTGAAATGCATCTTTATTAAGAATCAAAATATAACCAAGATACTGAAAGTCAGTATGTGAATGGTGAAATTGTTACATATCCTAGCTCATGCCATTCTTGTTAGTTGACTGGTATTTTTTACTGAGGAGCAATTCATTCCAGCACCAACAATAAGATACCTTGAAGTATGGCAAACTTGTATTTTTGAGGTGTAAAATTAACTTGGCATGGTAATTCTTGGCCATTACTTACCCCACAACTTCAAACAGTTCATGGACTAGGCATGCAGAAATAAGCAGTGGATTTTACTGAAACCTAAAGGCATTTTTGAATGACATTGTTACCAACCATTAATTGGCTCAGGACCTTTGTAACTTTTATTTAACTATATGAGTTGTCTTTTTTTACACTGCTTTTTTCAATGCATTTCTTAATATTTTTTAAGTTTCATGAATGCATGCTCAGTTTATTAAAATCCATAACCATGTAATTCTTGTAATATGTTGATTCAGTGTTTTGTAAATGAAGTCGTATGTATTTTCAGAGTATTTTTGTATGTACTGTAAGATACCATCTTTTCAAAGAGAAAACTTTAAAACCTTTACTGTCTCTCTTTAGTCTAATTTTTTAAATGTGGATTATGCTTGAATTATTCTTAAAATGAAAATGTATAGATTGGACAGCCAGGAGTGCTAGTATTTATTACCTTCTTCAGCTTTTCACTCAGCAATTTAGTAGGTTCTGGTAGGAAAAACACAAAATGGTACATTTGAATAGTGCAGGGAAAATACTTGGTTGTATATTTTATAGGACTCATTGGGACTCATTTAGCCCAAGGAATAACAGTCCATACTCTCTTGCGAGCCCCTTACCACCAAGTTGAAATGCTTGGAATTCTGTCAGAGAGCAGTATCCTTCACCCATGCCTGTTCCCTGATCCCTAGGTTTCCGAAATGGAAATTCTAGCATTTAACTCTTACAAAGGAAAACTTAGAAGAGCAAGGAAAAAGTAATGATTGTCCCATTATTCACTTTTTACATAGCAAAAAACAAGAATGAAATCCTATAAACCAAGTTGTAGCTCGGTTGGAAAGCTCTTTTGGCTCTTTTCCTTTATTCAGATATTCCAAGACTTGTTCTATAAATACTCTTCAAGCAAAAGTAAATGATTATGAAAGGACTAAATAACTGTCACCTGACTTCAGACTTTGAAAAATTCTTAAGATTTGAGTAAATTTTATATATGTGATATGTTTGCATTTCTGTGTTTAATAACCTACCTATTTTCCCCTTCGATTATCAGTCTTCAGGGTCTCTAAGAATTCTCATGTTTACCCTCCTTTTTAAACAGATTCTTTGGAGTGACTAGTGGAGTTTTTAATAAAAGAAAGCTACAGGCTTAACCCTGTCCACCAGTATAGTCATTTTCTCTTGTTTTAAAGGTCCATTCAGCATGGGGTTGAGACATAGCCAAATGGTTCAGTGTTAGACACCTCGAGGATCTCATTCTTCAACCTGTTTGGTAACTGGGGAGTTGATGAGATGCTTTTGAGATGGCAGGTTTGATCAGAAATGAAGTGTTTCCTATCCTAAACAGTAGGTAGAACTTTCAGTACATTTTGTGACTGTAGTAGGAGAGCTCCATTGTATTGGTTCCAAGTAAGTAAAAGGGGAAGTTATGGTCTGGGATCGTATGTTATGTTCAGAGGCACTAAATAAATGAAATGTTACTTCGAGTTTGAAACTATACCTAGAAATATATTTTATAAAGTCAAATAACCTCCAATATGTAGACATACGTTCATTTTCATAAGGGTATTAAATTTTAATCTCAGGGTTCAGGACTGGCTCTGAAGAATAGTGTATATCAAAGGAAAATAATTGCTAGCTTAAATCTGAGGGGCTTAACTCATTTGAGGGGGTACCTGGCTTAAAACCTTGTAAAATTGGGGCAGCAGAATGGATTTTAAGACCATTGGTGCTTACAGTGGGTGTCTTAAGGCAACAATCCTGACTACAACAGTCAGTACTTGACTACAGTAGCAATAAAGTGAAGATGGACAGTGTCCACATGGGCTAACCTTATTCTGTGTTCCTCAGCTTTGAAGTAGGAATTCGTAACTTGGGGATCATGGGCCTTTGGGAGGAATCCTTTGCAAGTGTATATAAGAAATTTTTATTTATATGCATTTTTCAGGGGAGGGGGGAATTCATAAATTTCATCAGCTTTTCAAAGTGGTTCATGACCCTTTTTAAAAAAAAGGGGGTGATGGGGCATTGTTAGGAACCACAGTTTTGCAAGACTGAATAATCCCAGACTCCAAGGTTTTTTCCGTAAGATTTTTCTGTGGTACATTTCTAAAAATGTACTATGGCTCTAACTAGTAAAGTGGGCTGTTGGAGGAATCTGGAACACCAAATTTCTCTTGAGTTTCTTTATATATTGCAGATGAACCTTAATCAGTATTTAAAAAAATATTTACTATCGAATTTATGAATGTCCTCATGTTTACTTAGATCCATTAACAGGGTCAGACTTTAACAAATTTCAACCTAAGATTGATCAGAGTAGAATAGCTTAGAATGATCATTGGAATCATTAAGGGTCCTAATCCTTTGATTTCAGTAGCATTAAAGTTCTCTCTTGTTCCTTCATGTTTGTGGTTCAGAGCAGAACAGACTGAACAGACCAATAAATAGAACTTTAGTTTTAAAAAATAATATGTGTGTGTGTGTTTAAATAACTACCTATTAAATCTCCCAGAGCTTAGAATTTAGGTCATGATGGTAGTGATGAGTAGTGCAGATGATGGAAGAAAACAGGTCTCAATAAATTCCTTTGGATTTTTTGAAAGAACTGTACAAGATCAGATCCTTCCCAAATTCCCCATTTTTTCTGGATTTTTCTGATAAAATTTTATATTTGAAGTTAGTTGAACAGAAGATTATCATTGGACTTGCTACAGTTTTTAAGCTACTGCTGCATTTTAGCAAAGACTTACATAATTACCTTATAAAGTACTTAGGAGATCTTTGAGGTACATGGTGCTACATCACTCCACAGTATTATGTAAAATGAATGCTGCAGCTGCTGTTCCTTTCTAGATAGCTATTTGTGTAGTTCATACTAATATTTCCTGCCTTTTATTTGGATTGTCTTCTTTCTTAGTTGTACACACAAGCCTCGCTTGTCTGGAATAAGTAATCAAATAAACTTGCTTTGCTAAATAGGTGTTGATGATTGATATTATTGGGGAGTAACTCAAGATACCTTAGTTATTTCTCAAACTGACAGCCCATTTGGTCATTTACCACCCAGACTCTTTCTAGCAGATAATGGTATCCAGTATCTGAATATGAAAGCAAAGCTCATAACTCAATTTGTATCACCAACATTAAACATTAACAAGCAGTAGCACATGGTGGCATCTGCCTTGAGTACTGGGGGCAAAATCTGTCACTCTGGTCAACAAAAGGCAACCAGAATTCTCTACTAATGACTGGACAGAGGTGCATTTAGCAATCAGGCCTTGGGTACTATCTACAGAAGTACAAGTTACAGAGTATTACATTCTTGTTAATTTAACAGTGATTTGTTTTTAGCCAATCCACATATCTTGAATACTAGTACTAAATTCACAAATAACCTGTGTCTACATCATTTTAGATTATTAGCTAGCCATTCATGGCACCAATGGAAACACATTTGACATTAACAAAGCCTCCTCTATTTATTGAGCTATGGATGACAGAAGGGCTTCTAGAACTTTAACAGAATTATCACACTGTGCTGAAATATAGGGTGGGGGGGGTTTGTTTTCATGCTGAAATGTTTTAAAGTAAATTAGCAGGTGCTTTATGGATGCCAATGCATGAAGGTATTAAGGCAAAATAGAATTTACTGCTTTTAAAGCATGTGTTCTAAAAACTATCTTTCCAACTATGTGATCCAGCCAAATTTTTACTTACTAGTCCTCAAAATAGCATACTTCTCAACCCTTACTTGCCAGTCTCCAGTTGCTGACTTTTGGGGCCTAATGGCTGCATAAAGCCTTCTGATAACCTGGCCAGAGTAAATCACCCTACCTTCCTAACATGTTACTTTTACCTTTTAATATTTCAGTTATTCTAACTTGCATACTGTTCAGTTGTTTCCCCCAAAGAGGTTGTAGGTTTGAGAGTAGTAACCTTTACCCAAGAATCTTTATGCAGTGGGTGCTCAGAAGATGCTCAAGAAGAGAACAAAGTCCTGTTTGGTTGGTTGGTTTTTTGTTTTTTTAATTTGATTATGTAGAAGAGACACCTGATGAAGGATCTAAATTGCAGAGGCAAAACTCACTGAAAATCATTAAGACACATTTTACAAACCCTTTCAACTAACGTTTAGTAAGAAATACATTTGATATTGCAAGCCGGCACATGTATACATACATACATGACTGTGTGTGTATATATAATTTATGTATGCACGTATATAATTAAATTTCACACACACAAAATGTTTTCCTTACTAAGTGTGATAAAGGTTATTTTTAAGTGCTAGTGATTTCACTAAAGATTCATAACCTCTCCTGAGTCAAGACCTACAGTCTGAAATACACTGCATTAGATGTTCTCTCTCCAAAAGTTCATTTCAAACTTGTATCATCTTTCTTTATTCAGTCTGTCTGTACTAGGATGCAAACTGTTCTAGCAAAACAGTACTGAAAGGACAGCATAAGGCATATGGAAGAAGTAGGTGAAGTACAGATACTCATTTCTCCCCAGGAAAAATCTTACAAAAAAAAAAAAAAAACCTTTGTATCAATTGATAATAAAAAATGTAGAAGCCAAAAATCAGTAAGAATTGGGACATTTGGTTCGTATTTATTTTAGTATTGGTCAGTTGACCTCACCCGGCCAAGGAATGTCCTCAATCCCTAGAGGGTGGACTGGGGTAAACTGAAGGACAAATATACCTTACTAACCAAGTGTCACTCAAGTGCATAAATACTCGTTTAGAAAATTCTATTCTATGGTACTGGGAAAAGTGGACAGCCACATGCAAAAAAAAAAAAAAATGAAACAACCACTTTCTTACACCATACACAAAAATAAACTCAAAATGGATTAAAGGCTTAAATGTGAGACCTGAAACCATAAATCTAGAAGAAAACATAGGCAGTAATCTCTTGGACATCAGCCTTAGCAACATTTTTCAAATATGTCTCTTCAGGCAAGAGAAACAAAAAGCAAAAATAAACTATTGGGACTACACCAAACTAAAAAGTCTTTACACAGCAAAGGAAACAATCGACAAAACAAAAAGGCAACCTATGAAATGGGAGAACTTATTTGCAAATGATATATCTGATAAGGGGTTATCATCCAAAATAAATAACTTACACAACTCAACACCAAAGAGGGAAAAAACAACAACCAGTAATTCAATTAAGAAACGGGCAGAGGACCCGAATTGATATTTTTCCAAAGAAGACATTGATGGCCAACAGATACGTGAAAAGATGCTCAACATCACTCATCATCAGGGAATTGCAAATCAAAACCACCATGAGATGTTACCTCACAGCTGTCAGAATGGCTAAACTAAAAAACACAAGAAACAAGTGTTGAGGAGAGTGTGGGGTGGAGAGGGAAGCCTTGTGCGCTGTTGGTGGGAATGCAAACTGGTGCAGCCACTGAAAAAAACAGTTTGGAGATTCCTCAAAAAATTAAAATAGAACTATCATATAATCCAGTAATTGCACTACTGGACATTTACCCAAAGAAAATGAAAACACTAGTTCAAAACAATATATGCACCATGTTTATTGTAGCGTTATTTACAATAAACTATGGAAGTAACCCAAGTGTCCACTGATAGATGGATAAAGGTGTGAAATATATATGTGTATGTGTGTGTGTGTGTGTGTATAGAGAGAGAGAGAGAGAGAGAGAGAGAGAGAGAGAGAGGAATATTACTCAGCCATAAAAAATAATGAAATCTGGCCATTCATGACAACATGGATGGAATCTAGAGGGTATTATGTTAAACAAAGTCAGTCAGGCAGAGAGAGACAAATACTGCATGATTTCAGTTATAAGTGGAATCTAAAAAAATAAAAAAAGCAGAAACAGACCCATAAATATGGAGAACTGGTAGTTGTCAGAGGGGAAGGGGTGGGGAGTGGGCAAAAATGGGTGAAGGGGAGTGAGAGGTCCAGGCTTCCGGTTATGGAATGAAGAAGTCACAGAGATCAAAAGTATAACATAGGGAATACAGGTAATGGTATGGTAATGATGTATGGTGACAGATGGTAGCTACACTTGTGGTGTGTACTGCAACATACAGACTTGTCCAATTACTATGTTGTACACCTGAAACTAATGTAACGTGTGTCAAACTATACTTCAGTAAAAATAAATACCTCTTTGGCAGAAAAAACATTCTATTGTACACAGCTATCATATAAATATCCCAACACGGACCAGGAACTTAAGGATACAAGAGAACTGGGGTTAAATAGTAAAAGTATTACTACCTCCTGAGAAATTCTAGACCATTGTTATGAAAGTGTTTAACATTTACTAAGCATTTAAGATATGCCTTTTTAAAATATTAATGGTGCTTAATCTTTACTGTGATCCTATGAGGTAGCACTGTTAATTATTTTACAAATGAAATTGAGGCTTAGAGAGATTATGTGACCAGCTCCAAATTGCACAACTATTAATTGGCAGACTCAGGAAGTATGACTCAAAGTCTAGCGTTCAACTCTATCTCCCACTTTTGAAAGAAGTTAGGTGGAGGTGTGGATCAGATCTCTGCCTCCTTGCACTCTTCCGTGGAGTCTGGGACTTTTTTTTTTTTTTTTTTTTAAGATTATTTGAGAAAGAGAGAGAGAATGGGGAGGGGGGCAGAGGAAGAGAAGCAGACTCCCTGCTGAGCACAGAGCCTGAGCTGGGGCTCCATCATCCCCAGACCCTGAGATCACGACCTGAGCTGAAACCAAGAGTTGGACGCTTACCCGACTGAGCCCCCCAGGTGCCCTGAGTCTGGAACTTTTGAGGTTTGCCTGGCCAGCAGTAACAATGGTCATCGGTGCCAGGCTGCAGGGGGCACTGTGGCCTCCTGCAGGGAGCCCCTAAGGCAGGAAAGCCCAGTTCTAGCCCCGCTCAGCCACTTCCATCTGTGTAAGTGGCACTCAACCCTGCTCTCTTTGTTTTCCCCCATCTGAGACGCTTGCCCTTCAAACCTCCAAAGGGAGCTGCAACATGAAAGTATTCCAACAGACTGGAAAGTTTCCACAAAAATGGGATGGACGGACAGGTTCTCCCAGAATAACATCTGTGTAGCACTCCTTAGCAGTCAGTCTAGGTTGGAGCAGAAAGAAAATGGACCCAGGAGAGCTATCAGCAAGAAAAGAAAACTGAAAATGAAGGTATATCTTAGGCTCAATCATAGTCAGAGGATATTAATGTTGCCTTCAGAGGTTGAGGACAATCAAACTTTTTAAAATGACACAATTTCAGGGAAATGAGAAAGCTAAATGAAAATGAAATGTAACCATAGTATATCACATGGCTCGGTTGTGAATATTCACATAGTCGTAATAATATCAGTAGAGAATATTGAACTAGCTCCCAATTGTATCTACACTGAGAAGTGGGGTGAGGGAGGGAAAAGAGCGTCGAAGAGAGTGAAATCCTCATTTTTGGTGGTAATAAGTAGAAAATATCCAAAACTGAAAAGTCTAGAGTACTGTAGGCATATGCTTTAGAAATAACAGGAGAGCTTTTTTCCGGTTACTGCGGCGCGAAGAACCATGAGCAGCAAAGTCTCCCGCGACACCCTGTACGAGGCGGTGCGGGAAGTCCTGCACGGGAACCAGCGCAAGTGCCGGAAGTTTTTGGAGACGGTGGAACTGCAGATCAGTCTGAAGAACTATGACCCTCAGAAGGACAAACGCTTCTCAGGCACCGTCAGGCTTAAGTCCACTCCCCGCCCCAAGTTCTCCGTATGTGTTTTGGGGGATCAGCAGCACTGTGATGAGGCCAAGGCAGTGGATATTCCCCACATGGATATTGAGGCGCTGAAGAAACTCAACAAGAATAAGAAATTAGTTAAGAAGTTGGCCAAGAAGTATGACGCCTTTTTGGCCTCAGAATCTCTGATCAAGCAGATTCCACGAATCCTGGGCCCAGGCCTGAATAAGGCTGGCAAGTTCCCTTCCTTGCTGACCCACAATGAAAACATGGTGGCCAAAGTGGATGAAGTGAAGTCCACCATCAAATTCCAGATGAAGAAGGTGCTGTGTCTGGCAGTGGCTGTTGGCCATGTGAAGATGACAGATGACGAGCTTGTGTACAACATCCACTTAGCAGTCAATTTCCTGGTGTCCTTGCTCAAGAAGAATTGGCAGAACGTCCGGGCTTTATACATCAAGAGCACCATGGGCAAGCCCCAGCGCCTGTACTAAGGCACAGTTCAATAAATCCTAGTGCTACCCTTAAAAAAAAAAAAAAAAAAGAAAAGAAAAGAAATAACAGGAGAAAAGTCTTAGAAAGTTGAAAATAACTCCCTCCGGGGAGCAGAAACCAGGAATGGGGAAGAAGGAGGAGGAGGGCTTTTTCCTTTTTTAAAAGGAAGACATACAGAACTTCCTGACTTTCTACCCAGCAGGTAGTAAGAGAACGTTGTAGGCTTTGGAACAGACAGACTTCAGCTGTGTCTCCAACTGTTTGTGGGACCTTGGGAAAGTTGCTTAAACTCTCTGGGTTCCAGGTTCCCAATGCGTGAGGTGGGACTACCTACCTACCTGAAGTACCTACTTCATAGGAAGGAAGTAGAGTGAAGTGGTTAAGAGACTCCGTGGTCAGACTGCCTCGGCTCAGATTCCTGCTCTCACTGACTTAACTGTAAGAAGTTGTGAAAATTATTTCATTTCTCTGGGCCTGTTTTCTCTTCTGAAAAAGTGGGGATTGTAATAGAACCTACCTCAAAGAGTTGCTAAATGGATTAAGAGAGACAATCCAGAAGCTCCTGGCACATAGTGGATTTCAGTAAAAAACAAAACAAAAACTGTGAGGCATTAGGAGGGTTACACAAAGTAACACATCCTGCCACTATGCGTGGCGCTTGACCCCCAGTGGCCCCCCCCCGTTCTCCTAAAACACATCAGAAGAACCCAGGAAGCAAGCCAGTGCTGGTCTCCCCAGGCAACGAAAGGACTAGATCTCTACCTCCCATGCAGTGATGTGCAGGTAAGTGGTTCTTACCGGGCCACCAAGCCCGTCTCAGAAAACACTTCTCACAACAGCCGTTTCATTTGGAGAAAGTGTGTAAGACGCCTTCAATTGTGATAGAGCTTTACTGGCGTGGTCTTCAGTCCGCTTACAGGTGAGCACCAGTCAGGCTGAGAGGAGAGCCTATCAAGGCTGTCCCTGCCAGCCCAGGGCCCAGAGCACCTAGCAGAGTGGGTGCACCAGCCATGTGCCCTGCTCGCTCTGTGGCCTGAACAGCCTTCCTCTGATGTCAGATCAGACTGCAGCCCTAAACGCAGCCATGGCGGTGCTCCAAAGCCTCACGCAGACCCAGCTGCCCCTAACCCTCATTACTACTCCCACCTCCCCTGGGAGCAAGACCAGCCCGTCTAACCCAGATCCCAAGTCACTTCCTGCCACCAGGGCTGCTCAGCAATTCAAAGAACTTCTAAGTGCAGGTTCTTTCCAAATAGATTGGTTTCTTGAAACTCAAAAGAAGTCAAACACCAGAAAAGAGGGGATTTCTGAAAGCCACCCACTAGGATGGCAACTGGTACTGGGTAGTTTCAAATATTAAGAAAAGAAGAAACAATCGACGTTGATTAGGCCGTATCTAATCTCCCTGAGCACAGGAAGTGAAGGCGAGTGAGTCTGATTTGCAGGAGGCCTTGAGGTTGCACAAAGCTGCCGCTCCTCCAGCAAGGCCCACTCACCGCCTGCCTCCAGCTGAGCACACCAGAGGGAAAGCACCACTAAATTCCCTGTGAGCTCTGAGCCAATTAGCTGCAACAAGGTCACCAGGTGAAGGGGACGGGGAAGGGGGAAGGAGGGAAGGAGGACATCGGTTTGACAAGGCTAATCTGATGGGGCCAGTGGGACACAGGAGCCAGGAGGCCGTTCATTTCTCAGTATTTACTGAGCCCCTAATACCCACCAGGCATCGACTATAGGCATCCCGGACACACACAAGAATTAAACTTGCCCCTACACGGAAGGACCCCACAGATGAGCAGGGAAGCTGGCCCACATCTGGGTTGCACTGCACGGTGGGAGCACAGATGGTGTCAGGGAGGAATGACCTTGGGGTTGGACGTTGTAGGGCAGTTAGGAGTCGTCCAGGCAGACAGCAAGCTGGGGGAGGTGAGAGGGCGGCAAGAGAAAACCTCAAGTGCAAAGGACGAAGGTTCTGGATATTTTATGTTGTTGTAGGGGCATGTTGAAAGGAGTATTGGGTGCATTTTAGGGAAAAGGTAGAGGCAGCAGCGGGGGAAATGCAGGCAGAATCCTGCCACCTGGGGGATGGGAGAGGCAGAGGCAGGGAGACGGGTCCTGGGAGGATAGACAGCCAGAAACACTGGCCCGGAGCCCAGGAGGGAGGCCTTGTCTGGATTTCACGGTGTGGCAGGGTTGTGTTTAGAAATATCTGTGAAGGGGCAGCTAGCCTCATGAGAGGGGTCCTCCTACTACAGACACAGGGAGGGGGCGGCTCATCTGATCAGTCAGCACAGGGAAGGAACTGAGCACAGCCTGGCCCCCCGGGGACTCAAGTCTGGCCACGTGCTGAGTGCCCCCCTGGGACTGCAGCGGCTTGGTCTGGAGAGTTAGCCACTTGGAGCAAACCCAGACCCATGGCCTCCAATCACCTTTATTTGTAGTAAAGTGAAAGTTTTGATTTCCATCTGTCTCCTACAGACTCATGAGGGAGTGAGTGCTATTTGTTGAAACCACTGCCAAACTCTCAGCAATATTAATGTAGGTTTTGTTTGCTGCACTTTTCCATCACCTGCATTCCAAACAGGCGGTCAGGCCTGTAGGACTCTCTTTCCTGACATGTTTTTGCAGGCTGGTTGTCTGTGGTTGTCTGTGCTTGGTGGCCTGGGCGGGGGGGGGGGGCTGTGCGAGCTTCATGAGAGAGCAGAGATTGGCCCCTGGGGTTGGGGTTGAGAAGAGGGGACATATCAGGTCCCCGAGGACTGGGGTCTGGACGCTGCTCTGTGTCAGTCTCGAGAGAGGGCAATTGATCAGTGTCATTAGGAAGGCTGGACGCCAGGCCCAGGAGCACTCACTTTGCCCAAGATCCCAAAGCAGCAAGGGCACTGGACCTGAAGGGACCATGTGGTGGGACCAGGGAACATCTCAGCAATGATCGGCCAGAACCAAAGAGCAATGGCTCTGCCTAGAAGGGCCTCATGGGAGGAGCTGATTGTGACTACCCTCCCCCCTGCGTGGGGCGGGGGGTGGGGCGGGCATTCCACAATTATTGAGATTGATTTCCTGCCAGCTCAGTAGAAGGGGGGCTCCGTGCAGACTGAAGCAGAGTTAAACAAGGCCAAGAAGTGTGTTTCCTTCCCCTCAGAGTTGGACGACCAAGATTCACCGCCCAAACCGCAGGCATTGGAACGCAGAGGGGCTGGGAGTGCTTGGTGTGGGAATTCAGGAGCGAAGCCAAGGTGTGTGGGTAAAGCCAGGCAATCTCAGACCGGGCGGTGAGTGCAAAAAGAGGGGGCCTGGGAACACACAGTCTGCAAGGCCCGAGCCGCCAAACAGGAGAGCTACCAGCATGAAATACTGTGGGGGTCAGCTAAGGAAAGGCTCAAAAGGTAGCCCTGTAACCTGGCATTTACGATGACCTTAGCGGAGAGAGCTGTGGAGGTGGAAGTGAATGCAGGGAAGAAAGGTCACATTCTCAAGAGCAGCAGGGGAAGGAGGAGAGGCCAGGGGTCACAGATCAAGGTGGAGGAAAGGCTGATATTTAACTCGGGAGATTTCTGAACCTGCCCTCTGGTTGAGGGGAAGGAGCTCCTGGAACAACGGTCGAGCTAGATGGAGAGCCCAGGAGCCCTGGTACACAATGACAACCAGCTCAGGCCGGGATCCCGGAGGAACATGTGGCAAGAAGTGGGAAAGTCGCGGTAGGCAGTTTCTAGACCGTTTCCCCGTGACCTCAGCCTCAGGGTACGCACGCGTGCCCTCGTGTCATCCCCTCCCCTTAAGTGGGGGCTGGACTTGTTGACTCACTTCTAACACACGGAATGCTGTAGAGGGGATGATTTGCCACTTGTGATATCAGGTTATAAAAAGACTGTGGCCCCTGTCTTGGGCCCCCTTGTCTTGCTCTCCCTCGGACCACGTCTCCCAGGGGCCCAGCGGCCAGCTTGTCAGGCAGCCCTCTGTGGAGGCCCACGGCAGGGACCTCAGAAGACTCAGAAGAGGATCCTTCAGCCAGGCAAGCCAGTCCCTTGACTGCAATCTTACAAGAAATCCTGACAGAGAGGCAGCCAACTAAACCACAGCCAGAGTCCACAAACCGTAAAGATAATAAATGTTACGTTAAGCCACGAAGTTTTGAGTGCAGCCGCAGGTAACTAACAAAAAGTAGATCAGTCGGTGTGCAGGGAAGACCTTAAATATCTGAGGAGCATGTACCCGAAAGCCTTCCATTTTCTGCGCTGAGAACAAGCTGCCAAGAGGAACAAAGGTTTGGCGTGGCCACAATGGAAGATGGGAAACTTAGCTGGCTAAGGATGTGTGCAAGAATGGACCACTGCTCTTAATAAAAACCCAACTGAGACTGGTGGCAGCAGAGTCAAAGCTACTGGGATGGGCAGGAAGGAACTGCTGTCTGCTACCTCCACGTCCTGAAAGAGCAGAGAGAGAGGTCGTCGAAATGACCAGGATTGGGAGTCTTACAAACTAAAAGCCAAAGAGGTGAATTAGTTGAAGATGCTAGTAAGAGACGGGCTGCAGTGAAGGAACCACAGGTCGGGGAGGGGGGTGGGCAAGAGGTGGTTGGAAGGTCATGGTTAGACACGGGCAGAAAATGGCAGTCTCGATGAAGCTGATGAGCTGATTGATAAGGTAAAGAGTTAGAAAACCAAAGGCCCCGGGCCTGGGTTCACAGGGGAGCAGTTCTAGGTAACCAGATGACTCAGGATGTGCCCAGGGGTGCAGGTCTGTAAAATGGAGTGTCCTGCCAACTCTTCCCATCCAACTCAAGCCAACCTGAGCCCCCTCTATCCCGTCCCCTGAACGCCATGCTTCTCCCCACAAAGGATGCCTATGCTTCTGCTCTTGCCATGCTGCCTGGATTGCCCTCCATTCCACCCCCAGTTTTCACCCCAACATATCGCTTTTATTTTTCCCCAATGCATTGCTTTTCAGCTCGCAAGCTCCAGCTCATGTTCTGCTTCCTTAGTGAGATCCTCACAAATATCTCCAGTCTGGGTTAACACCTTCCTATCCCCAGCCCAGCGTTGCACCTGTTACGGCCCTCTCGTTTGGCATGTTATCCTTCGGTTGATGGGGTTTTCAGTTTTCTCCACTGGAAAGTGCATCCTTGGAGGGTAGAAAGCAATGAGACAGGGTCTTGAAGTCGCTGATGTTCTTAGCAGAGTGGCAGATTCACAGTCTGCGCTCAGCTCTGAGCTGCGTAAAGTAGTTAAATAATAAGGCTGAAGACCCTGAGCAGACAATAAGTCTGCCTGAGGAGCTCTGAGATCAAACAGGCAGTGGGAGGCAGCTACTATCCACTGAGCCCTTTAGCCAACGTGCATCTGCCAACACTCCCAACCACGGTGCAGGGTAGGCCTTCCAAGGTTTGGGAAACTAAGGCTCAAAGGTTCAGACACTTGTCCATGATTTGGGTCTTCACTCCTCCCTCGGCTCTCAACCCGTCTCCAGACTAAGTTCCATGATTATGCTGACAACCCCCAGACTTCATCTCCAGCCCAGACCGTTCCTATGCTGGGCTCTGGACACAACTCCCAACTGCCTATGCACCATCTCTACTGGACTTCTTAATCTTCAACATAGTCAGAAACAAACTCCTGATTCTTCCCCACATGTGTCACCCCCATGGTTGTCCTCATCCTGGTTAATGGTGACTTCCAGCTGGGACTAAAAAGCTGACTCCTCTCTTTCACACACCCATACCCAGCTATCCCCTTGGCACCGGTCAGCTCCACCACCAAAGGGTGTCTAACTGCGACCACCCACTTCCGCTTCCAGCCCCTGCCGGTGGCCCCAGCACCACCCACCTGGATTATTGCCGAAAGCCCCCTCCTGTCTCCCTGCTTCAGCACCTGTGCCCTTCAGCCTCTTCGCAACACAGGGCAGAGGATGGTTCCAAATGTAAATCACGTCACCCTCCTGCTTAAAACTTCCAGTAGTGCTCCCCATCTGAGGAAAAGCAGCCATCTGCACGTCCCACAGGCCCTGCACGACCCGGCCTCCTGTCAGTCGCTGCTCTGATTGTTAAAATAGCTTTTTCAGATTTAATTCACATATATACGGTTTACATAATATGTCCAATTGTGTGGCTTGCAGCCATCCTCGCAGTGGATTTTGGAACATTTTCATCATTTCAAAGAGAACTCCTGCTTCCAGTAGCCATACTCCTCAGTCTCCCCCCTCCCTGCCTCGGCACCCTGCTTTCTGTCATAGATTTGCCTACTGTATGTTTCCTATAAAGCTGTCTGATTTAATCTCCTACTCCTGCCCCCCTTCCCCAAACACCTCCACCCTCCTCCTCCCCCACCCCGCCCCACCTGAACCCTCCCAGCACACTCTTTTCTCAGGGCCTTTGCACGGCAGCTCCTGTGCCTAAAAGCCACGCTCCCCTCATCTCTGCCAGCCACACCTTCCCCTCTAAAGGTCTCTGCTCAAGTGCGACCTCCTCGGGGAAGCCTTCCCCTGGCCACCACACCAAACAGTCCTCCCACCATTCCCATTCGGCCCACAGGCAATTTTTTCCACGTCACTAATCATTATCTATAATATATAGCACAATAGACATAACTATATATATCACAGATTTGATATATATACTTTTAAATTATGTCCCCCTGACACCCATGGAATAGAAATTCCAGAGGCAGGGATGTTATCACTTTTGTACCCTTTGGGCCTTGAGCAAGATGGGAAATATACTCTATAAATATTGTCCAGTGAATGACAGAAAGAGGATCTGAACAGGAGTCAGCCAGACTTCAAAATTTATACCCTTAAACATTATACTATGCAGATCTTAGAGAATGGGAAGGATCTGAACAGGTAGACAAGGCAGAAAGGTCTCCTGCGCACGTCAGTGTGGGGGATGCTGAGGTACATTGCCCGGCCCTCCTGTCAGGACGTGGTGTGTGGTACCCCAGCTGCTGGGAATGTTGGCAGCCAGCAGCGCATAGCGGCATCTTCAGGGGTCGCTGTGGCCTAAAGAGACTGCCTCACCCAAGACCACTTCCCCTTTCCAGCTCAGCTTGTACCCAGTGGTCAATGTAGGGGTTAGAGCCTGCCCCGAGGGCCATTTTTAAAGGGCCATCCTATATGATCCAGTAATTCCACTACTGGGTATTTATCCAAAGTCAACTAAAACACGAATTTGAAAAGATATATACACGCTTATATTTATTGCATGATTTATAATGGCCAAGATATGGGAGCAACCCAAGTGTCCATTGACAGATGAACAATAAAGATGTGAGATAGATAGATAGATAATAGAATATTACTCAGACATAAAAAAGTGAGATCTTGCCATTTGTGACAACATGGGTGGACCTAGAGGGTATTATGCTAAGTGAAATAAGTGAAAGACAAATACCATATTATTTCACTCATATGTAGAATTTAAGAAACAAAAGAAAAAAAGAGACAAAAACCAGAGACCTGGTGGTTGCCAAGGTAAATGGGTTGGGGGAGTGGGTGAAATAAGGGGATTTAAGAGTACACTTATCAGGTACTTGGGTGGCTCAGTTGGTTAAGCCTCTAACTCTTGATTTTGGCTCAGGTCATGATCTCAGGGTTGCGAGATCAAGCCCCTCATGGGGCTCCACGCTGCACGTGGAGCCTGTTTAAGATTCTCTCTCCCCCTCTCTCTCTGCCCCTACCCCCACAAAAAAAGACTATACTATTCATGATGAGCACTCTAAGTAATGTATAGAATTGTCGAACCATTATATTGTACATATGAAATACCGTATGTTAAAAACGTTTTTAAATGTGCGCTATACATACACAATGGAATGTTATTCAGCCTTAAAAAGGAATGAAATTTTGATACCTACTACAACACAGATGAACCTTGAAAACCTTTTAAGTGAAATAAACCAGACACAAAAGGAAAAATAATAATAATAAAAAGAAAGGCCATCCTAGCTTCAGAACTTCTTGTGGTATTGGCTGAAGCCTTTGTTGTGACAGCATCAAAGTTCAACTTTCCCCCATGTCCATCCTTCTTCCTTCCCTCCCCCCACAGGTATGGATCTTGAGAGCCTTCCCCAGTAAGGTTTGTGCACACCCATCTCACAGAGCCTGCTTCCTGGGCAGCTCAACCTGTGATGCTGAGAACAAATCATCCAATGGCTTTTTTGAAAGGTGGAAGGATCTTTGGGAAATTGGACACAGAACAAATAAGCTGGCCTCTGAAAGCCACACCACAACCAGATGTACCAATCCTACCTGTATCCGCATGAACCCGGCTGTAATCATACCCCTTTTACCAAAATAACATGGAAAGGATGTGGTATGCACAGCCCATGATTCCCTCCCCAGCCCTGGAGCGTCCCTCATGTGGAAAACAGCCCCATCTTGGTCAAGCAGACCTGAGCTTAGGCTGTCTGTGCTGTGACTTCACCCTGTTGAGCCAAGTGTACAATGACTCATAAGTCATCAGGCTTAATCAAAATTTCCTCTGGGCTACGTATCCTGCCCCCACCCCAAGGCCACCCGCCCTCCACCTCCCCCTTCTGGAGCATGGCCGCTGGGTGAGAGAGAAAGGGGAAGGGGGAAACAAGTCAATCAAGAAATGACAACCCCAAGGGGGCAGCAATATCCCTGCCTGAAGTCTAGAGAGGAACAGGCAAAAACTATTAAAATCATACTTGCCTGTCAGCCTTTTAGTTGAATAAGAAATTAGGGGGTGGGGTGCCTGGGTGGGTCAGTTGGTTAAGCGTCTGCCTTGGGCTCAGGTCATGGTCCCAGGGTCCTGGGATGGAGCCCCGCATCGGGCTCCCTGCTCAGGGCGGGGGAGCCTGCTTCTCCCTCCCTCCCCCACCCCTTGCTTGTGATCTCTCTTGCTATCTTTCTGTCTCTCTCAAACGAAGAAAGAAAGAACAGAAAAGAAAAAAGAAAAGAGGGGCATCTGGGTGGCTCAGATGGTTAGGCATCTGCCTTCCGCTCAGGTCATGATCCCTGGGTCCTCGGATGGAGTCCCATGTTGGGCTCCCTGCTCCGCGGGGAGTCTGCTTCTCCCTCTGCCTCTCTCCCCTGCTCATGCGCTCTCTCTCTCAAATGAATAAAAGATCTCAAATGATAAAAGATTCTAAAATGATAAAAATCTGAAAGAAAAGGAAGGAAGAGAAGGGAAAAGAAAAGAAAGAAATGAGAGGGTGGGACCCTCCCTAGTGTGAGAGCAGCTTGAGGGCAGGTATCAATTGTCCTAAGTAATAGTAAAGGTCAGGGCTCGCATAGGAGAGACTGAGTGCCAAGCTCTGTTTCTGAGCACTTCATGTATACCTCACTAGTTTCACCCACATACCACCACTATGAGGTAGGTACATAACCACCCCCATTCTGCATCTGAGGAGACCCAGGCACAGAAAACTTGAGAAAGGGTATGAAACTGGCTAGGGCCACACAGCCCATAAGTGGGTTGAGCCAGCATACCACAGGGCGGGTGTGTGTAATTCGTGGCTGCAGGCCGCACCTGGGGCTTCGCAGGTTACACTGCCCCGTAGCCCTTGCTCACAGCTGACCACATACCCATCAGGAGCAAGGGAACCTGGCGACAGAGAACACAGGTTAAGAAGAAGGGCAGAGGCTTCTCTCAAAGCAACCACCCCCCGCCCCTGCCGCCGTCCTTCCTGCCCGGTGTCCAGGGGCCACTTGCATCTCCCCCTGGCTCGATTCATGGTGTCTGCTTTCTCTTCGATGCATTCATTCTTTCCAGATTTTTTACTTTCTTTCCATTTGCTCACAAGGGAAGGCCTGCTGGGGCGGAAACATCACGCATGAGTTCCAGGAGCACAATGGGTGCTGGGGTGCTGAGGAAGCCATGAGTGTGGTGGTTGTATTGTGGTTCCTGAGCTTCCTCCAAGCAAGATCTGATCTTACATTACGCCCAGCAGGGCTGATGGAGACATTCATCATTTCCTCCCTCAACAAAAGGTGCTAATAAAAGAAACTTTTCCTCTCATGGGCCAGTTGGCCCCTGTATTGATTAGAGCAAGAGCTCTATGGGCTCTGGTTATTAACTTGTCCTTTCAGAGTATGACTGAGTCCTTATACCTACAAGCCCCAGGCCCTCCCAACACACACACAGGCCCTCGGCTGTGTTTTCCCTTGGGCATCTCTGAGCAGCGTTCTGACTTATCCTCCTTGACCAAAAAGCCAGGTGATCCCCTGAGGTTCCAGATTTGGGAGTTAGGAGACCGTCTAGGTTTAGACCAATGTTGCACAAGCTGTTTTCATTATCACTCCCTAAGGATCCTTGTCAGATGTTTTTCCCCCTAATCACCCTTCTCCCCATCACATTATTATATATCAGTATGTCTCAGCTATTACAATGTTTTGTGTCCCTAAGTCTTTTTTTTTTTCCCACATACCTCTGCCCTGTCAAGAAACAACTTTCGCCTCCTTGGGGGCAATCCTACCTGTTGAGAATACATGAGCTAGAATGAGCAACTGAGTTCCCCACCCAGGCACTCTCTTCCCTTGACATCCTGCCCCAACACCACATGTCTTGCTCAGGATGGTATATAAACTCCCATCTACCTGTCACAGTCAAACCATAAGTCTAAAGGGATTTCTCTCCCAGGTAATAATTACCCAAGAGAAATGAGCACCTATGTTCACCAAAAGAGCAGTCCAAGAGCATTCGTAGCAGCTTTATTCATGATAGGCAACAACTAGAAACAATCTAAGCAATCTTTGATAAAAGAATAAATAAGTAACGATACATTCACACAATGGAACACTACCAGCAATAAAAAGGAACTACTGCTACACATAACACGGATAAATTGCAAAAACATAATGCGAGTGAAAGGAAAACAGACACAAAAGAGCATATACGGTTTGATTCCATTTCTATGAGGCTCAAGAAAGGCAAAACTAGCCACAGAATAGAACAGCAGGCGCCACTGGGAAGCCTCAGAGGGAAATGTTCTATCTTGATCTGATTGTTACATAGGTGTATGTAACAATGCAAATGTGAATACTTCCGTAAAAATTCTAGCTATACAATTAAGATTTGTGCACTTAACTCTGTAGATTGTCTCTTAAAATTTTAAACAGGTCCTTGAAAGCTCCTTAAGAAAGATTCAACTAGGGGTGCCTGGTTAAGATGTAGATTTCAGGGTCCCTTCCGGAAACCTAGCCTATGGGGCAGGGCTGAGAAACAATCTTATCCAGCTCCCCAGGTAATTCTGGTACTGGTTGTCCTGCGTAAGACACACTGGCCATGAGTTTCCACAGTAGATATTTACTGGCTCCATTAGCTTCTTGGCACAGGGTCCCATTCTATAAATCTAAAGAACTTGATGTAAATGTAACAAATGTAGTGAAATATTCCATAAAAAGCTGTGAGGAGTACAAGAGAAATAGACCCCAGTGTCCTATAAGCTTGAATTGAATCTATGTACAGACAAACTGGCCCCTAGGAGTGAAGGCTGTGATGTTGGAAGCAAGGAAAAAAGCAAAAATGGAGACACTCAGACTAAACAGTTTTGGGGGTTTTGTTGTTGTTCTTGTTGTTTTAGAGGGGGAGGGAGGGCAGTGGATACAGAGGGAGAGGTGAGAGAGAGAATCCCAAGCAGGCTCCATACTGGTGGGCTCGCTCTCAGGACCCTGAGATCATGACCCGAGCAGAAATCAAGAGTCAGATGCTTAACCAACTACGCCACCCAGGCGCCCCTAGACTAAACATTTTTTAATTGCTACAATTGAGTACTCTGGTTCCAGCCCACCCTACATCGCTGTGTAATGGAAGACAGAGATACTAGCTCCCCCTGTTGTGAGCTGTGTGACTTTGGGTAAATTACTTAATAACTCTGATCTTCAGTTCCTGCTCTGTAAGATGGGAATGACAGAATTTACTTCATGAGGTTGTTGTAAGGATCAAAAGAGAGAGAAAAATGTAAGGAACTGTACCATATGTAGGGGAGGAAAATAATCTTTCACCCTCAGTCCTCTTCTATTTTCTGCCTGGGGTCCTGCAAATTAGACTGACAAAGAACAAAGTAACAAGAGAAAAAGAAACAAGTCTATTAACAAGTGCATCACAAACACAAGAGTACTTAGTGATGAGTGACTCATAGGGGTGATCAGAACTTGGGCTTATATAGCATCTTCACAAGAACGAAAAAAGAAAAGAGAAAGAAACTTTCAGGGAATTGACAGGAAAGGGGAAGCGGACTGTGAATTTCTAGGGCAGCAAACTGTGCAAAGGCAAATACAGGAGGGAAACTAATGGGAGACAGAAGCCGGTACTGTTTGTGATGGTGGTCCCTCTTTGGGGGCCACCTTCAGGCTGATAAGGATCTACAGTTGTCTTCAGTGATTAACATCTCTCCCTTCCAGTAAAGAGGGGAGGGGGACACATTTACAAATTTTTGTCTTGCTTTCAGGCAAATAGGGGAAGGGCAGAGAACTTTTCTTGTATCTGTTTCTTCTCAATTGTCTTTAGCTCGAAATAATTTTACGCCAAAGCGGCATATTTGGGGGTGGCATAGTCCACTACCATTTAGATATCTGGCATGCAGAGGAAGATTTCTATCTTTCCTGAAATTTAAGTTCCTGCTTGCACTAGCTCCAGCCCCTCATTCACACATTAAATATTTATTAGGCATCTATTTTGTGCCCAGCACGGGGCCAGGGACCAGGGCCGAAGGGATGAACGAGATGTGGATGCTCACCGTGGGTGGGGTGGGTAGAACAACCAGGGCGGAAAGCACTGGGGATACTGTGTGCACTGCAGGTGTACCCCCAGTCTCTGGGCACTAGGGAGGCTTCTCAGAGCTCCCCCAAGCTGAGCTTAGCAGGATAGATAGAAGTTGCCAGAAAGACAAGCCAAAAAAAAAAAAAAAGGACAAACAAAGGTCTGGGGTGAGGAGGAGTTCTAGCTGTGTCAACTTTCTGGGTTCTCTGTCATGGGGTACACTAATTTGAAAGCCAGCATCCAGTGAGAGGTTGTGTGCCGGGCAACAGGTGAGATACTGTGAGAAACTTGAGGATGACTAAGACAGTCCATGCTCTCAGGAGGCTCATCAACTGAATCAAGCCCTCCCCAAACCACTCAGGTGGTTGAAATAAGAATTACACATAATTTCTATTTGTCCTATGCTACTAACCAATGACTAGTCAGTCCGCAGAAGGGAGGGAAGATGTCCTGGGTGCCTTTACGATTTGCTCCCAAGTTCTGGGGACAGTCTGTGACCATGGAGGGAGTCAGCCAGCAGGGCTGACCAGCCACTTCCTACCACCTCCATCACCCTCAGATTACAGCATTTAGGAAGTCCTGCTTCTTTGAAAATCAGTTTCCAGGAAACATTCATGAATAACTGAAATCACACTCCATCTCAGGTGGGTCAGCAGCATCTTTTCCCAGCTATCTCAGGATCCAAAAGCCACCATATCACTTGGTCACAAATCCAACCTTTTCAAGAAAACTTGGGGTGCTCTGTGAAATTGGGTAACTTCTCAAGGGCTATGAGAGGTCATTCATGCTCCATGACATGCTAGTAAATGTTCAACATCAGCTCTCCAGGAGAAAAAAAATAAAGCCCTGGTTTGCTCACCAATTTTTCTAATGTAAATACTCCCAAAATACCGATTTCAACCTACCAATGTGAGGCCACTGAACATAGAGCTGGGAGAGGCATGTATCATCAGCTGGCAAGCAGAGAGCTGACTCTGGCGTACCACCACGTCATGCTCTACCTTGACCCTGACCCTGAGAGCTTACTTACCAGAATATCTGCAGATGTTACCCAGTGGTGAATAACAGCATATTTTTTTAACTTTTTTTTTTTTTTTAGTAAGCTCTACCGGCAACATGGGGCTCAAACTCACAACCCCAACATCAAGAGTTGCACGCTCCACTGACTGAGTCAGCCAGGTGCCCCAGTAACAGCATATTCTTACAAGCCCAAAAGCATTGTTTGAAACACCTTTGGGCACCACAGTGACTTGCACTCAGAGCTGGGCCCAGGTCTTCAGGTCCCATCCTTTCTCTGCCAGGTCACCTCCTACTCAGCCTTCCATTCTTGGCTTGAGTCACTTTCTCAAGAAAGTCTTTCCAACACCCCACCCAAACCTAGGTCAAATCCTCCTACCATGAGCTCTCAAAGCCCTGTCTACCTCTCCTTCCTAGACTCATCACAGTTGGATGGTAAATCTTGTTGGTATGATTATTTGATTTGTATCTCTTTCCCTCTAGACTAATCTCCCAACAGATAGAGGCTGGTCACCAGTAATCCCTCCCTAGCACGTGACAGAAATTCAGCATATACTTGTGAGACAGTGAAGACGTGATGTGAAGAAGTGACTAAACCAAAGAGCATGGACACTGAGCAGAGTCAGAACTACCTTTCAGGGTTACTCCATGGCATTCCCTCTCCTTCACTTTCAGTCAGTTTCAAGGTTTTGGGCTCTGGGGTCAATTCAGCCACAGGGTCATCCTTCAGTAAAGGAGATAATTTTCCATGGGCCACCACTAGCCAGCCTTATATGGCTGTGTTCAAAGGAAACCAAGATCTCCCCTCTAGCCAGATGCAACCCTAAGGACTCTTGGATTTGCTACAGAATGCTCTTTAGTGACAAAAAATGCACCTCCTCTCAGACCACACAGCTTGGTGGGCAGCACTGACTGAATTTCAACCCGTAGTCTGGCATCTAAGGTAGAGTGCATAGCGTTCATAGTAGCTCCGCGGGTTTGGCCTCCCTGGGAGCCAGCCTTGCCAAGATCTAGGGGCAGAGAGTTCCAGACAGAATGGCAGTGCAAAGTCCCTGAGGCAGGACTGAGCTCAGGCATTGAGAAAAAAGAGGCCAGAGTGGCTGGAACTCAATGAAGACAGGAAGGGATTGCGGGGGTTGGGGGGGAGCTCGGGGAGTGTGGAGGGGGAGAAAGGAGTCAGAGAGGGCAGCAGGGCCCAGAGGATGAAGGGCTTTAAGTGAAGAGCTTCTATTTTAAGTGTTTGTTGACTTGAATAGAAGTCATAAGATTGGATAAAACAGTTTTTCATTCTTATTGTCATTTTCTATTGAGAGTGAGTGGAGAATAGGCCCTGAGGGAATGTATCAAGGTCATCCCCTTACTACATATAAGAGTTAGGGGACCAAGCCCTCTCCCAGAACATGCAAGACCTGAGCCAAATTATACTGTGAACCTTCCTTCCTCCACCTTCTCCTCCAGGTAAAATCAGGCCACTGTAAGCATCAAGGATGGCCTCAAAGGGATAAGCATTTATTATTACATGTATCTATCTCCTCACCTTTCTTTGGGGATTGTTCCTTTCCCTACTCCAAACATGTGATTTGAACAGAGGCTGCCATGTTCTCACAGACCCTGCTCTCAGCCATAGTCCTGAGATGGAAACTTGGCCCGAGATAAATCAATCAGAATTCTTCTCTGGGATTTTAAAAATATGGCCAGGGGTAGGGGGGTGGTGTTGCTGAGGAACTCCTTTCTGGTGCCTTCACTTAGTTGTTTTTCTTTTGGGGGTAATAAAAGGAAAGGACACAGTCCCTGGCTCCCTCGAGCTTGTAATCTGGTGGGAGGGACAGAGGAAAGTCCCTCCTGCTAGACTGTAAAATCACAATGGGGCCAGTTACTACAAGAGAGAGGCTGGTGGTGCTTTGAGAACCTGTGACAGAGCAACTGCCCTGGTGAAGCAGATCAAGGATGGCTCCCTGAAGAAAGGAACGTTGAGGCATCGGGAACGGCAAGTTAGAAGTCTAAGTGGCAGGAGAGAGCATGGCGAGTATCCGGAGAAGGGACAGTGGGCAAAGGGGAGGAGAAGGGTGAAGTGGTGTCTGGTGCCCAACGAGGATGGAGGTGTAGGAGAAGTGCATTCTATCTGTTAGGAACTGTGTTTGGTTCTAGTTAGACCTGAAATAGGAGTGGCTTCAGTAAGACAGAAATGTATCATTTCTCCCTGAAAAGTTGTCTATAGACAGTAGGCATCTTTATCCCAGGCCCCTTTCACCATTTTCTCAGCCATTTGTAGTGCTAGTTTCCATCATCAAGTTTTCCTCATATTCTCAAGATGACCACTGTAGCACGAGCTATCCTATCCTCATTCCAGGCAGAAGGAGGAAGAAGGTTTAAGGGCAAAATGACAAAACTTCTAGCTGAGTTGGCATTTTGTAAAGGACTTTCCCAAGAAGCTCAACTTCATGACTTCTGCGTACATTTCATTGTCCATCCCATGCTGCAAGGGAAGCTGGAAAATATAGTCTTATTTTAGCTGGGTACACTGCCACTTGCAACAACATGGAAATTCTGTTACCAAGAAAGAAGGGGAAAGTTTTAGATGCCTTTGGGATACCCAAGGGTAGATGCCAGGTAGGCATTTGGGTACACTGGAGAGCTTGGAGAAAGGTGTGTGGTTGGATCCTCTAAATAGAGATGGTGGTTGAAGCTGTGGGCATGAGATCTCTGAGAAGGGAGTAAGAGCACCTTGGATAGAACCTTGAGGAACTCCACCACTGGCTGAGCCTGGCAGAGAGATAGAGAAAGAGAGGGTTGGAAGCTGGGAAGTGTGAGGCTGTGGCATCACCATCATGGGGAGGACCCCTGTCTGCAGAAAGAAGAAAGCCTCCTTTGCAAAGACTTAGCGGGAGGAGGAGGATTGGAAGATGGGGAAGAGGGACGAGGGAGACATCGATTCCCTGGTTCCCTCATAACCAATGCCCTGTCCTTCCTGGGACTGAGTTGTTGAACTTTCTTCCTGTTACCTGAGCCTTCTCATAAATTCCCTCTTTTGGGGCGCCTGGGTGGCTCAGTCGTTAGGCGTCTGCCTTCGGCTCAGGTCATGGTCCCAGGGTCCTGGGATCGAGTCCCACATCGGGCTCCCTGCTCGGTGGGAAGCCTGCTTCTCCCTCTCTCACTCCCCCTGCTTGTGTTCCCTCTCTCGCTGTGTGTCTCTGTCAAATAAATAAATAAAATCTTTAAAAAAATAAAAAAATAAAAATAAATTCCCTCTTTTGTCTAAGTCACTTGGAGTCTGTCCCTTTATAGTTTACTACTGTAGGCAAGTTGAGGCCTGAGGAGCGTGGAAAATAACACCACCCACTGTGTCATGTGAAAAGAGAAAGCAGAGCTAACTATAGATAAGCCTCAGGCCTTTTCAGCACCTTTGCTGGGCCCACTTTGGGATGAGTCCTAAATGTGAATGCTCAAGGTCAGACCTTCTATCTTCCAAATGTATGGCTCATAGAAGTCTCCATCTGTTTGAATGAATAATTGTTTATGGGATGAAAATCACCATGGCATGATCATTGTTCCAGTATTCTTGAAGCCACTGTCTGGGTCAGGGTTGGGTTCCTTTAATCATTCACTTCCCCTCTGCTCCTTCACTCAATCACTCTCTCAATGACCCCAAGGCAGAAGCACCATATCATACTTCTAGCTACAGTGACAAATAGACCAAATGGCGACAGAGAAACAAACAAGGATAAAGGTTTGTTGCTAATGGTTGTGTTTCTATTACAATATATATCTAAAGGGCAGGGACAGCCTATGTCCCTACTGGGAAAAAAAAAGTGTTAATCATCATATAATGACATTCCTGACTTTTCTCTTTTTAAAGATTTTATTTATTTATTTGAGAGAGAGAGAGAGAGAGAAAGAGAGAGAGGAGTAGAGGGAGAGGGACAAGCAGACAAGTTGAGCCCGACACAGAGCTCAATCCCACAACCCTGAGATCATGACCTGAGCCGAAATCAAGAGCTGGACGCTTAACCGACTGAGCCACCCAGGCGCCCCAAGATGCGCATTTTAACTCAAGCCAGTCTCAGCAACTAAAATATTACCTATCCCTGTCTACTCTCTTGAGAGGGAACTAGGCAACTGGGATGAAACTGGAAAAGTGAGAATTTGATTCAGGAAGGGTGGCATACAGTACTTTCCAAACTGAAATCTTTTTATTCTAGGAAGAATTAGTCATAAACAAATGCTGGGTTTCTCATTGGCTCAAGGTTTAATCTAACTGGTAGGTAACTGTCCATGAGAAATTATTTGGTCTTGGGGCGCCCGGGTGGCTCAGATGGTTGAGCGTCTGCCTTCGGCTCAGGTCATGGTCCCGGAGTCCTGGGATCGAGTCCCGCGTCGGGCTCCCTGCTCTTTGGGAGCCTGCTTCTCCCTCTGCCTCTTTCTCTCTTTCATGAATAAATAAATAAAATCTTTAAAAAAAAATTATTTGGTATTAAGAAGTCTAATCACCATACACCACGCTTGGGTGAACTATTCACACACTTCACCACTTTGAAGTCTTTGCTTGGAAAGTTTATGGCATTAAACCCTTTGCCCCCCCCACCCCCCAGAGGGATTTGAAGCTGTTGTTTTAGTTCAGTCACTGAATTAGACAAAACCCAGCTACCTCTGAATAAGCCAACTCACTTCTAGAGTCAACTTGAGAAATTTTCACTTATGTCCTTAGTATTGGGGGGTGGGGAGGGACCTTCTAATGTGCAACTTTCAAAAGCCTAAGTCATTCCCTAATAAAAAATTAAGAGTTTAGTGATCCATACCAACCCTTCTTCGCCAAAAAGATGCCTCCAAAATGTTTCCCTTTGTCCCACCCTACCAGATGGTGTACTCAAAACTTGTTGTCCACCCTCCTACCCCTCCCCCCCGATTTAAATGAAAACTCTCCCCAGAAGAGCAGTACCTTTACCTTAATCTGATTTACAGAGGGGAACACATGAGGGAGGGCAGGCTTTCTTCGGTTAAGATTTCCACAAAGACTTCCCACTAAATATCACTGCCTCAACCTACTCTTTTCTCTTGGGACTGCCAAACCATTGCTGTGAAGGAGTGTGGAAGATTATGTCAAAGGCAGGATGGGAGGCAGTATTGTGTCTGTTAAGGACACCCATACTGGGTTGCATTGGGATCTGCTACATACTGGCTGGATGACCATGGGCAAGTTACTTTAAACTTCTAGTGCTTCAGTTCCCACATCTGTAAAATGGGGTAACAATGGCACCCACTTTATGTACCTAAAGTATTAGCTATGATGATGATGAAAGTCTCTCTCCATTCTCTTCTTCTCTGATCCAATAAGAATGAACTTCTTTTTCAGTTCCCTAAACCTCTCTCCTTTCTGTCTCTAGGTCTCTTTCTCTCTTGATATGAGTCTTCTAGAATGCTTTCTTTTTTATTGGGACAACCCCTCCCCTCACTTTACCTCTCCAGCTCCATCTAATGCAGTCAGGTTTTACCTTAGATATTACTTTCTCCTGGAAACTGTCCCTGACCAGTCACCCCCAAGTCTGGGGGGAGTGTCTGTGTAAATATTCCAACCACATCCTACATTTATCTTGTCCAGCCCCCATCATAGTGAATTGTAAGTGCCAGATTAGACTATACTTCTGAAGGTGAGACACTGTATCTATCTTGCCCAAGGACTAAGCAGAGTTTTGATAAGTATTTGCTGAATGAAGGAATGAACCAATACAGATGAACATTAGACAGAAGCTTACTAATACCAACTTACGGAAATTCCTGTAGACATTTCAGTGGAGAGGGTAGAAGAATGGAATTACCCAGAGAAGGGATCTTTGCCATCAAATACAGATTTTGTGCCCAGATGTTATTTACTTGCCTTTTAAAAACTGATGGCATTTGATGCCAACAGCTCAAAAAATATTTATTGTTTCATTTAACTCATTTCCACATATGTAGTAGTAATATACTATCAGGATAACAATATCAAGAAGTTTCTTTTAGGTATATCTTTTTTTGTTAGCAGAGGACAAACAGGAAGAAAAAACAGGAATTGAATCCCCTAGCTTGTAGTCATGTGTTTCTGTTGATCAGAGCCTTGGTTACGGTGGAGATTCGAATGACATTTAGATACGAAGCAAGTGACTTCAGATCTCAGTCTCTGGTGAAGTAGGGTATTTCCATTTGGTAATCACTGCTCTAAAAATAGCAATAGTGTGTTGTCATTATGCTGAACAGAACTCCAGCCCAAAGGAATTTCCCTGGGAGCCCTACTTCAGCCATCTCTTTGGCCCCTGGAAGGGTTTGTCTGGTTTTGGCCCAGTTGTCAGTGTGAGGTCATCACCATCACTATTGCGTTTCAGGATGCTATCCCAGGCACCGAGAAACTATAGGGGAAGAGGTGGACATGGTGCCCATCCAGGAAGGAAAGGGGACCCAAGGAAATGCAGAACCAGGGAAGAGAATGAGGCTTTGCCCAGGGAATAGGTGACTAGATGGGTCAAACTGAGACACTCTTCCTTTGGACAAGTTGATAGTGAAGCAAAGGAAGCAGATGAGGCAGGATTGTGTTGGGGAAGCAGGGCACACCGGATGCATGTACAGAGGAAGGAGGCGGGAGGGTAGGGGGTGACATAAAGTGGGAGACAGGAGGAATCTTAGATCAAGACTGGGGAGGAAGCCTTGGGTTGAAAGAACTTTTCTTCTTTCAAGACCTAGGGATCAAGACAGAGATAGATTTTCAGAAGAAGAGAGAAGTATAGGGAGTTCGTACTGGAGATGGGCAGTCCTGGGACCAAATGCCCGCACTGTGACTTGGAAGAGTGAGCAGCCTCTTTACGCTCTGGTTTCATCATCTGCAAAGTGGGGTTAGCGACACTCACCACAGATGGAACATCTATCCTGCACTGGCCTGGTACTTGCAGCTGTGGAATAAATGGTAGCAGCTGTGATTATTGTGTTACTTAGGAAAGCAAGAGACACGGCCATCTGCAGAAGGGAAGTAGGGAGAGGATGGTTTGGGGCCTTGACAGAAGGGAGCCACCACGGGAATAAGGCAGGGACACAATCAGAAGGGGACCTGAAGGAAGGCCAAGAGGCAGTGGAGGACCGGCTGAGGTCAGAGGGCAGG
This sequence comes from Eumetopias jubatus, assembly GCF_037043125.1. Classification (NCBI taxonomy): domain Eukaryota; kingdom Metazoa; phylum Chordata; class Mammalia; order Carnivora; family Otariidae; genus Eumetopias; species Eumetopias jubatus. The sequence goes on along the minus strand of NW_028274815.1, from coordinate 60,903,278 downwards.
AATTTGGGGCAGTCCATTAGGAACTCTGGGATTTGAACTAGTAGGGTTCAGCAGCCTGGGAGGGGGTGTGGTCATTTCCATCAACACATTGCATTAACATTCAGTGTTGAAGTAAATGGCGGATGGTTTTAGACTGGGGGAAGCTGCTCTTGTGATAGAGATTTGCACAGCGAAGCCCCACTCCAGTGCCTGGGATACTCCCATAGCACTGAGGCCATTTGGAGCCTAGTCCCGTGGCCAGAGGAGGGCCTCTCTCCCCCACATCGCTGCCAGAACCAGGTTTTCACCGTGTGTTCATGAAAGGCCCCCGTCCTAACAGCCTTTGCATATGTGTCTGTGGGGGGGCCGGGGGTGGGTAGGAGTGGAAGTCACTAAAGAAGAGCCAGGTACCTGCTGACGAAGGGGAAGTAGCTGACGGGGAAGACGAAACTGAGAATTTACCTTATACTGTTTGCTGATCGTTCATTTTGACAACCTGAGCTGTCGGTGACCCACAGTAAAAGGAATACCCTGGAACAGGGTTTCTCAACATCAAAACTACTGAGCCCTGGGGCCAGATCATTCTTTGTCGTACTGCAGGGTGTTTAGCAACATTACTGGCAACATCACTGGCCTCTACCCACTAGAAGCCAGTAGTACCTCCACATCCCAACTCATCCATGACAACCAAACGTGTCTCCAGACACTGCCAAATGGCATTTGGGGGGAATTACCTGCGGCTGAGAAGCACCACCCTAGAAGGACACCCCTTGAAGGAAGCCATCCTAGTCTCTTCAGTGCATCACTTTGAACTCCGCTGTGGTGGCCTCCCCCCTTCCCCACGAGCACAACCTCTCCTTGTTGTACCCCCCATCTGGCCAGGCGGAAGAAGATGATTACAGTCAATCTGGAAAGCCAAGAGCTACAGAGAGGCATTTCATCAGGAACAGACCTGGAGGGGCTGACACACAATTTGGGAAACCCATTTATGAACACTAATGCACAATTACAAACACAAAATTGCCAGGGTCCCTTTAGGGGCTTTGGAAGAGTCTGGTACTTCAGGGTGGAGCCATGAATCTCAGGCTTTGCTAGTTTCACCACGAACCCGCTTCCACACATCATACAAACCCGTCTTTCCTCAGTTTTCGTCTCTGGCCTGAACTTGTTCCAGAGTACTATGTCAGGTGACCCGCACATAGGACATCCAGTGTGTTCTTTCTGTTGTAAACAGATACGTAAGACATTATCCCTTTTGCTTCTTTTTTCCAAGTTACTTAAGGTGAAACCATACTGCTTTCTGCAAAAGAGGTACAAATTTGATCAGAGATTGTGTAAAAGAAACCATCTAGATCTTAATTTCCTAGGCTGCATGGAAAATGAAATTGTTCTACTTATTAAAATAGCCTTTCTTCAAATTCTTGTGACTTACTAAAAATGACCATTAACATTTCAGTTGGTTCCATTTTGGTTTTGGTCAGAGTTTCTTCTGAATTGAGTTTCACTGACACTTTGGTGACATCTATCCTTCACTTCCTTTTTTTTTTTCTGATGCCTTCTGGGACTGGGGCGAAGGGATGTGCTCCCCTTGTTGGCACAACAACTTCTCTCTCTGGATAGGATTGACTGAGACCCAATGCTCCAATTATGGCAATAAATCATATTTTTCTTTCCAAAGCACTTATTTACTCTCCTGTAAGAGCCTCTTGTGAGTACAGCATAAACCAGGCTTACTTGGGACTCCATCAGTAGATAAAGCCCTCTCCTCACCTCGAAGAGATCTAACAGGAATAACACACAAGTATATATAAACAAAACAACAATAACGGTAATAGTAATACAGTTAACCTTTGAATAATGTGGGGGGGGTAGGGACACAATCGAAAATCTCCATGTAACTTGACTCCCTGAAAATGTAACTACTAATAGCTTAGTGTTGACCAGAAGCCTCACCAATAATATAAACAACATATATTTTGTATGTTATATGCGTTATATGCTGTACACACCGTATATGTAAAAAAAAAAAAAAAACACATATAAGCAGACCCACATTGCTCCACCCCGTGTCTTTCAAGGGTCAACTGTAATCTGAGTATGTACTACGTTCCTATACTGTTCAAGCGCTTTACAAACATTAACTCACAAACTACTGGGAAATACTTGATATCTGTTACAATGACAGATAACAAATACTGTAATTGAGTGAATGTGAATTACAGCTGATGGAGAGCTGCCAAGAAAACTTCACAGAGAGGGTTTTGAACTGAGCCCTTGAAATCGTTATGCTTTATACAGGCTAAGAGGCTTCCAGGTGTCAATCACGCACTTCTATCTTACCAACGCCTTATCTTCTCACACTGTATTTGAGGCCACTTACAATAAAAAAATGCAGCCACAACAGTATTGTTACCCCAAGACTTAAAACGCAAAGATCCCTTACAGGAGAAAGGAGAGCTGTAGGAGAGAACTCAGGCTAGTTCTCCGAACTGAGGTAAAAATCAAAGTGTCCCTCCTGGAATCTTATGTACGAGGTTCCTAACTTCAACTCCCATGTAAACAAACAAACAAACAAACCAAACAGACATTGTGCTTGCTCGGAACGCTAAGAAAATTGGCAGAATGACTATTTATCCGAGGGGGTGGTAAACGGCAGCATAAATTATCTTCCACAAATACAGAACAGTAGCTCATACCTGTGTTTCTCACACTTAAATTACTATCTTGTGATGTCATTTCTGTGGGGAGCTAAGAAGCTGCGATCGGATAAAAGAACATTTCTGGTGTTCTAACACTGACCAGATCGAGAGGGGGAGCTTCGGAGCAGCACTTTTCAAACTCCAATGTGATCCCAGGAACCTGGGATTCTAATTCAGTTGGCCTGGGTTGGGGCCTGAGGTTGTGCATGTCTCACAATCTTGCGAGGCACCGGCGTAGAGCCGCACAGATGTGAGCATGCCTCAGAAGAACACACAGATGGCTGCGCCCTATCTCCTGAGTTTCTGACACAGAAGTTCTGGGGTGGGGCCCAACAGTTTGCATTTCTTAAAAAAAAAAAAAACAAAAAAAAAACCAAACACCTACTTTATGGAGGTATGATTGACATACAAAAAGCTATAGATTTTAACATACACAACCTGATGAGTTTGGAGAGAAATACACATTCGTGGACCTATCACCCCAATCTATGCCATAAACCTATCCATCACCTCCAAAAGTTTCCTCCTGCCCTATTATTATTCAGTCTTGTGGTGATGGGAGCTTGCATTTCTAACATGTTCCCAGGTGATACTCTTGCTGACACATATCCCCCGCCAGCCACCACATTTTAAGGACCCCTGGCTTAGAACATCCCTCATGAGTGTACTGAGTGGTCCCTCCTGGGCTTTGCAGGAAAGTTTGGGGGGTGGGGGAGGGGCAGACATTTCAAGATGAAACCACCAAGACGGGCCTTCCAAGTAGGTCTTTTGGGAGCTGAAAGCGAAAAGGGGCTCCCAGGCTTTAGATAAGGAAGATAAGGAAGATAAGGAAAGGGGGCATTTTTTTCTGACATTCTCTCGGTGCGCCAAACCGAAGGTTTAACTCACGGTGCGGCCGTCAGCCCGGGCTGCGCATTGGAGCTGGCCGCTGGAGGCCCGGGCGCGCCAGGAGGGAGCGTCGCGTCTGTCCGCTGCGGGTCGCGGTCGTCTGCAGAGCTACCTGCGAGGCGGGGCCGCATCGGCCCTCAGGAAACACCTTTAGGTCTGGACAAGCCGCCGCTGGAGGCCTGAGTTCTGCTTCACAGGGCTTGCAGGAAACAACCCAAAGAATTTGGGGGCAGGTGTTAACAATCATCTGTCTCAACCACAAAAGTACCTGAATATAGAACGGAGTTTATCAACCCTGGCGCACATGAGAAGCACCTGGATGCCCAGGACCCATCTGGGGAGACACATTTTTTAAAAAAGCTTCCCAGCCGTCGTTGAAAACTACTGGTCTAGCTTTGACTGGGGGACAGATGAGTGGGCAGAGGAGGGGAGCAAAAACCAGACTTACCAAGCAAATCACCTATTCCCAGAGTGGATCACTTCAAGGGCTTGCCAAACGAGCCACAATGCTTTCTCACGCTCTTCTTCAGAGCAGTTCTCCAATTTCGGGCTGATCGGAGTCACCTGGAGGGTTTGTGCGAGCAGATTGCTGGGCCCAGGCCCAGCGTTTCTAACTCAGCGACTCTGGAGTGGGCACGAGAATTCGAGATCTAACACGCTCTCAGGGGATGCTGATTCTACAGGTTCCAGAAGTTGAGCTGCTTCACTATTAAGACCTTAACTCCTACATAGAGAGGGATGCCTGTATTTCAGATTTTCTATTTTTTTCTCAGCTTTTTTTTTTTACTGGAACAAAAAAATGCATAGAAATGAAAACATTGAAATCAACCATAATCCAATCATAAACCACAATAAGCAGCAACTTTTTTCCTACCCCATAAATTTGTGTAAGTACAGATTTTCTGAGAAATAATGATCACATGAAGAACATTATTGCATCTAAAAAGATATTTATACATTCAATTCCCCTTATATCAAAATCTATACAATAAAATTTGCTTTGGGGCACCTGGCTGGCTCAGGTGGTGGGGCGTGCGACTTGATCTCGGGGTGGTGAGTTTGAGCCCCACGTTGGGTGTAGAGATTATTTAAAAATAAAATCTTAAAAAAAATAAAATATGCTTTGAGTTTAGAGCTATAACAAAGTTTATTTCTCTTGATAATACATTGAATATTTTATAATTAAAAAGTCTTAGAAAAGCATCTCCAGCTATTTAAATAAATGTAAAGAGGCCACAGCCGTGTTAAAATGCTATTTAGGGTTGAATTGTAGAGGTATTATTTTGGGAAAGCCTCAAAAAAATGCATAAAGTGTAGGATAGAGATCCTACAGAGTTTGGCCCATTAAATGTTTTCTTTTATAAATTCAGAGTAATGATCAAGAGATACTAAAGGTTTTCATTGTTTATACCCTTTTCTCTATTGAGTAAAGTGGAGAAGAGCAAAGATTAACAGTGGAGTGCACTTAGAGTCTGCTTGTCCAAACACCTGGGTGGCTCAGTCGGTTAAGAATCCGCCTTCAGCTCAGGTCATGATCCCGGGGTCCTGGAATCGAGCCCCACATCGAACTCCCTGCTCCGCAGGGAACCTGCTTCTCCCTCTGCCTGCCGCTCCCCCTACTTACACGCTCCCTCTCTCTCTCTGGCAAATAAATAAATAAAATCTTAAAAAAAAATCTGCTTGTCCATCACATGTGGGACAAGAGTTAGAAAAGCAGTCCAGACCTCCCGGCATGTGATGGTACAGCCTTTGGATGTGGCTGTGTCACTTGTGGATGAAAAGATTATATGTTAAAAGGAAGACAGAAAAGAATGAAAACAGCTAGGTCACTACAGTAAAACACAAAAGTATAAAAGAGTCAAGATCTCCACAAAGGGCCAGGCAAATAAAAATAACTAAAATCTGCAGCAACTGTTCTTTTTTTTAAAGATTTTATTTATTTATTTATTTGACAGATAGAGACATACCGAGAGAGGGAACACAAGCAGAGGGAGTGGGAGAAGGAGAAGCAGGCTCCCCACTGAGCAGGGAGCCCAATGTGGGGCTTGATCCCAGGACCCTGGGATCATGACCCGAGCCAAAGGCAGATGCTTAACGACTGAGCCACCCAGGTGCCCTGCAGCAACTGTTCTGAATAGCGAACTTGAAATTAAATTCAGGAATCCCTTGAGCAAGGGTGGCAGCCGGCGGTCCCTGAAGGTAGTCTTCAGCCACTGCCCCACGTGAGTGGCCTCACCCTCACCCTCAGAGGTGTATCCCCGAGGGGCCAGTCTTGCTGTTGACCATGTGCACACAGGGCCCTCCAGTTTTCTCTCCTCCCCACTGCTCCGAGGCATACCCAGTCAGCACCCAGGCACATAGCTCTAAGTTTTCCCTCCTGGAGGGGAGGGTGCCAACAAAGGGGGAGGGCAGTTTTCTCAGTCCTGGATATGCTCCTGAAAGTGCCCATGCCAGGGCTTCACTGCCAGGGATTTTTTTTTTTTTTTTTTGAGAGAGAGAGAGAGAGAGAGAGAGCATGAGTGTGCACGAGTAGGGGAGGAAGGGCAGAGGGAGAGAATCTTAAGCAGGCTCCATGTCCAGCACAGAGCTCTGGGCAGGGCTCGATCTCACAACCCCGAGATCATGACCTGAGCCGAAATCAGGAGTCCGATGTCCAACTGACTGGGTCACCCAGGCGCCCCTCCCCCACAGGGATTTTTAATTGAGCTGAGACAGGAAGCAGGCAGCAGTTTTGTTTTTTAATTGAAGTAAAATACAAAGACAAAAATGTACACAAATCGTAAGTGGGCAACTCAGTGAATTATCTAATGTATGTGTAGTTTTTATTTTTATAACCATTGTTGAGGTACACACACACACACACACACTCGGATGTTAGACATTTCATCTTCTCTAAAGGTCCTGGCTTATAACACCATAGAGATTCCTGATTTTCCCGATTTTCATTATTTTATGATATCTCATGTTTTGAGGGAAATCTTTTATGTCAGCTTCCTCTCATTGAATGCCGTATCTGTGAGATTCATCTGTGTGGCTGTAGCCATATGTGCAAACTTTTAATACTGTTCAGTATACCATTATATGGATATACCACAACTTGTTAATCTGTTCTGCTGTTAATGGGCATTTGAGTTGTTTGTGGCTTGAGCAATTGCAAATCATACTGCTGCAAACATTTCTGTACAGGTCCCTTGGTGCACATGTGCATACATTTCTCTTGGGTATAAACCTAGGAGTAGAATTGCTGGATCACAGGGAGATGTTGGTTCAACTCCAATAGCTACTACCAAACTGCTTTCCAAGGTGGTTGTACAAATTTACACTCCCATTAGCATGTTTGTGAGTTTTAGTTGCTCCACATCCTAGTAGGAGAGCAATATTTGTAAAAGCTCCCTGGGGGCTCTGCTGTGCATCAGGTGGAGAACGACAGGTGCCACCATATGTCAAATACTTCGGAAATGGCATAAGTTCTCACATATCGTTGGAGCCCTGGAGGAGAGGGGGATATAGGGTGATTTTTTCACAACCACCCAAGAAGCAGAGAGGACAGATTTTTTTATTTCTGTTTTGCTAATGAAGACACTAAGACTCAAAGTTCATTGACTTGCCAGAAATAATATAGCCATATGGGGATGGTTGGACTAAAACCAGGACTCTTGATTTCTATCCCTTTGTATATTCCAACACACAACATGACGTTATTCATTAGCTGTCCAACATATCAAGGTTTGGGACAACTTCTCTGTTGTCTCCTATTTCAGACTTTAAGAAAGAAAAGAAAGTAGAAGTCTCTAGTCATGATTATGAGAAGTACCCACACTCTTCCTTCAGGCAGGGATGTGAAACAGTAAACGTGCCCCTTTGGTGCCTGGGAGCTCCACAACCGGAGGAGTGGTCAGTCCCCTCAGGAGCAATATGGCCTGAGCTTCCTCTGACTCAGCTCTTCTCTATCCTTGTTGGGTGACCTTGGACAAGGGACTCAAAGTCTCAATTTCCCCACTGGAAAAATGAAAATGATAATACATGGTATAGCTCATGTTTTAAGGAATGAATACCATATATAAAAACCCAATACATACAAGCATTCAATACAATGTAGATATTTCTTAACGTTACCAGACTGAGCCCATTAAACCTGCGTCTTCTCTTTTTCCCTCCTTACTGGATCTTTCCCACCAATGTACAAATGCAGTTATTTCTCCTATTCTTAAAAATCTTTCTCAACCCTACTTCCTCCTCTAGCTTGAGACCCATTTCTCTCTTCCCTTTACAACTAATGGCCTTCAAAGCATTGTTTGTACTCACTGACTGCAATCTTCCTCTTCATGTGTTCTTGAACCTTTCCAACAAGACTTTCACCCCCACCACTCCACTGACACCATTCTTTTCAAAGTCGCCAATGACTTTGACTTTGAAGGATTCTCAGCCCTCATTTTACTCACTCTGTCAGCAGTGACGGTGGGCATAGTGGCTTTCTCCCTCCTCCTGCAGACATGCTCACCTGGCTTCCAGAACTTCCCGGCACCATACTCTTCTCCTTCTCCTCCTCATTGGCTGGTCCGTCTTTCCTGCTTGTTTTTTCCCTTTTCCTCAGTCATAAACACTAGACCGTGCCAGGACTCATGCCTTGGACTTCTCTTTTCCATCTACTGTCATTTACTCAAAAATCTCATCATTTCTGAGCTTTAAATACCATCTATTATTCATTGATGACTCCCAAAAATTTATTTCTGGGCCCAACCACTCTCCTGCATTCCGAACTCATAAATCCGACCACCTACTTGGGCTCTCCATTTGGATGTCAAAAGGGATCTAGAACGTAAATCCTCACCACTGAATTTCTGATCTTCTCCCCAGCCTGCACCCCATTAGTCTTCCCTCTTGGTTCATGGCAACTCCCTTTTTCTAGTTGCTCAAGTAAAAGACCTTGATATTCTGTTTAACTCCTTTTCTTTTCCTTATACCCCACAACCAATCCATTAGCAAATCTTTTGATTCTATTTTCAAAATATGTCCAGAATCTCACCACTCCTCCATTTCTGTTACTACTTTGGTCTAAGATACTTTCTTCTCTTGGATTATCGCAATGCCTTCCTAACTGGCTTCACCCTGTCCTTCACAGGTTACTCTCCGACACAGCAGCCCGAGGGATCCTGTTAAAATGCAAATCAGATCCTGTCACTCCTTGGCTTAAACTATATCGTCACTTCCCATCTTGTTCAGCATAAATCAGCATACTAACAAGAGCCCTCCATAATCCTCCACCCACACACCCACACTTTTCTGACCTCACCTTCTACTCTTTCTCGAGCTCATCCTGTTCCTGATTCAGTCACATTTAGCGTGCTTGTTGATCCCTAAACTTGACGGGCATGCTCCTGCCTCTGGGCTTTGTCATTTGAATCTTTCCAACAAGGTTCTGCCTGGGCCAAGAGTTCTTCTAACCCAGATATTTTCTCCTTCCCATCTCCTTTCTTTAAATGTCACCTTCTCAGGGAGGCCTTCCCCAAACGCCTTACCTTACATTGTACCCTTCTTTATTTTCTCCCTAGCACTTCTCATCACCAAACACAAGACACACGCATTGCTGTTGTCGTTGTTACTTATCTTGTTTCCCGACTCTGTTCCCCAGTAGAACAAACAGGGCACCAAGGCAGGGTGTTTGCCATTTTGGTTCACTCCGATTTCTCCAGCAGCTGCAGTGGTCCTTGCTTATAATACAAGCTCAGCAAATATTGGTTTAATGAATGAATTAGTCCCTACTCACAAATGAAAAAGAAAACAAACATCCTCGGTGAAAGAGATCCTGGGGGAAATCCTCAAGAGTCCTCTGGCCTCTCAGAAATACAACTTATTCGAAGGGGGAAATTGTTTTGGTTTTCCCCTTTATTTCTGAAAGTTCTGTTTAACAAAAACTAGTCATGCCTGCCCCCCAGGAACGCCTTTCCAATCTTTAATATGCCTTAACGAGAGCACAGAAAAGGTTGGAAAGTAGAAGCCTAGGTGAGGGGCGAAGGAAGGGGGAGGAGAGCGGAGGAAGACAAATGAAGGCACCAGGGCTCCAGGGAGCACCTGAGCCACAGAAACTGGACTTGCCCTGGGGCTTTCTACCTCAGCCAGGTCCTGGAACAGCCTTCCAACCTGCGGCTCTGCTCCCTGGCCCCTCCCAGGTTCATCACCCCTCCCAACAGAATCCTTCTGGCTGGTTGCCTCACTGATGGAGCTTTTTTCAGGTTGTGCCACAGTCTCCCCGTTTAAACTTTCCATCATACAATGGTGTGGATTAAGAAAGAACAAAAAGCTACTGAGAGCCAGTGTAAACACCGTTTCTCCCAGGAGAGTGGGGAGAGGGTGGAAGGGATACCCACTGCCCCAGTGCTGGCTAAAGAGGGGGCACTTGGCCTTCCTGACTCTCACGCCTCCGTGATGAAAGAATGGCCAAGGGGCGCCTGGATGGCGCAGTCGGTTAAGTGTCCGACTCTTGGTTTCAGTTCAGGTGGTGATCACAGGGTTGGGAGGTTGAGCCCCGCATCAGGTTGTGTGCCAAGCAGGGAGTCTGCGTGGGTTTTTTCTCTCCCTCCCCCTCTGCCCCCCCCAACCGCCCCCCTTAAATAAATAAATAATCTTAAAAAAAAAAAAAAAGAATGGCCAACACCAGTTCTCCAGCGGGACCAGCCAGCAAAAAAGGTGAGGCAGCCACTCCCACCTGGAATGATGTGAGAAGCCCCAAAGCCTATTGCACTACTCACTTGCCATAGCATTTGCCCTGCTCTGATTAGGACCGCTCTTGTTCTTGCTGTGTCTCCAGGAGTTGCCTATCAAAGCCCCAGATGCCCCGTGGAAGGCAGAATCCCATCCAAGAGAGTCGCTCACTCTTACCAGTGCAAGGGTGCAAGTGGAGGCTTCTAAAATATGTTTAAATATTTAAAAGTTGTAAATCAAGCCAACAAACTGATGAAATAAGTTCCATTCGTCCCACCCTGACAACCACCTGGAAGGCTGGGTTCACACTTGGAATTCTCAAATTCTTTGGGCTTCTCTGCCAGAACTGGTGGCCCATGAGGGGCCAGCCTGGCTCCCAGCCCATGCACAGCTTCCCTTCTGCTCCCACCCTGGCTCCATCCCACACCGCAGGGGCCTCCTGCGCAGGCATGTGCACACCCCAGTCTGCACCTCCAAGTCCTGTTCACCGCCCCAAACAGCTGCCCCTTGGCCACCTCTGGCTTTGGGGTACGGTACGCAGACTAGGGGCACAGTCTTCCTCCAAGAGGACCCATATTTGGAAGAGGCTTGTAGGAGACCTGGAGCTCTTTGGGGCCTCCAGTGCCCAGAATGTACTCTAGAAGAAGAGCAGGGGCTCTGGGATAGGAAGAGGGCATATCCCGATGGCCCTAAGGATTCCTCACCCCCTGGGGAGAGGCAGGGTAGGAGCAGCTCTTTAAAGCACAGGGTTCAGCATGGGGCCCCTCACCTGGTTCTAAGGGCTATGTTTCCCAGTTCTGGGGAGGGAAGAGAAGACAGAGAAGGGAGGGAGAAGGGAGGAATGTATGCCCAGCATGAGATGCTGCCTGCAGAGGGGCACACAGTGGGAGGAGTCCCTGGGCAGCCAGGGGGCCAACATGAAAGTGGGGGAAAGGAAAGTCAGGAAAGGAGGAATGGGAAAGCAGGTGAGTGGAAAGTAAAAAGGCACTGAAAACAAACCTACTTTGTAAGTAAGCTTGAGTGTATTTTATTTATGTAAGTATAATATATACATATATTTTAAGATTTTGAGAGAGAGAGCCCAAGAGGGGGTAGGGTCAGAGGGAGAAGCAGACTCCCTGCTGAGCAGGAAGCCCGATGTGGGACTCGATCCCAGGACCCTGGGATCATGACCTGAGCCGAAGGCAGTCACTTAACCAACTGAGCCACCCAGGCACCCAGTATAATATGTTTTTTTATACTGAACTATTCTTCATATGCCCCAGTTCATGGTACATTATCATCATCATTACTGTATCATGGTGGTAAAGAACCATTCTTGTTTTATGTATGTATTTATGGCATTTTCTCTTCAATAAGATATTTAAGTCCCCACCCCCCATCCCCACTGGCAACCATTCTGATATATTAAAGAGTATTTTGTATGGCGAGAGTGCCCTTCTGTTTCCTCTCTCTTCATTTCTGGGTGCAGTAGCCTTGTGTCTCAGCCATGCCTGAACCAGGAGATCATCCCTCTGCAGACACCTGTTATGTCTCTTCGAAGTGATCATGTATCCTCCATGTCCTGTACGTGACCTAGACAGCTCCCTCCTAGACCTCAGAAGAATAGAACCACGTTAAAACTGCCACAAGACCCTGTTAACCCTAGCACAGACCCGAAAAGATCACTCCACCTTGGATCCCAAAGGAGAAGTCAAAATCTCATTAGAAGTATTTTCATCTATAAATGAATCCCTGCAGTTTTATTGTTCTCATGTTGTTTTTCAGCCTATTATATCCAATGTAATACAGTATTTTTTTCTTTTTATTTTTTGCAATATATTTTTTTAAAGATTTATTTATTTATTTGAGAAGAGAGAGCACGTGCGTGGGGGTAGGGGCGGAGGGAGAGAGAATCCCAAGCAGACTCCCCACGGAGCACAGAGCTCGACACAGGTCTCAATCTCACGACACCAAGATCATGACCTGAGCCGAAATCAAGAGTGGGACGCTTAACCGACGGAGCCATCCAGGCGCCCTCATCCAATGTGATTAATATTTTATCTGCTAAAAAAGAGTTTGGCATATTTTATACAGAAGATACAGCAATGTTTCTGCACTTACTTATTCTCAGGAAACAGTCTTTTAAGTTTCTGGCTACTCCATGCACAGTAATTTTGATCATTTTTCTCTCACATATATTCGTCATGTCTTCCATCTAAACATTTCCTAATCTTTCTCTTACCATTCTACTTACCTTTGAACACCAAGAATATGGGTAGATTTTCATTGACTTAAAAGTGTTGAGTATCCAAAGTTAGACTTTTAAAATCTGACTGACAGGATTGCTGTGTGTGTGTGTGTGTGTGTGTGTGTGTGTGAGAGAGAGAGAGAGAGAGAGAGAGAAATAACCTACATGTCTAAATTATCCAGAGGCCAATTTAAAATAAACTTTTAGCATCGATCCTAATTTTTTTCTCTTCAATAAGATATTTAAATCTTAACGTAAACTAAATGTACCTTTGTAGTAATATGTTTTTATTTATGGAATTTGATTTAAACTATAGGAAAACAAACACTTTAAGGAGGGAAACAAATACTAAGAGACCTGTGAGATCCTTAGCACAATTGCCAAACACTCTCTCGCAAGTGTACTAACTTTTGTTTTCCAGATATGTGGGCATATGATAAATGGTTTAGGAAACTACAAGAGTGTGGAACTAGCAGGGGGAAACTTCATTAAGAAGTCTCTTATGGGGACGCCTGGGTGGCTCAGTCAGTTAAGCGTCTGCCTTCGGCTCAGGTCATGATCCCAGGGTCCTGAGATTGAGTCCCTCATCAGGCTCCTTGCTCAGTGGGGAGCCTGCTTCTCCTTCTGCCCGCCGCCCCCCCTGCTTGTGCTCTCTCTGACAAATAAATAAAATATTAAAAAAAAAGTCTCTGATGGTAGTAGGCATTTCTGTTATGTTAAAGTTAGAAATAATTTAATTAAATAAGTGAGATACTGTAAAAAGGGGCTAAGTCCACGGTTATCAAAACTGCATCTGAAGACCAGCTCTTAAAGAATATGGGCTCTGAGACTAGGGACAGAAGGTAGGGAGAAACCACAAACTGGTCCAGGGAGCACTCTCCCATCCTGAGAAGCAGAGGCTGGTCTGTTACCTTTGTAGGCCCCCTCGCCATTAATCTAAAGTGTGGATCTCTAGAGGAACTAGGGGGTTGTCACTAAGGGATGGTTAGGACCATTGGATCCTGGTCATCCTTTCCAAGTCAGGATTCAAATATGTGGTCAACTGGTGCTCAAATAATTAGGAATTGCCAAAAATACAGACAAGCCCTTGAAGTGAAGGAGAGTCTTTCTTGTGTCTGCCCTCGGGGTGTTTAAAGCTACCTGTGAACTTGGAGCCAAATGCCTTCAGCTTCCAGTCCTGGCTTTGCAGGTGCCTATGTGACTTACTATCTTTTATACCACCCCTTGTGTTCCAGCATCCTCCCACCCAAGGCTGCTGTTAGCTCACACTCCATCTTCATGCACATCAGGAAAAGGTGCCCCTGGCAAACAGACAGCCCCACACTGAAGGTGTCCGGCCCGGAGAATAGGGTACCAGCTATTTGCCGCCCCCCCCCCCCCCCCGCCGCCACCACAACCTCCACAAGCTCAGAAGGCTGTCATTCCCCATCAGTTTTCAAACAAGTTTTGTCCCTCTTGAAAAACCCTCCCCCTGGACACCCTCCAAAGACTACCCCAAAGCTCGGTTCCCCTTCTCACCCTGCAATAAGGTCACCATGTGGCTAAGTCTAAGGGACAGTTTTTGTTCTCATTTTATAGGCCCTTGGGAAAGTTTGACCCTGCTGATCACTCTCTCCTTAAAACGATCTTTCCCTGGCTCCTATGGCACCACACACTCCTGGTTCTCCTCCTCCTCTCTCTGGCTTCTCAATTTCTCTGGCTGGGCTTCCTCCTTGAAACCACGTTTAAATGTGAGCCTTCCTCAAGCCTCAGTCCTGACCTTCCCCTCTTCCCATTCTAGACTCTTTCATTGGTGCCAATGACCTCAGTATTTCCACAGCCAGGGCAAATCTTATTCCTGCATCCTCCCATTCACCCCAGGAAGGAACTGTCTGTCTGGAACACCTCTCCTGGCTGTCTTTCCACAACTTACCACTCTCCTCCAAAGACCAAGTAATTGAGCTGATGGGGAAGGTTGGGGAAAGACTGTACTAGCTCTGGTGACAACATGGTTGCATCTGGCGACCTCCCCAGCAGACCAGACGCCTGGCAACGGGGGTGGAGAAGTTCAATTCAGGGTGAGGGTATGGGGAAGCCCAGTGATGGCTGCAGATTTCCAGCTGCATTTTCCAGTTCAACTTTATCAGCAATAAAATTGGTCTACTGATCCCTAGTGGTGGTCTGATCTTACTTCTCAGTTGATTCTGAACTCGAGAGGGGGGTGGTTGGATTTGTTTCCTCCTCACCACCAAGCCTCACACATGGTCCACAAACCAGGAAAGCTTAAGGAACACGCACAAAGATAGGGCTTTGGAGAAATAAGATACAGCCAGAGAGAGGGATACTTCAGGTGTGGCTGGGCGAGGAGGTGTCGGTACTTTGTAAGCACAGCGCTTCCAGGTCCCTGACTGCTTTAAGACACAGCAGTTTAACGGGACTGGTGTCACGGGGCTTCAGCAAACCCAGGCCTTTGCAACCTCAGTGCATTCAGGCCATGAAGGCTTTTGCAACTTACAGATCTAAGCAGGTGCACCCAACATGGGGATTAGACGAGACTCTCCACCACTTAAAACATGCAGAGCTCCGGTGAAAAAAATTATTCAGTTATTAGTGGTTGGGAAAATTCCTTGCTGCTCCTACCATATTTCTTAGCCAGGAACAGCCTAAAGGAAGCTATTTCACCTGAAACTTCCTGTAAAGGGAGTCAGGAACCACTGGGGTGGGAGCTGTGGTTCTTGAACTCTAACATTCATGAGACTCACCTAGCGAGTTTGTTTACTTTTCTTTCCTGGGTTCCCGCCCCGATTCAGTAGGTCTGGGGCAAGGCCTTTGAATGAGCATTTCCAACAAGTTCCCAGGTGGTGCCCATGCTGCTGAGGACCACTGACAACACTTGGTTAGAAGGTACTCGTTGTGCGGCTCTAGCTTCAGGTGCATTATTAAATCAACTACCTCAAACGCTCTTCCTCTTTGTTATGTTGAACTGAACCCAGTTTTAGGGCCAAGGAGTGAACTGTGGTGGAATTAACCTCCTGTTTCCTTAAGGCTTTTCTACAGACTCCTAGAATCACCCTCAAACCCCACCGCGTGGATCAAAAATCCTCTAGATTTGTTACCTAAGCCTGGCCACAGCTTTGATTAGAGATTCAAATAGGGTCTTATTTGGTGGCTGGCAGGCTATCTTTTTGGGCATTAATGAAAATATCAAAGGCTCAGAAAGAATAGTAAAAGGCGGGGCACCTGGGTGGCTCAGTCAGTTAAGCATCTGCCTTCGGCTCAAGTCATGATCCTGGGGTCCTGGAATTCCCTGCTCAGCGGGGAGTCTGCTTCTCCCTCTCCCACTCCCCCTGCTTGTGCTCTCTGTCAAATAAATACAAAAAAAAAAAAAAAATTAGCAAAAGGCCTGTGCCAGGAACATACTGTCTCTAGGAATCAAGGAGGAGCTGGATTGGTTTAGAAATCAAACTCTAGTAAGGCTCTTCTGAACTCTTTTCTCAACTGGGCCCTGACTTCTGGGCTTCCATGTTCATCTCTACATTGTCCAATTTTAGCAGGAATCTTGCTAAGTGACTTTAACCAGAACCCCACCACCCCTTGGCTGATCAGGTTCCTCATCCTCCAGCACCCCAGGTGATGTCTGGTCTCCCTGGCCTGCATTCAGCAAGAATCCTGTGAGGTGGGCTTAGCCAGAACACCCCCCTTACCCCTCATGTTTCCTCTGAGTGATTTTCCATCCACGGACCCCCCTCCCCACTCTCTGGCTATACATTCCCACTTGCTCATGCTGTATTCCAAGTTGAGTCCAATCTCACTCCCCTTCTACAAAACCCCATTGCCCTGGTTCCTACTCCTGAATAAAGTCTGCCTTACCATTCATTCTCTAACAAGAGTTATAAATATTTTTTTCTTTAACAAAACTTTGATCTTGAAGTCAGAATGAGAGCAGTCGGAGAGAGAAAGATAAATAAAGGAGTCAGGATGATAATGGAGGGGGGTGGTCAGCAGGGGAAGCCCGAGGTTCAGCCAGAGACATACCTTGGTTGTTTGCAGCTGTTGTCTATTCTGATCGTCCAGCACCGGGCCTTACCCCCACTGCCATGTAGAGAGAAGGATTTCCCTAAGAGACAGGTTTTGATCACGGAGGCTAGTCCAATTTGAAAGGTGAAATGAGATATGCTTGGACCTAACTGCTCTTAAAGAAGGTGTTAAACACCTTTTTGTTTGTTTGGGTTATTACTAGACCAGAAAGGTTGACTAGGATCCAAAAAACTCTCGTAGAGGGAGGTGAAATTTCAGAGAACAGACTGGAATAATCTAGACCCTGCCCACCCCAACCAGGGAGTACAGTTCCGGGAAGCTCTTGAGAAGTGCCCTCTTAAAAGGTCAGATAAGGAGTCAACAATAAGTTTAACTGGGGAATCACCCTTTAAAGATTACGACAGTTACAACAGGTAGTCACGCAACCTGTGGCCGGATTTGAGTGGGGAGGTCTGGG
This sequence comes from Eumetopias jubatus, assembly GCF_037043125.1. NCBI lineage: Eukaryota > Metazoa > Chordata > Mammalia > Carnivora > Otariidae > Eumetopias > Eumetopias jubatus. The sequence goes on along the minus strand of NW_028274815.1, from coordinate 60,886,306 downwards.
AAGATGAGCACAGACTGCTTCTGGCATTAACAGTGAGCTCTGAGGTGGCTCAGTTATGACAGGAGACAATGCAGGCTGGGTGTGTGCCCTGAGGGAACCTACCCGGGAAACTTCTGGAGGAGGACTTTGGGGAAAGGCCCAGGAAGATGAAATGAACTGCATGCAAACCAGGCAGGACAGTGGTAGACAGAGTCCAGGCCTAGGTTAGGTACTGGTCCAGGACACTAGCGCCATCCATGAAAGAACACCCACCCAAGGAAGAGGAGAGATAAAGGAGGACAAGACCTGTGTCGACAGCCATATTTCTGGCAGATTCAAAACTTCATCAATTCACATTGTTCGCTGGGGTGGACCCCACAAGACAGAGTCTAAGGATTATATCAGGAAAGCAAACGTCTTGACTCAAAAGCAAAGGGAAAGAAAGAGTAAAACACTAATTGATACAGCAAAAAACAGCACTGGCTGACATGATCAAGAAGGAAATGATCAACTTAAGAAGCAAGTTAAGGGGTGCCTGGGTGGCTCAGTCATTAAGCATCTGCCTTTGGCTCAGGTCATGATCCCAGGATCCTGGGATCGAGCCCCGCATCGGGCTCCCTGCTCGGCGGGAAGCCTGTTTCTCCCTCTCCCACTCCCTCTGCTTGTGTTCCCTCTCTCACTGTGTCTCTCTGTCAAATAAATAAATAAAATCTTTAAAAAAAAAAAGCAAGTTAAAATGTTAAAAATCGGGCTGAGTCTTCCTAAAAAGAGAAGTGTAATGACAGAGGCAAACAGATGATCAGAGACACTTCCCACTTCGCAGAAAAAGACAGGACACTCTCTGTTGCCTTTGGCACAGCTCGAATACCAAGGGAAAGGCAGTGTTCTGTGGCCTAGCACATGGCTGATGGGGTTGTGCTCCCCAGCCCCAGAGAAGAGCCTCAGAACCACCGCCACAAACAAACATGTGCTGGGCGCTGTTCTAGGTTCTGGGACTACAGCCTGGACAAAGACCTCTGCCCTCACGGAGCATATATTCAACAGCAGCTTTGGTTGAGAAATCCACTGTGAATGGTTCTCCAGATTAAATAAGTGAGAAAACTGCTTTAGGAGGCAGGTATTACAGGCCTAAGACATTCCGGGCAAGAGGCAATAGCTCCTAGGGGCTCGGAAAAGCTGATAAATAGTCAAGGATTTTTGCAAGGCACAACTTTGCTAGCTTGAAATCTTCCATGGTGGGAGAACTTACACTGAGGAAACTGACAAATGCTATACCCCAGGGTCTCTCTCTCTTTTTGTCCGCCCCCCGGGAGCCAGCTTATCAGCACTCCATTGCAAGGGCTGCTCATAAGAAGAAATGTGGCTGAGTCCTGGTTTTGACAGAGACACGGGGGAAATAGAAATTAGGGGCTTTTAAATATACCGAATGGGGAAGAAAGGAGCATCGTTAAAAATTTCTAAATTTTTCAAGAGGGTGGGAAGGCTTTAATTTCCAGATATGATATGGCACACCTAGGCCACAATTAACCTCTGGATGAAAGACTTCTCCCAACACCAAAAAGTGCACAGGTCAAGCACTATAGCAAACTGCCATGGAGACTCAGAGGCATTCAGACAAGGCTGATAGCGATAAGATTTTTCTTTCCTGTTTTCTTTCTGTCTTCCTTCCTTCCCTCAGATCCTGCTGGGCCTCTGCCAGGGTCTCTAGCCAGCGCCAGTGCTGTGTGTGTGTTCTGGGATTCTGAGAACCTTATTTTGATTGAAGTAGATATTCATCATGATTTTGGCTGCCCATCATCTGCCACCTCTTCCCCCACCTTAAAAGTCTTGGTGGGAGGCAGAGTCTATCTCCTTTTATAGAAGCAGAAAGTGCCATTTACTCACTTTCCCAGCTTCTCTTGCAGCCACATGACAAGGGTGCAGCCACGTGACCAAGGCTCCGTCAGTGAGACCCACTCACCCAGAGCTTTGAATCCGGAGTCGGTGATGTACAGACGCAGGCCAGGCGGAGAATTCTCCATGGAGGGTGGTGCACAGCCCACCTGCAGGCAACTGTGTCTTCATGGGCTCGGTTGACAGGTCACTCAAAGGCCACTCAAAGCCAGCTTTTCAAATCGCCGCAACTCTCCAGAGAACTATCAATAAATTCCCTATCTGCTTAAATCAGGCAGAGTCCATTTCTACAGCTCACAACCGAGAATCGGGAGATAGAACTGGTCTAAATGCCACAGGACGGGCAGATGGGCTCGGGTTTTCTAAGTTTCTCAGGTGTGGGGCTGGTGCTGGGGTAACCGGCTCTGTCCTGTTAACCCTTTGGACTCCAACAGTGGAACACAGAAGAGATGTTGGCTGCAACTAAGGAAGGGACCGCTCTCTTCCCAAGCACTGAGTTCAGTGGGGCTGAACAGAACGAGTTTGTGTAAGAACCATGCGCTTCCATGTCTGCGGTTTTTATCTTACAAGAGCATGGAGATTCCATCTGGGAGCTTTCATTCCTCTGTGGGAATGTAAGACTGTATTTAAGAACATCTAAATACCACCACGGAAGGGGGAGAAGCTGCCAATTAAACTTTAACACAATACTTGTCACTTAAAATGTTGATCTTATACTTACTTAACAGTTAAAGCTCTTTTAGACTTACTTAGATACAGATTTTTACCATATGTTGTTCTTGTGCCTACATAAAAAGGAAAACATGAGCAAAGTAACTTCAAGTATTCTTAGCTCTTTATATTCAGAACCCAAATATTCTGAATCATGTTTGTTTTCAGAGTTGGAAAAGAGCTTTTAGTGAGTATCATTTTACTTTTTTCCTAAGGCTTCACACAAGTCTAGAACATACTCTGCATACAGATTTTTTTACATTAAGACCTCCGTTTTATACCGTGTTCTCCCTTCTCACATTTCTTTCAAGTTTTTTGTTTTGAAATAATTTTGGACTCACAATAACTTGTGAAAATACCAAGAGTTCCTGTATATCCACTACCTCGCTTCCCCTAAGGTTTCAAATCGCTTTTTAAAAACTGAGATATCATGCACATTCCACAAAATTCACCCTTTGAAAGTATACAGTTCAGTGGTTTTTAATATGCTCACGGTCACCACTACATATTCCAGAACGTCTCCATCACCCCAAAAAGAAACCCTGCACCCATTAGCCGTCATTGCCCAGCCCACTGCTCCCACTCTCCTACCCCCGCAACCACTAATTCACCTTCTGTCCCTGTGGCTGAGCCACTATTTAAATCAGAGTGGCTTGTGTGATCTCAGACAGTGTCACCTTCTGTGTCATCAAGAGCACTGGCGATGGGAGTATTTTACGGAAGTGCTCTGCTCTGTCTGCTCGGTTTTCTCCCAAGCTGCTGACACCCATTCTTCCAGTTTTGATGCACGTGGCAGGCAACGACGTCGCCGTCATAACAGCTGCCTGGCAAGAGATTGTCATTTAACTCCCCATTTTAGAGAGGTTAAAATGTGAAAAAAAAAGTTCACCTCTCAGTATTGATGAAACATTGTGATGGAAGGTTATTTGGGACATTTCAATTTTATTGGTGTTGCATCACTGTTAAACATCATGTTGTCATATGTTTACATTGTCATCTGATCCCATTGCATAGCTTCTGGTAAACCAGTTGGACAAAACAGCAGAGCAAATGTGAGAGGGGAATGAGGATAGTGATCCTCTTTCCACCCTAGGGTGCAGTGGGCATTTAATTAAAGAACTGTTCTGCTCCCATTTCAGAGTCTTCTTGGAGCAAAGGCTAAACTACCCATCAATGGTTGAAGGAGGGACCCAAGGAGCACTGGACGGTAGGGTCCTGGTGTAGGTTTGCCTCATAAACGTGGGAGCAGGACAACAGGTTTCTAATCCTTACCTCAGGGAAGTCCCCTGCCACGACTGAACCACAGAGTGACACTTCTTGCCCTCTCTCCAGGCTTACTAACAACACGCTGGTGATTTTCTGATTGCCCATTCCCCACCCTTTTCTGCCCTGCTCTGTGCCTGGGCAGGCTGACTGCTATGGACTGCATTCTATGGTCATTATAGTCCCCTAGTTTCCTGGGGGTCTGGTCAATGGGAGCGAGTTCAGATGGTGGGATGGGCGAGTAGGCAGGTGTTTATCTTCACCCACAGCCTACCCTCACTCTGGGGGCAGGACCAGTTTTGGCCCTGGCTCCTTTCCTCTGCCACATTCCTGTTGGGCAGCACCTCTGCCTTGGCTAGAGCTCTCACTGAGTTCTGGTAAGAGCTCCCTTCCCTGATCCTCACTAGAACTTCCCTGTATGGAGTTCCTGGATGCTTCTACATCCTTTGTTGGTACCCTCAACCTTGCCCACGCCTCTGTAAATAATCCCTTTGCTCTGAGGGATTACCTCTTTGAGTATACCATGTGTTTCCTGCTGAAACACTCAGTCCTTGCCCCAGGAGGAGTGATTCACACACAGCTTGGTGCCTCTCCTCTTCTCTGTCTGGATGTGTGCCCCCTGCAGCAGGCACCCAGTCCTTTCTCCCACATGACACAATTTTGTTGGGCCAGGCTCTGTTTCTGCAATAGGGAGGTCTGCAGTTGGAGGCCAATAGGTTTAAATTCAGTGGGAAGATATTTAAAAACCCGGTTTTGTCTACTAATCAAAGCTGTAGTCTACAGTCCAGCTTAACCAATTAAAAAGCTGAGATTTAAAAAAATAATAATAATAAATAAAAAATTAAAAAGCTGGGATTTTGTTCCCTAACATCTCTTTCTCTGTTGCTCTGAATTCAGAAGATAGGGGGCATTATTCTTGGGTCCCCTTAAATCCCACAACCACTCTCAAATTTATATCTCCAGTTTCAGCTCCATATAGAAGGCTGTATTGTTTAGCAATCTGCTCAGAACAAATATATCCATGCCAAACTTTCTACCCCAGACTTCTCCCAATGTTCCCTATTTCATTCCATGGTACCACTCTCCACCCAGCTGCTGGAAACCTGAAAGTCATTCTTGACACCTTCTTCTTCACCCTTAAATACACACATTTTCAAATATTACAGATCCTGCCTATGAACAGATCATTAATCCACCCATCCTCTTTCTATCTGCTACAACCTTGGAATAAGCCACCATTAACTCTTGCCTGGACCATAATAACAGCTTTTTAAAAAGTCTTAAGGTGAAAACACACTATAAGAGACAAAAATTTGCCCACTTTCTAGAGTCTCAGATGTATCATGAAGCTTCCAGGAAGTTCAAAATAGCTAAGAAACACTCACTCTAGTATAGAATGAATTCTAGTCATTTTTCTAATAGTAAGTGACATATTTTTATTTTTACCTTTATTTTTTAGGTAAGCTCTACACCCAAACATGGGGCTCGAACTTATGACCTCACAATCAGGAGTTGCACACTCCATTGACAGAGCAAGCCAGGCATCCCAAGTGAAATATTTTTAAATGAAAGCACCTAACTATAGTATCTAAGGGCCTTAAAACAACAACAACAAAATAACTGTCCAAGTGTTCGGAGCTGTGGAAACCATGAAGGGTGGTGCTCTGTGCTCCAGGTTTGCAAATGCTCCCTAGGTTGAGAACTGAGCCAGATCTGGTAGTTATCAATAGCATCACTGTTCTTGGAGGTACATAATAAGGAGGACACCTTTGACCTTAGGATCCTCCAGGGCTCTCTACCCAAGTCCGTTGCTGTTGTGGGCTGAATTGGGTACCCCAAAAAGATATGTCCAAGTCCAGTACCAGTGAATGTGCTCTTATCTGGAAATAGGGTCATTGCAAATGTATTTAGTTAAATGAGGTCATACTGAATTAGGGTATGACTGGTGTCCCTGTAGGAATAGGAGGAGAAACACAGACACAGATACAAAGGGAAGGCGGCCACAAGAAGACAGAGGCAGGGCTTGAAGTGATACTGCCACAAGCCAAGAACACCCAGGGCTACCACATGCTGGAAGAGGCAAAGACAGTATTTTTCCACCAGAGCCTTTGGACAGAGCACGGCTCTGCAACATTGATTTCAGATTTCTGGCCTCTAGAACTATGAGATAACAAATTTCTGTTGTTTTAAGCTACTCAGTTTGTGGTACTTTGTTACAGAAGCCATGGGAAACTAATAAACCAGCCTTTAGGAATACAGTCCTCAAGAGTCACAATTGGCAAACTATGACCCATTGGCCAAACCCAGCTCACTGCCTATTTTTATATGGCTCATGAGCTAAAAACTCTTTTCTCTCTCTCTCTTTTTTTAAGATTTTATTTATTTATTTGACAGAGAGATAGCGAGAGCAGGAACACAAGCAGGGGCAGTGGGAGAGGGAAAAGCAGGCTCCCCGCTGAGCAGGGAGCCCGATGCAGGGCTCAATCCCAGGACTCTGGGATCATGACCTGAGCCAAAGGCAGACGCTTAATGACTGAGCCACCCAGGCGCCCCTAAAAAACCCTTTTTACTTCAGAAGAACATCTGCAATCAATTTGAGGATAGAGAATATTAACTTTGAACCTCAGTTAAGTGAAATGTTATCTTTCAAAAAAGAATTCAATTCTTGTCATCAATAGACCTAATATTACAAAAAAAAGTTATACTCAATTACTATTATGTTTTTATTTTTTAAATGTTTTTATTTTTTAAAAAAAGATTTATTTGAGAGAGAGGGAGTGGGGGGGGGGCTGGGTTGGGGAGGCAGGTAGAGGGAGAATCTCAAGCAGACTCCAGCCCTAGGGAGCACCTAATCAACTGTCTCTCCGGATCTGTCTTTTCTAGGCATTTTATACACATGTTCCACGTTACTTTTCTAAACTTGCTTTGGTTGATCTTAATTTTTATTTCATTTTCTTTCAGTACTTTAAAACAAGAACAAGAACTAATACCAGAAGCATGATCTGTAGGAGGCTTTGACTTCTCTGACATAAACATTTCCTATCCTGAAATTTAGCCCACAGTTGTGGCCCCACTAGCTACATGTCCTATGTGGACTAAAAATGTCCTGGACTTTCCCTTACAAAAATATTCTGTGACTAAACATCCTGAGATCAGGAAACTGGACCCCAGTGGACAGAGATCCTGAGCCTCCTAGCTTGTAGCTCTTTGAGTAGCTGAGTTGACAAGACAGAAATCAGCCCAAATATCCGTCATAGTTTGCTGGGACAGTAGTGCCCCCCACCCCTTACCCGAGGTTTTGCCTGCCATGGTTTCAGTTACCCACAGTCAACCGCGGTCTAAGCAGAGAATCCTTCCTCTGACCTGTTGTTAGAAGGAAAAATAGTAGCCTACTGCTAAATCACAATGCCTCAGGATTTCCACGTCATCTCATCCCGAAGGCATCTTACCATCTCATGTCATCACAACAAGAGGAAGGGTGAATACAGCACATAAGCTATTTTGAGAGAGAGAGAGAGACCACATTCACATAACTTTTATTACAGTATATTGTTATAATTGTTCTATTTCATTATTCATTATTGCTGTTAATCTCTTACTGTGCCTTATAAATTAAGCTCTATCATAGGGATGTATGTACAGGAAAGAATATAGTGTATATATGGTTCAGTACTAGCCATGGTTTCAGGCATCCACTGGCGGTCCTAGGCCATAGCCCCACAGAAAACCACAGATTGGGGGGGGCGGGGATTACTAATATGAATCTCTGAAATAGGAATAAAAAGTGGTAGAAAGTAAACTACTTACACAAATTACCCTTGAGAAATATGGCATAATCTTTAAACATGTCATATTAACTAAAATGAAGCTCTTTCAGGGCGCCTGGGTGGCTCAGATGGTTAAGCGTCTGCCTTCGGCTCAGGTCATGATCCTAGGGTCCTGGGATCGAGTCCCGCATCGGGCTCCCTGCTCCTTGGGAGCCTGCTTCTCCCTCTGCCTCTCTCTGTCTCTCATGAAAAAATAAAATCTTTAAAATAAAATAAAATAAAATGAAGTTCTTTCAGAATTGAGATTTTTAGAGAATCTTACTTGGTCTCACCAATTATTTGCGTTTATTATTGGTAACAGATCCTTTGACAGGAAACCAACACTTCACTTTGCTTGTCATGGTAATTAGTTCTAATGATTTCTAACGGGCCCTTTGGGTTCTTTCCTTACTTAATAAAGAGCCATAGCATTTAAATCAACTCATCTATTGTTCTGGTTATCTATGGTTGCATAACAAACCACCCCAAAGCTCATTGGCTTAAAACAATAATCATTTTATTATCTCTCAAGGTTTCTGTGGGTCAGGAATTCAGGAATAGTTGCACTAGGTGGTTCTGCCTTAGGATCTCTCATGCGGTTGCAGGAACTAAAAGAGTGGGCATTGGCAGAGTGTGGGATGCCTGGGCATCTCTTTTTCACCATGTAAGGGGGACTTTCCATGTGGTCTGTCTGCACGGGTTAGCTTGTGCTTCCTCATCAGATGGTGATCTAAGGGTCGTAATGCTTCTTATACAGTGGGTCATGGCTCTAATGTGGGGTCCAACAAACCTGGTAGAATCTGCACCACCTTTTGGGGGGGGGGCAGAGGGAGAGGGATAGACAGAGAATCTTAAGCAGGGTGTGGAGCCCGATGAGGGGCTTGATATTACAACCCTGAGATCATGACTGAGCCAAAATCAAGAGTAGGACACTTAACCAACTGAGCCACCCAGGTGCCCCTGCCACATTTCATGACCTAGCCTGGAAAGTCATGTAATGTCACTTCTGCCATAATTCACTGGTCAACCAGTCATTAAAGTTTGGTCCAGATTCAAAGAGAGGGGCCACAGAATCCATCTCCTAACGAGAGAAGGGTCAAGGAATTTGCAGAAAGGTTTTCAACTGCCATTAATTTATGCAGAAGACATTATTTGGCTTATGTAATAATTAACTCCACTGAGACACATTATTTCTCTCTTCCTTTTCCTTCCTGTGTTTTCCTCCCTCTTTCATGATCCCCTTAAAATGTTTATAAGTTGAAGATTTCAGCTTGAAATGTTTTGCTTGGGTCTTACGTGTTCTGCCGATAGATTAATTTTTGTGCCAGGCTCAAATATTTCTGGCTGCTCTGTTCTACTCTGCTTATTTCCTGTTTGGTTGACTTTTATTTCCTGTACTCTTTGTCAAAGGGCTTTTTGTCAAAGTTGTAAACTTCCATTTTGGCCTAGGCACTGTGTTCTATTTCTGAATCTGCCAGTGGTCTTAAGCAACAGTATGCATACCGTAACTATAATACAGGAAGTGAAAATTAAAGTACTGTCTTAACTTAATATTGATATAATTAAATGCCCACTTTAAAGAAATACATATTTTAGTGGAGACCATTTTCCAAGATCTCAGACCTCAAAGAGTTGGTTCACCTTCTTAGTAGTGAACTGCTCTTGGCCATTGGTTGGACTATTGAGGATCCAGCCCCAAAGATCTGGTTCCCAAGTAATTACAAGCCTAGCTAGAATTCTCTTTTAGGGACAGTTCTATATTTCTTTTTTTTTTTTTTTTAAGATTTTATTTATTTATTTGAGAGAGAGAATGAGAGAGAGAGAGTACATGAGAGGGGGGAAGGTCAGAGGGAGAAGCAGATTCCCTGCTGAGCAGGGAATCCGATGTGGGACTGGATCCCGGGACTCCAGGATCATGACCTGAGCCAAAGGCAGTCGCTCAACCAACTGAGCCACCCAGGCGCCCCACAGTTCTATATTTCTTAAATCATTCTGGGCTGCAAGCAGGAGGCTCAACTCAACTGGCTTAAACCATATGGGAATATTTATTATCTCCTATAACAAGGAGTCTGAGGTGAGATGATTCTTACTCAGTTGCTAACCATGTCATCGAAAACGCAGATTCCTTCTAAATCTTTCTGCTCTAATATCTTCAGCATGCTGCTTTTATTTTTAATTTGTGGTCTTAAAATGGCTTCTCTAGTTTACTTGTCACATGCAGACACAGCAAAGTCCAGTGAATTCCTGGGTATCTCTTTTCATTAATGAAAAAAAAATGTATTCCAGAATCTCCCCAGCAAATTTCCCCTCCCGTATCAGTCAGTCAGAATTTTATCATTTGCCAATTCCTAAACCACTCTTTGGCTTAAGATGGGATTATCGTGATGTGGGTTAAAAACGAAGTTGGCATTTGTAGCAGGGTAGATAAGCCAAACAAAATCAAGGCTCTGTTAGAAAGGGGGAGGAGGAGAAAGAATGACAGACAGGGGGCCTTTTAATATTTGGATTTACTGTAATACAAAGGGAGACATTCCCCTCCCCTGGAGCTCCTAGATCATTGAATGGCACCACAATTAATACAGTTGCTCAAAGCAGAAACCTGGAAGTTCTGTTTACCTACCTCCCCAAATGTCTATTTCCCAAAGCCACTGCCTCAAATCAAACACTTATCTTCTCTCCCCACCATTATTACAACTATTTTCCCTAACAGTCACCTGCCTCTAGTCCTGCACTTCCCTTAGTCCATCTTCCATGTTGTTGAGTGGGTAAGCTTTCTCTCCTGGATTACCAGAGTGTTCTCACTGGAGCTCAAATGCTAAAAATGAAGTTAGATGCCATTTTCACTCTCTACTTCCTCCAACATGAGCTCATGTATATGGTGAAATTTGTTTTGTGGCTGCAGAAATATGAAACGGTTCTGGTATAAGGAGGTTCAAGAGATAAATGGGAAAGCGAGGCTAGTAGAGGGGACAGGGTAGCATCTGGCACCATCGGCAGCCTGATGATGATTTAGAGTCACAGCGGGGGGGGGGGGAATCAGAGCCAAAAGTATTCATGATAGATTCTGTGAGACTTTGCACATAAGCAGTCCTATTTGAGGCCTAGGTGACAAAGTGTGATACTGTGTTGGACAGTAGGGGAGGTCTTCTGGGCCCAGCAAAGCAGGGGAAAAGACTCCCTGCTCTATTACATTCTGTCCCTCCTCTTTCAGCTCTAATTATCTTATATTGAAACGGCAGGTCTGTGTCCCCACTAGCTAGAAGGTCTTTGGTGCTGAGACATAATTTCTCCTCTGTATTCCAAGGGCCTAGCACAGTGTTTGGCATGTGGTAAGTACTTAATCATTGATTAATTCAACATTTATTAAGTTTAATTTTCATTTATATAAACAGAACCCAGTAAGAACCACGTAGAGAAATGATGCGACCTACATCATATAATGTTTAAGACAAAAAGTGTATTCAAACCATAGCCAGTAGTATTAAAGTATAATTTTATGATTTATAACATTGATCTATCATTTTTAAAAATAACTAAATATAGATAAATGTGTATATGTTTGCTATAAAAATGAAAAAGTTCCATCTGGAAATTCTAAAATTAGGTTTATTACATTTTGAACCTCATTAGAGTTTTTGATAGTTGGCTGTAAATATTAGATGAAATATTAGAATAATTAAGTTATTAGATGAAGTTATGCTTGTCTTCAATCTCAGTTGCTAGATAATAAATCTAAGCCTTCTGAGGTGCCTGGGTGGCTCAGTTGGTTAAACGGCTGCCTTCAGCTCAGGTCATGGGTCTTCAGGGTCCTGGGACTGAGCCCCACATCGGGCTCCCTGCTCAGTGGGGAGCCTGCTTCTCCCTCTGTCTGCTGCTCCCTCTGCTTGTGCTCTCTCTCTCTCAAATAAATAAAATCTTAAAACACACACACACACAAATATAAGTCTTTCGTATGCTGCAACTTAGAAAGCCCAACTTTCAGATCATAATTTCTTATTTTTCCAACTTTCCCACTCCATGGTCGTACAAAATCTGGTTTTAACCTCATTAAGACTTATAAACTTTGGAACAATTTCCAGTTTCCTAGGACATCCATTCTCTAGCCAACTTCCTTTTTTTTTTTTTTTTAAACAGAGAGAGTTACTTATTTGACAGAGAGCGAGAGAGTGAGCACACAAGCAGGGGAAGCAGGAGAGGGAGAAGCAGGCTCCCCACTGAGCAGCGAGCTGAATGCAGGACTCCATCCCAGGACCCTGGGACCAGGACCCGAGACAAAAGGCAGATGCTTAACTCACTGAGCCACCCAGGCGCCCCACCAACTTCCTTCCTTAAACAGGTTAGTATAAAATCTATGTAGCAAACAAACAAAGGAACAAAAAAAACAAAAACACACACACATAAAACTATAGCAACACAGGAAAATATGAATAGTATATTTTTTTAAGAAGGCTACCAAATTTTATGTATGTATAGTATTCATGATTGTAGCTACATAAAATTAAAAAAAAGCTATGTGAGGATTTACTGCCAACCATTACTCTTGGACATTTTTTGCACAGGGTTAGGGGTGAGGTCATTTTAATTGAGTCTCATTTTCTGTGCTCTCATTTTTTGCGCTCTCATTTTTTGCGATGATCAAGAAATAGCAGAAGAAATACATCAAAGCTTGCATATAAAAAAGCTCTGGAAGGGAACACATACATTCTCACACCTGCACATTGGTGACATTTGTATTAGCGAGGCAGAATTACAGGTCATTTTTTTTTTCTCCAATCTTCCTTTAGAATGTTTTAGATGTGTATTTTTGATGCTGTAAATTTTTTTAAAGATTTATTTGAGAGAGAGAAGTTGGGGGAGGGATAGAGGGAGAGAGCGAGCAAGAATCTTAAGCAGACTCCCCATTGACGGAGGAGCCCCACAAAGGGGCTCGATCTCACGACCCTGAGATCATGACCTGAGCTGAAATAGTCAGATGCTTAATGGACTGAGCCACTGAGGCACCCTTTGATGCTGTAATTTAAAAATAAAAAATTTTAGCAAAAATTAAGGACTTCGAACATTATTAAAGAATTTGTTAAGGGTGCCTGGGTGGCTCGGTCGTTAGCGACTGCCTTCGGCTCGGGTCATGATCCCAGAGTCCTGGGATCGAGTCCCACATCTGGCTCCCTGCTCCGTGGGAAGCCTGCTTCTCCCTCTCCCACTCCCCCTGCTTGTGTTCCCTCTCTCCCTGTCTCTCTCTGTCAAATAAATAAATAAAACTTAAAAAGAATTTGTAAGCTTGCTTTTATGATAGTAAATCCATGATTTTGGTATTTGTCTTACTATAATCACTATTATGCCTCTCTGCAGGTATAGTTACCTACCTTTTTGGGGCCAGAGAGTTGAATCTTCCGCCTTCATATATATATATATATATATATATATATATATATATATATATATATATGACCCATATATATATGATCTATTAGATACTATATATATATAGTACCTAATGCCCAGCGGTGATACATTGTCACTCATATTAATACTAGAGTGATTCAATGTATAAGAATTTATATTTCATTAGATATTTACTGAGCATGGGGCACCCGGGTCGCTCAGTTGGTTAAGCGTTCAACTCTTGGTTTTAAGCGTTCAACTCTTGGTTTTGGCTCAGGTCCTGATCTCAGGGTCATGGGGCTGAGCCCTGTGTGGAGTTCCACTCAGTGTCGGAGTCTTCTTGAGATTCTCTGCTCTCCCCCTGCACCCGCCCAGCTCATACACTCTTTCTCTCAAATAAATAAAATCTTTAAAAAAAAATATTTATTGAGCATCTACAATACTCAGAGCACTGTGCTAGACCTTAGAGGGAACAAATGATAAATAAGACACAGTCAGTGCCTTTAATAAAACATGTTAAATATCTTATTTTTACTTTTCCAACAGAGATGGTGAATTAAGAACTGTTGGGGAAAAAAAAGAGTCTTAAAAGATATAGAGCCTATGAATGCTAAACACTCTGTATGTTAGCATTTTCTTAGTGAGATTATGGCTGCTAGTTAGCTAACAAATATTTTTATATTGCTTTATGTCTTAGATCACATTTGGAAATGCAATATGGCGGGGGGCGGGGGGGAAGATCCAAACTAAGAGTTTGGAGGTCTAGTTTCAAGTCTCAATTCAACAACAAACTAGCTGCATGAACACGGGCAAAGTACTTAAGTTTTCTGTATTTCTTTTTTTTTTTTTAAGATTTTATTTGTTTGACAGAGAGAGACACAGCAAGAGAGGGAATACAAGCAGGGGGAGTGGGAGAGGGAGAAGCAGGCTTCTCACTGAGCAGGGAGCCTGATGCAGGGCTCGATCCCAGGACCCTGGGATCATGACCTGAGCCCGAAGGCAGACGCTTAACGACTGAGCCACCCAGGCGCCCCAAGTTTTCTGTATTTCTATAAGGTTCCTTCCAACCTTAAAATTTAACTATCCTCTGTTGAGAAATATCATATGACTTTAATGATGGCTTTATTACCAGTTCCGAAAAATGCTAATTCTAAATCTGTGCAAGTAATTATTAGAGCTCATGTTTGTGAAACATCAGGTATTACTACTGTTACAGAAACCAAGTTAGTACGCTGTGTCATCCTTCCAGGCCATGTGATACATGCATAACTAGCACATATAATACTATAGGGCTCAAACAATATAAACATAGAGATTACAGAGAGAGAGGCATTTGAAAAATGAGTGTTATGATTGCTTTTTGGAGTTTTCATGTACGAAGATTTCATTTCCCTGTGTGTTCACAAGCCTTATGTTTCAGTTCCTTAAATGAAAATAGGTGAGTGGGCAGGTTTCTCAGAGCTATAGTCCTTCCTTTAGGGACTGTCCCTTGCCCCTAAAGTTTCCTTTAGAAATGGTGGTACATGGACCCACACTGGATAGGAGGGACTATAGGCAACATTGGTGATGGTGGGATCTGGGTCTGCTGCCATACTCCAAACTATTTATGATTTATTTTATTTTATTTTATTTTTTAACAATATGATGCTTTTAATTTTTTTTTTTTAAAGATTTTATTTATTGGGGCGCCTGGGTGGCTCAGTCGTTAGGCGTCTGCCTTCGGCTCGGGTCGTGATCCCGGGGTCCTGGGATCGAGCCCTGCATCGGGCTCCCCGCTCTGCGGGGATAATAAATAAATAAATAAAATAAAATTTTATTTATCTGTTTGACAGAGAGAGACACAGCAAGAGAGGGAACATAAGCAGAGGGAGTGGGAGAGGGAGAAGCAGGCTCCCCGCAGAGCGGGGAGCCCGATGCGGGGCTCAATCCCAGGACCCCGGGATCACAACCCGAGCCGAAGGCAGACGCCTAACGACTGAGCCATCCAGGCGCCCCTGATTTTTTTTAAAGTAAATCTACATATTTCCATTTTCCTGTCAGCAATTCCTGTGGTATCAGCACTTTTCCAGATTAGAAATTTGGGACTTTCCTCTGCCTCCTGGTTCTCCTTAATTCCCTATAACTAGTTGGTCACCAAGGCCTATAATTTCTCTTTGTAATGTCTCTTAATTGTTTTCCTTCCTCTTCATTTTTCCTTCATTTCCACATTCAATATCCTGGTCTGTTTCAGGCTCATGCTTGTTTCACCTCAAATAACCTCTTCATGGAGACTTTCATGCTATCAGTCTCATTTCCTTCATCATAGCACTACCCGGTTTAAGAACTTACAATTTTCAGGGCACTGGCTGGCTCAGTTGGTGGAGCATGTGACTCTTGATCTTGGGGTTGTGAGTTCAAGGCCCATGCTGGGTGTAGAGTTTACTTAAAAAAGAAAAAAGAAAAAAAAAGAACTTGGCAATTTTCTCCACTGTCTACAAAATAAAACTAAACCACTCCCTCAAATATTTCTAATCCTTCCATTACCAAATTTTACCATTTCTGTTTCTCAATATATATTCATATTAGTTAGTGTTATGCTAGTTGCTATAACAAAGAGACCCAAATGGCTCAGAAAAGACAGAAATTCATTTCTTAATTTAGTGTCTGAGTTGCAGGCTGCTCCATGCAGTCACACAGTTTCCTTCCATCTTGTTTCTCAATCATAACCTCCAAGACATTGTCCTCAATTATAGGGTTGACTATCGATCACAGGACATCTTCTTTTTAGCCCCTGAAAAGGCAAATAAGTAGGCTCACTATCTGAAAGTCTCTGCCTAGGAAAGGGTGAGCACATATCATCTCTACTCAAGAGAAGTTGGGAGACACAGCACAGCTGAGCAATCATATACCAAGCTAGTTAACACAGAAAGAGAAGTCAGCTGGCACTTTGTGCCACATGCCCTCTGCTTCCATTGTCCTGGTCTCTCCAACACTCAGTTTTTCTTTCTCTCCTTCTCCTCTCTCAAATAACATCTGCCCTGTTTAAGTATTACCTCCTGCTACGAGTACTGCAGCCATACAAAAGAATGCTTCAGTAAGCTGAAAAAAGTAGAAATGGTTCTAGGGCTCTTCAAAACTGATTTGTACATCCTAATCCTTGCCCTTTAGGAGGTGTTTTCCCCCAACTTTGTCTTTTACAACTTCTTAAATTCATGGAAGTGGATTTTAGAGATCTTAAACAATGCTCACTGAGTAATAAGTAAGCAGGGGAGGAAGGGGGATGGGGGTGGGGGTGGGGTTGCTAATAGCACAGGCAAAATCCACTCCAATGGCTGAGTCCCACTACTGCAACTACCTGTCCTGACTTGAGAGTACTCTAATTTGGACTAGAGTGCAGTCTTTTTTTTTTTTTTTAAGATTTTATTTTTAAGTAATCTCTACACCCAACGTGAAGCTCAAACTCACAACCCTGAGATCAAGAGTCACATGCTCCACCGACTGTCCCAGCCAGGAACCCCGAGTGTAGTCTTGTTACCTAAATTGATGTAAAATATCTACATAAACTGTGCAACAGAGGGAAGGTAACACAGATAAAAGGGGTATCAAAGAGAAGCAATTTGGCAATATTCATCCAGCATTATTTGAGGGAGAGACATTGAATCTGATGAACAGGATCATTGTGGTTATTATTATTATTTTTTAAAGATTTTATTTGTCAGAGAGAGAGCGCGCGAGTGTGCACAAGCAGGGGAAGCAGCAGGCAGAGGGAGAAGCGGGCTCCCCGCTGAGCAAGGAGCCCAATGTGGGAATCGATCCCAGAACCCTGGGATCATGACCTCAGCCAAAGGCAGACATTTAACCCACTGAGCCACCCAGGTGTCCCTCATTGTGGTTATTAGAGAAGTGTAAAAATAATTGCTTCTATATGCTGAAGTATTTAGGGAGAAGTGTACCAGTGTTGGCAGCTGATTTGGAAATACCTTAAGAAAATAAGATAGATGAGTAGTGGATAGAGGAATAGAAAAATTGCTAGACAAGTGATAAGGCAAGTGTAGTGAAATATTAATGGTAGAATCTAGTTAGTGAGCATATAGATGGTCCTTGCAAAATTCTTTCAGCTTTGCTGCATGTTAAAAATTTTTATAATAAAAGAGGGAAAAAACCTGCTAACATTTTTAAAACACTTTTCCTGTGTCAGACCCTTTACACTGATGATGGCATTTTGTCCTCGGGACAAGTCTGTGAGACAGACAAGCGCAGAGAGGTTAAGTGACTTGTCCGATATCCCATGTTTAAAACGCAGCCACACTAAGATTTAAATCCAGGTCTGTGTTATTTGCAAAGCCAAACACCTTAGTTATGGTACAGGGATAAGTCAACAGACTTTTTTCATAGCCTCCATAAAATATTATTCAAGATTCTCTCACTCACTTTGCCTGACTCCTTATCCATAAAGCAGTCTTCCTACTTCTTCCCAAACAACTTGCACCTGGGAAAAGAGTGCCCAGGACCCTAATGGATGAACTACATCTCTGCTCACAAGAAAAGCCTCTGATCAAACTCCAGAGCTGTGCATGGTTCTCAAATGGTTGTGGAAAACAGATGTCATCTAGGTGGGGTATTGGGTTTTCATATTAATCATTAAATCAAGAAGCTCCTCTCAGTTGTGATGTTTACTTGGAAGGGTAGGATGCCATTTCCTTTTGGCTCTGTTGTCCGTTTGAATTCCTCGGTAGGCTGCCATTAACCTGGGGCTCTCCTGTCTCCTCCAAATACTTTCCCTAACCTCACCTACCACTATCTATTGCTTTTCTGGCCCTCCCCTATTATCACTTGACTTCTAAGATTTACTTCT
The DNA here is from genome assembly GCF_037043125.1 of Eumetopias jubatus. Taxonomy (NCBI): domain Eukaryota; kingdom Metazoa; phylum Chordata; class Mammalia; order Carnivora; family Otariidae; genus Eumetopias; species Eumetopias jubatus. The sequence continues at coordinate 60,868,438 of NW_028274815.1, read as the reverse complement.
GTGTTACATAGTTATTACAGCGGCAAGAATATACTCAACAGCATTACAATTTTCGACTACTAATGGAATTTTTACTTCTGTTGGTGTCATAAACTGATAGCAATAAAATGTATTGCCAAAAATACTACTACAATTTGTATGGCCTTAAAACATAAATGTACCAAATGAACATCTCTAAATATAACGGTTTTTATGGGGCAAATTTGTCCCCTGCTGTGTCTTGGCTTCTGTAGGAGAGCACAGTAAGTTGACTATCATGGCTCTAGTGAAGAGCAAAGCCTGTCTTAGTGAGTTTTGAGGGACAGAACTCTTAGGATAGTAAATAAAAAAACATGGATTCCAGAGCCCTTCCCCTACGTATTGAACCAGAATTTTTGAGAATGGGGCCAAGGAATATGCATTCCAAATAAGCTCCCCAAGTGATTCTTATGACTCCCAAAATTAAAGAACCACTATTTCAAACCCCTTGGGATATTTTGGAAATCTGTGACCAAATTGTTGGTTGTCAAAATGATTTGGGGGCCCTGTGGGCACTTATTGTGGGGGGTGGCTAGAGATGCTACATGCCTTCTAGGGAGAATCTGGCACAGCCAAGAGCTGGCCCCCATCCTTATGATTTCCCAGTGTCTCACCTGATACTCACAAGCATGTAGGTGAAAAATCTATTATAAGCCTGGAACACAATTCCATTTTACATATAAGCACAAAATATTTTTCACGTGGTTTTCATATACACTGAATTCCCCCAGGAATGCAACTACTGTGTAAATCAAAAGATTGTTTAATTAGAAAACTTTTTTTAAAAAGATTTTATTTACTTATTTGACAGAGAGACACAGCGGGAAAGGGAACACAAGCAGGGGGAGTGCGAGAGGGAGAAGCAGGCTCCCCAAGGAGCAGGGAGCCCGACGTGGGGCTCGATCCCAGGACCCTGAGATCATGACCTGAGCAGAAGGCAGACGCTTAACGACTGAGCCACCCAGGTGCCCCTAATTTAAAAACTTTTTGAAAGTTGTAAAATCGCACCTTTGACAGCTCACCATAACAAAACAGCATCAGGCTGCATGGGCAGCACTCACATTCACTGTGATGCTAATACGTAGGCACAAACATTTGAAAACCTCATTACGTCTTTTATTTATTTATTTACTTATAAAATATTTTTATTATTTATTTGTCAGAGAGAGAGAGCACAAGCAGGGAGAGCGGCAGGCAGAGGGAGAGGCAGGCTCCCTGCTGAGTCAGGAGCCCAAAGCGGGACTCGATCCCAGGACCCTGGGATCATGACCAGAGCCGAAGGCAGACACTTAACTGAGCCACCCAGGCATCCCTCTCATTAAGTCTTTTAATGTAGTCAACCCCCAGTGTGTAAAGAAAAACTCAATTTTGGGGGCGCCTGGGTGGCTCAGTCGGTAAAGCGACTGGCTCTTGATTTCGGCTTGGGTCATGATCTCTACATCAATGGATCAAGCCCCGCACAGGGCTCTGCCCTCAGCATGGAGTCTGCTTGTCCCTCTCCCTCTGCTCCTCCTCCCACTCGCTCTCTCAAATAAATAAAATCTTTAAAAAAAAAGAAAAAGAAAAACTCAGTTTTCTTCCTTTATTCTCATGCTATCAAACCTACAACTTCTGATACCAGATGTGTGGGATTTTTTTACACATCAAACGATTCTGTGTTACACCAGCTAGCTGTCTTACAATTTAACTCAATTCTGACACTATCTACCTGGAGAGCATCAGATCCCACAGATTTAAGGGCTCAGTCCCATAAGACTGCCCCCACACTTCAGATGCCAACTACAAGTAGTAGGTCCCCCAGTTACCTATAACCTCTGTCCAACTTGGCTACACACCAGAAGTTCCCATGATCTCCCCTTTGGATTCAACTGTCTGCCAGAACAGCTTACAGAACTCAAGGAAACATTTGCTTACATTTACCAGTTTAGTCTATAATAAAGGATATGATAAATGATACAGATGAACAGCCATATGCACAGATACACGGAGCAAGGAATGTGGGAAGGGTGATGGGGCTTCCTTGCCCTCTCCAGGCAAGCTACTCTCCCAGAACCTCCACATGTTCACCAACCTGGAAGCCCTCTGAACTCCATAATATTGGGATTTTTATGGTGGCTTCATCACATAGGCATGATCAATTATCAACTCCATTTCCAGCCCCTCTTCCCTCTTTGGAGAATGCGGGGTGGGGTGGGGCTGAATATTCCAAGCTTCTCATTGCAGCTTGGTCTTTTTGGTGACCAACCAGGAGCCAATAAGGAGCTGCCTCATTAGAACAAAAGACATTGCTATCACTCAGGAAATTCCAAGAGATTTAAGGAGCTCTGTGCCAGGAACTGGGGGCAGAGACCTAAATATACATATTTCCCATTATTCACACCAAACATTTACATATTGAAGTGTTATTTTTTTTTATAAATGGCTTTTTATTTCTCCTGGATATTGCTGTTAGACCATTGTTTTATTTGCTTGACAATATACATGTGAGGTAGATTTTATCTATGAATTTCACTTGAGGATAGTAAAGGGGATGTTATAAATATAAGTTATAAAACAGTGGACACTGATCTGATAAGGTGAAGAATCATTGTTCTTGATACTAAAGAACAGGCTTAAACACATAAAATCTTTTTTTTAAATGATGTAGCAATCAAGAAGTCACATCTCTCAAGAAACAAACAAATCTGATTAGTAAATTGATATATTGTGGGCCTATGATCCCAGAAGAATATGAAAGTGAGATAAAAAATGAAATTGCTTTATAAGAAAAAAGATGCCTGTTATCAAACTGAATAGATGTGTTTATAGCAAAGTTTCATAATAAAATCAACCATTGTGGCCCCCCATAGGCTCAGAAGAGCCATCCAAATGCAAGGTGTACAATATACCACACACTAAAGACCAGACATGGTGGGATGTTTAATAACCAAACCAGGCTCAAGGAAAAAAGGTATTGATCACTAATCAGGAAAATTCATTCAGCAAACATTGAATATCTGCTATATATGCCAGCCACCAGAAATAAAGAGACTCCCTGCTTTCAAGGATTTTATATTTTAAGTAAGGGAACCAGGCACATAACTAGAAAACTGTAGTTCAGTGTGATAAGCAGGATGATAGGTAATATGCTGTTTTTTATGTTGCACCGATGTTAGAGGAGGTCGAAAGGACGTGACCACCAGTTGACCCTCAAGCTGGGCCATCAGAGGCTCTTTACCTTCTTCCCTGTCCTTGGAATATAGGTTCTACTCACCATTCCCACACTAGGAGCCATTTCAAGGGTGCAGCTTTAAGAGAGTAATGTGTTGAGACCATCTGGACTTTGTATGTGACTGAAATCCATTAAGGCCTCAAAATAAACTTTTAAGAATCTAGCAAGATCTACTTGTCTTGCAGCTGCCCAAGACAAACCTTGTTTGTAAGTTCCCTTGCTTATTAAACCTGCAGTTTACCAATCTGGAGTGGTGTGCCTTTCTTCAGTCTCTCCTTGTCCTCAGTGTACAGGGGCCAGTTTTGAATTTTACTCGGGGAACTACTGATGTTGCTAACCAAGGACAAAGAAGGAACAGCCTATCTGGCTAAGGGAATCTGTATACTGAATCTTAAAAGGATGAGTAGGAATGAAACAGGTGAAGAAGTGTGTGTTAGAAGTTGGAGAGAAGGGAGATAGATGGTAAGCAGGGTCTCAAGGAAAGGCTATGCAGGTTGTGTGGCCCTCGTGGGGAAAGTTATTCACAAGTCTATTCAGATACTTTTAAAAAACTGAGGTATAACACACATAAAAGTGTGCAAGTCTTTACACACCAGTATAGCTCAATTTTTAAATATATGTAACCCATGTTAAAGATATACAAAGTCAGGGGTGCCTGGGTGGCTCAGTCGGCTGAGCATCAGACTCCTGGTTTCAGCTCAGGTCATGATCTCAGGGTCGTGGTTGAGTCCCCACTAAGGCTCCACACTCAGCGTGGAGTCTGCTTGTCCCTCTCCCTCTGTGCCGACATGCATGTAAGGGTGCGTGAGCTCTCTCTAAAATAAATAAATAAATATTAAATTAAAAAAAAAAAGCTATGCAGACTCTAAAGTGGTATTGAAATAGGGAAGAGAGTCCAGTGTAAACTGAACTCAACTTTGATTTGTGCAGGGGTGACTGGGCATTTTCAATGGAGAAGGGGGAAATAGGGAGGGGAAATGAGCAGTCAGGGATGTGGAAATTCATAAAAAATGGGAAGGGGCCATCTGTGTTTGTTAACCAGCATTTATTGAAGTTAGGCTCCCACTCTCCCCCAGAGACTAGAAAGAGTCATCCTGTCTTTAAAGATTTTTATTTATTTATTTATTTATTTATTTATTTATTTATTTGAAAGAAAGAGAGAGCACGAGTGGTGGGGTGCGGGGGGCAAAGGAAGAGAGAGAAGCAGACTCCCTGCTGAGCAGGGAGCCCAATGTGGGGCTCAATCCCAGGACCCTGAGATCATGACCTGAGCAGAAGGCAGATGTTCAACTGACTGAGCCACCCAGGTGCCCCCAGGCATCCTGTCTTTAAGTGTTGGCTGGAATAAACGGTGAATTCTTTTGGGGGTCTTGTGCTTTCCTAAGCAGCAACCAACCTAAGGATGGCTGACATCATCATCCTGGACTTGAGTGGTTAGAAACTCTGCTAGTGTTTGTTCAAGCCTCTTAGTGTAAGGGGTGGGAAAACTAATTTGTGCTAAGAGATGGAAGTTGTTATATGCCAAGACTGAGGACTTGTGAAAAACAGGGCTCAGAAGAGCCTGACTAGAGTTTGGCCAAGGAGAGAGTCTTTATCGCCCACCACCCAGATCAAGATATAAAACATTTCTAGCAACTCGGAAGGCTCCCTTGGGCCACTTCTCATCAATATCTACCCCAAAGGTACCCAACATTCTGCCCTCCATACAAAAATTAGTTTTTATCTGTTTTTTGAACTTGATATACAGATATACCCTGTTTTATTGCTCTCACTTTATTGTACACTTTGCAGATTTTTTTTTTTTTTACAAATCAAAGGTTTGTGGTACCCCTGCATCAAGTAAGTCTATTGGCACTATTTTTCTAATAGCATTTGCTCACTTCATGTCTGTGTGTCACCTTTTGGTAACTGTCACAAAATTTCAAACTTTTTCATTATTATTACATTTGTTATGGTGATGTGTGATCTTTGATCTTTGATGCTACTATTGTAATTGTTTTGGGGCACTACAAAATACAATTATGTAAGGTGGCAAACTTAATAAATGTTGTGTTCTGACTGCTGCACCAACCAGTGCTCCCCATCTCTCTCCCCCTCCTCAGGCCTCCCTATTCCCTGAGACACAGCAATATTGAATTAATTCAATATTGATTGAATTGAATTGAATTGAATTAATTCAATTGAATTAATTAGGCCAATTAATAACCCTGAAATGGCTTCTAAGTGTTCAAGTGAAAGAATAATCACGTTTCTCACTTTTTTTTTTTTTTTTGAAGTAAGCTGAACGACCAATGTGGGGCTTGAATTCATGACTCTGAGATCAAGAGTCTCATGCTCTATCAACTGAGCCAGCCAGGTGCTGCTCACATGTCTCTCACTTCAAATCAAAAGCTAGAAATCATTAAGCTTATGAAGAAAACAGCTCAAAAGCCAAGATAAGCCAAAAGCTAGGCCTCCTGTTAGAAATAGTTAGCCAAGTTGTAAATGCAAAGGAAAAGTTCTCGAAGGAAATGAAAAGTGCTATGCCAGTGATCACACGAACGGTAAGAAAGAGAAACAGCCGTATTGCTGATATGGAGAGTTTTAGTGGTCTGGATACAAGACTGAATCAGCCACAACATTCCCTTTAGCCAAAACCTAATCCGGAGCAAGGCCCTAACTTTCTTCAATGAAGACTGAGAGAGGTGAGGAAGCTGCAGAAGAAAAGTTTGAAGCTAGCAAAGGTTGACTCATGAGGTTTAAGGAAAGAAGCAATCTCTACAACATAAAAGTGTGAAGTGAAGCAGCAAGTTATCCAGAAGATCTACCTAAGATCATTAATGACCCTGACTATGCTAAACAACGGATTGCCAATGTAGAGAAAACAACCTTCTATTGGAAGAAGATAGGACCTGAATAGCTAGAAAAAAGTCAGTGTCTGGCTTCAAAGCTTCAAAGGACAGGCTGACTCTCTTGTTATGGGCTAATGCAGCTGGTAACTTTAAGTTGAAATCAACACTCATTTACCATTCCAAAAATTCTAGGGCTCTTAAGAATTAGGCTAAATCTACTCTGTCTGTGCTCTATAAATGGAACAAGGCCTAGATTAAACACATCTGTTTCAAATACAGTTTACTGAACACTTTAAGACCACTATTAAGATCTACTGCTCAGAAAAAAGGGGTCCTTTCAAAACATTACTGCTCATTGGCAATGCACCTGGTCACCCAAGCGTGCTGATGGAGATGTACAATGAGATTCATGTTGTGTTCATGCCCGCTAACACAACATCCATTCTGCAGCCAAAAGATCAAGGAGTCATTCTGACTTTTAAGTCTTATTATGTAAGAAATACATTTTGTGATTTGGCTAGTATTTTAGTAACATTTCATTCAAAGTTTGTTTTCTAGACTAAACATAGGGTTGGTATGAAGCAAAAAAATCTAATGGTTAAATTTCCCATTTGTGTTTTATTTTCTTGAATACTTTTTTTCAGTTATTTGTTTAAGGAGATTTAAAAATCATTGCACTTTGGTCAGAAAAATCACAAATATATCTTATAAATGTAAAAAAATAAATACATTTTGATTTAGTAAAGTTGTAGGATACAAAATATACAGAAATCTGTTGTGTTTGTATATACTAGTAACTAGCAGAAAAAGAAATTAATAATCCCATTTACAACTGCATTAAAAAGAATAAAATACCTAGGAATAAATTTAACCAAGGAGGTGAAAGATCTGTACTCTGAAAACAATAAGACATTGTTAAAAGAAATTAAAGATGACATAAATAGAAACATAGACCATGTTCATGGATTAGAATATTGTTAAAATGTCCATACTACTCAAAGCAATCTATAGATTCAATGTAATCCCTATCAAAATACTAATAATATTTTTCACAGAACTAGAACAAATAATTCTAAAACTTGTATGGAACTGCAGAAGACCCCAAATAGCCAAAGCAGTATTAAGAAAGAAGAATAAAGCGGGAAAGATCATAATCCCAGATTTCAAACTATACTACAAAGTCATAGTAATCAAAATAGAAGGTACTGGCACAAAAATAGACAGATCAATGGAACAAAATAGAGATCCCAGAAAAAAAAAAAAACTGCTACATTTATAGGGTCAATTAATTTAGGACAAAGGAGGCAAGAATATACAATGGAGAAAAGACAGTCTCTTCAATAAATGGTGTTGGTAAAACTGGAAGCTACTTGCAAAAAAATGAAACTGAACAACATTCCTACACCATACTCACAAATAAACTCGAAACGGATTAAAGACCTAAATGTAAGATCTGAAAATATAAATCTCCTAAACGAAAACATCTCTTGGACATTGGCCTCAGCAATATTTTTCTGGACGCCTCCTCAGGCAAAAGAAACAAGCAAAAATAAATAATTGGGACTGCATCAAACTAAAAAGCTTTTGCAGAGCAAAGGAAACCATCAACAAAATGAAAAGGCAAGCTACAGAATGGGAGAAGATATTTGCAAATGATATAT